>NC_079406.1:19166914-19471021 GCF_029220125.1 Pseudoliparis swirei | reverse complement strand
TATTAATGTAGCACGGCATCAGACGGCCTATCTTGGACCAACGTCGTCACTGAAATAAGAAACAGAGTTGGCCCAGAGTATGAGGGCCCCATAAATCACCTCTCTCTCCTGCATCAGCCTCTGTCCCTCTGCAGCATACAGACGATTGGTTTCCTCCAAAAAGCGTTGCTCAAAGGAGTCCTGATAAATCTGTTGGGACGGAGAGAGAGAGCAGGTTTCAATAAAGCTGTTTGTCAAAAATAAGCTACAACAACTCATTAGACCCTTGTGCGGTTGATGATCACAAATAACACAGCTGCAGGAGCCACACTCTCCTTGTGGCGCAGGCCCACGATACAGGCATTGAGAAACAGATTTACACCAGGACTGTTATTAAAGAAAGAATTAAATGGTCCATGGTCGGTTACCTGCAGATCAGAGAGCATGCTCAGCAGGCTCCTCAGCAGACTGCGGTCTATCGCCTCTCCGTTTCGCTCCCTCTCTATGAGCAGCAGAATCCCGTCGATGGTTTTACTCTGGACCTTAAGGTCACTGATGATGTAGAACCTGAACAGCTCCAGACCCATGTCCCTGCAGACCAGAGCAACTTGTTCAAACACCTGCTTTAAAAACAGAAACCGGCCTCACAATACTGCAGAACAGCTGACATCAGGGTTCACTTACCAGATTGATGGCAGCATTGAATTTTGTAAAACATAGGTGCGGTCCAAAAACAAAAATATACTCCGAACCATGATCTGTGAAACAATGACAAACAATCAGAGTGTGGAAGCAGCACTGATGTAAGTTGTGATTTTTGGGGGGGATTACACACACAAAGATCACTTCACTTGTCACAAAGTCAGTCAGTCAGTCAGTGAAAACAGTGTTTTACGGTCTTTCTGTGGAAATACTAAAGTCAGTGGAATAACTATTTAAACATGAAAATTGAATAACAAACAAATCACATGTAGAGGGAGGCTGTGTTTACACTTTCAAAAGGATGTGACCACGACCACTTAACTTGATAAAGTTATCAAACATACCATTTGTCTGCAGTGATCTTGCCAGCACGTGTCAATTTTCCTTAGGAAAAGCACGCTGTCCAGGGCATCCGTAGGAACAACGTTAAGGAAAAAGAGCTTCACTGCAACTTGACTGCGGGATAATCACTGAGGTTAACAGAAGGACGTTAAGATCCACAGATAGAAATTGACGAATAGAAACTGCAAAGGATATTCTCTGAATTGAATAATTTGTGCCTTGATGTGGTCTTCACACGTGGCCCTTAGCTGTTTGTAAAGCTTGGCAGATATCTTATGGGAGCACAAGTTCTCGACAGCCTGCGGGGACAACAGAAAATGTCAGAAGGGACAATATTTTCTATCTCAATGAGCTTCCTCTGGGACGTCAACAGGTCTGTACTGATACCTGATAGAGCTCCTCTAGATTGTACTTGATTGAAGTGCTGTTCTGTATGGCCTCCACCGCCTCCTTCAGCTTCTGCCATGTCTCCTGTGTGTAGTTCTCAGGCAGTTTGGGCTTTTCTGTGAGCAGAACAAAGAACAGAAACAGCTGTGATAAGACTGTAAACTTAAATCAGGTAAACACCCTGAACGATAAACAGTGGACCTCATTGGACCATGCTGCTGCTGCTGCAGTGTAAGCAATGCTATTTTAAAATGTACATGAATGACTTTCTAAAGTATAGTTGGAGGATTGTGAAATCTAATATTGTGTGTTATTAGGACTTGATATTTTGGTTTCTGTAATATAAAAAAGGTATGAACAGGGCTCTGTAGTATGTTTATCACGGATAACAATTAATCATCTCTTGATATTCATCAACACTGCTGTTACAGGTCACAGCACTCTGCATCTGGTACCTGCAGTAAACAATAACTACCTAATATTAGCTATTGTACATGTTCACACACAGTGGCACCTCTTAAATTAAATGAAGTTTAAACTGCCTTCAAACCAGATTCTTTAGTTTTACCATCTGATCAGTTTTACTATGCCTCTAATTGTATCAATTGACCATTTGTTTCTTGATCGCTGGTCATTTTATATCTTTCATCTCGATTGTGACTCAATGTTTCTTGTTTTTCAGGTCTTCAGGAAACAAGAAAACATCGTAATCTCAATAAAACTGTGACGCATTTACAAAATGATCAAATATACCATAATTAAAATAGTTTAAACGTGAAATGAAATCAATATAACATTACACATAAAATAATTTTGCAGTTTTTCAAATATTGCGAAATTAGATGCAATATAATAATATAATGCATTATTGTCACAGCAGGGACATTGGTAAAGATAATAGTTCTCAGTTTTACTAGTTATAAATTAGGCCCGATTCTTATTGTCAAACACGTTACATGTTTGGATTAATTATTTGTTGTTACTACTAAACCTGAGAAACTATGACATCACAAGATCAAATCTTCACAATATGACTTGGATCAAAAAAAATATTCAATAATCACCAAGCCACTTCATAGTCGTATTAGCAACTCCTAAAAAAGATTTTCTGAACTTTTGTGGGGACCGTTTCAGTTGTTGAAAGCGCCTCGACGTAATTAAATGATCATTTATGAGCAACATTTAACGTCTATACTTCTTCTGGATGAACCGTGAGGTTAGGAGGATTACTCGTTCTCTGAATCATCTCTTATTATCATATTTTAGGATGTCACATGAACACGCATCCTTCAGGACTAAGACCCGAGCAGTGGACCAGGACGCCGAGAAGCTTGAACCACATCGTCCAGCACACTGTCTGCTACCTTTGAAGTTCTTGATGACTAGTTTCTTGGCCGCGCCGGGTTTACTGTTGGAGAAGATGCCGGAGCCCGCGGGCTTCGTCAGCCCGTTCGCGTGGTGCCCCGCGCCACCGGCCAGGAACCCGGCTTTGCTTTTGTTATTGGAGCACGAAGCGGCGGCGGCAGCCTCCTCGGCCATTTTCACATCCAGTCCAATGAAGTCCACCAGATCCTCAAACCTCAACTTCTTCTGGATGTGCAGTGCAGTGGGAGACGAGGAGGAAGATGAGGAGGCGGAAGAAGAAAAGGAATGCAGGGTCTTGGGAGGCGAAGACGAGATCGTGTCAGCGATGTCTTCCCTCTCTGAACCGTTTATTTTCCTCTTCTTCGGAGATGTGATGTTACCGCTGTCGGGTTTGACATCAGTAGCCGCGGGTCTAGCCTCCTGGGTTGGCGGTGGTGGGGGGTTAGGGGAAGATAGACCTGTTGGAAACATGAAAAAACGGGAATACTAATTCTTAACAGCCAGTCTTTAGATCCGAAACTTCCAGGCTCGCCGAAAGATGAGCTCAGTGTCCGGGAGCTTTTAACGGTGTCTATCAGAACGCGGACAGGTTCCCCCTGGCGTTTATCCGGTACAAAACAGATAAAGTGTGAACCACACAGATCCACTTGGATCTAGCCTTGTCTCTTTCTTGTTATTGCTGGCAGGAGAAGAAAGATGGTAGGCTATTGCTTCCTCCTTTCGCCGCTCGTGTCCCACCGCGTTGTGCAGTCGTTTCAGCGCGAGCGGTTAACTTAAGCGGCCTTAGCGATAATTATTTACAGAATAAACGTGGCTACAGCGAGAAATAGGCTCACATGTTACTAAAACAGCCGTTCGTATACACGGGGAGGGAAATAGCTCATAAAAGCTCGTCGGTGACCCCACCGGAAGTACTTTGTACAAAAAGTACTTTTTGCCCAAGCGTGTTTTTTATTTGAAATCAACGACAGTGTTGTACACTGCTGCGGCCACCAGGTGGCGCCATGCAAACGCTCTGGATGTCATTCTTTTATGGTCATCAATTCACAAAACGTGAATGAATAAAGGAAGTTGCCCAGGTAGATATGAATGGGAATTTGCTCTCTTGTGAATGTGTTCTGGTTTACACAGTAAAAGTTAAATATAGGAACAGCTTTTTAAAGAGAACGTCTGTTTCATAAAACTGCTTCTGGTATTGTTTCATGCATTATAACTTTACATTTATTTACACTACCTATGTATATTATATATACACTATTTTCATTTCTTATTGCACTATCATGTATATGTGTATCTGGTCTTGTATCCTATTCTGCATTTGTTTTTGTACCTTGTTGTTTGCACTTAATGTACATTTGTTCATTATTTTTGTTTTGCACTTAAAGAACATAGAGAAACAAAATTGTGTTTCTCTATGTTCTGTATTGCACTGCATATAGATGGAGAACAATAGTTTAATTTATCCTTTCTCTAATAAAAGTATTGTTGGTCTGCTCCTTTCAATAAACACGTCCATATTTAATATTGTTTCACTATCTATATCAATTTATTCCACTACAGTATATTGTTGTTAGCATGGTGCACATCAATACATATTCAATGGTTAAACATGAAGTGGGTGCTTACCAGTGTTGGGAGTAACGCGTTACTGTAATTCCACTACTTTTAGCGGTAACGAGCATGTAACGAAGTATTTTTTAAACTCAACTAACGCAGTTACAATTACTGAAATGTAAATGAGTTTGTTACTCGCGTTACTCTCTTTTGTGAAAAATGAACACTTGCAGACAAGAAGACAAGCTAGGCCTACTTTGGCTGCTTCTGAGCTGACATCGCAGGACCTTGGTGGCGCAATGATATTGTAACGTCTCGGACGTTATGGCACTGATGAGACGGGACGACGTTATTAATCCTCACTTTATTGGGCATCCACCAACACAGTGTGTTTACATGATGCGGATTTACATGTTACAGACAGCTGCTCCTCTCGGCTCAGCAGCTCGAACGTCAACAACAACGGTTCCCGTCAACCAACCTTAACTCCCGTTTTCCGGCAGGTTAACCCCGCCTCCCCTCTACTCTGCCAATCACAGGCACGCGACCAGCATGCACGGTGCCACACTGTGATTGACAGCCACTTCACAGGGTCGCTACAATATACACCAATCGAATCAATCAATGAGCATTAAACCACATCATGGCCGACAGTGCGGATAGCACGAGCTTTCTCCCCTGGAAGTATGGACATTACTTTTCGCTCGTCGAAATTAAAGACAAAAATGTAGTGGTGAGTTGTAAGTTACGTTGGCTGCGTGACCAGGAGAGGAAGGACCTTGTAAAAGCAAGTCTAGTAGCAGAATGCAGAAAATATGTCCCAGAGCAGGATGAGCACCCAGGGGAAACCCCAACAACACAGCGCCGGCCATCGACCAAAGAGGATGAATTCTTTAGCTTTGATGAGATCTGAGGAGGATGCCTATGTTTCTGTTGAAAATGAAGTAGCTGATTACTTTAAATCAGGAGCCACAGGGATGGACGCTCTGAATCAGTTTCCCATAATAAAGAACGTATCACTTAAATATAATGCAGCCACTCCATCCAGTGCCCCAAGTGGAAAGACTCTTTAGCCTTGGGAACCTGATTCTCTCTCCAAAGAGGAATAGGCTCTCAGATCACAAGTTTGAGAAGCTTCTCCTCTTGAGGTACAATAACTGGTTTGAGAGCTAGCAACTCCTGGTCTATGGAGGACTCAAAATGACTTAAGTATAAATAAATAAATAAATAAATGCATGAATAAATGAATAAATGCTTAAATAAATGTATAAATAAATAAATAAATACAAGAATAAATGTATAAATACAGAAATAAATACAGCAATTAATATATATAAGTTATAACTCAACAGGACATCATTAAATAAATGTATTTCTACATTTCTGTATTTATTCATTTATTTATATCTCTATTTATGTGTCCACACGTATTTCTTCATTTATTTATGTGTGACATTTACGTGTCCGTATATTCAAATGAGCTGGGCGGTCGGAACCTCATTGTTGAACAGGTTGGTCAAGTCAGGGAGCAAGACAGAAGCAATCGATCCCTAGCACTTGGATCTGTAGACGAACAGCGTTTATTATGCATTCTTGTCTGTACATTCTAAATACTACTGTTGAGTCACGGAATGTAATTTAAGGATGTTTTCAGCCGAGAAGTTAGTTGTTTAAGCATCAAATCTGTGGTCGGTTTATCGAGATTCAGTCTAATAAGGATATGCGACGGAGATTTGAGGTCCTGCTCGCGGGACCAGTGAGCTCCGGGCGCTCAGCGCGCTGTGTGGCCGCCGAGAGAAGCCTGATCTCGGCAGGACTTTTTGAAATGCTCCGCTGGCTCTGACGTCTCCGTAGCGGCTAAACATGAGATATAATTAGGTTTTTGAGGATCTAAAGAGCACAACGAGTTTATTATTTACTAAAAGATAACGTTACGTCAATTTGACTGAGGGTTAAGATTCATAACTTCATATTGTAGCGACCCTGGGTCAGGAAAGCTACGAGACGTTGTATATTTATTATCGTTTATTCGTAGCCTACACCAAACAACAGTGAACACCGCAACACATTCTACTCCACTGTAAATTATTTTACAGTGAATAATTTGAGTAAATTCATGCACAAGAACAGTTGATGTGGTGACGTCACAAGACCAGAAAGACCGTCCTGCGTCCTCGAGAGTCTGGACTCCCAAAACCAGACTCCAAAGACCAGACTCCAAAAGAACACGAGTCTGTACTCAGTGTTCTTGGAATTGATAAACGGCTGAAGTCAAAAAGCTGTCTAGGCTAACTTCTGCTAACGGTGAGCTGAGCGAGTCAACTTCAGCGTCATGTGCCAGGCAGAAGTAGTAGAGCACAACACACCAGGTGCATCACACTCCTGTGACCAATCATGCTTTAGACAGAGGTTCGGACCGCCCAGCTCATTTGAATATACGGACACGTAAATGTCACACATAAATAAATGAAGAAATACGTGTGGACACATAAATAGAGAAATAAATAAATGAAGAAATACAGAAATGCAGAAATATATTTATTTAATGATGTCTTGTTGATTTATAACTTATATTTATTCATTCCTGTATTTATTTATTTATTTATACATTTATTTATTTATTTATACATGTATTTATTTATTTATACATTTATTTAAGCATTTATTTATTCATTTATACATTTATTTAAGCATTTATTTATTTATTCTTGTATTTATTCATGCATTCATTTATTTATTTATTTATACTTAAGTCATTTTAAGTCCTCCATAACAGTGTGCACTGTGCAGGATTTATGTTTGACAGCAATATGGAGGCTTAAACTTTGAATTAAAAAGTATACATTGTAGTTTAGTATCACACGGTTATTGAACACGATGTAAAACAAAAACAAAGACAAACAGCGGCAGAGCACGACTAACATAAATAGTTCAGTCTATTCCGTTTCAATGGCTCTGAGTCACAGCAGTGCAGCAGTGACCGGGTGACCAGATTTGCCGTGTAACGCACACAACTGTCGTAAAATGACGCGACACTCCCACCGCTGGCCCTGCACTGCTGAACAGGCGTGGGATTGCTGAAGCATTACTTGATAGATTCACTGTATTCTGCTATTTTCTTGAGTTTACCAGACTCGATCTGGTGGAGTAATTCTGGAAGAGCTTTGTGACATTTGAGGAGCTCGGTAGCGGCAACAGCGACCATCGAGGATGTTTAAAAAGTACGTTGCTGATTATTTCCATGTTGCAACGTTAGCTAACCCCAGCTAGGTGGCTAACGCTTACTGATTAGCAATCGTGTATTCAAGTTTGTTTTCGACTCGAGTTCAATTAATGAACCATGAGTTATGTGAGGTCCTCTGTTATAACGCCCAACGAGGCCAGTAAACGTATATATATGTACACGTGGCAGTGCTGTGTGATCTATAATGGAGCCTTGTTTTTTTAACAACACAGTGCCTTAAATCCAAAATCCAAGTTGTGTCATCCTGGGACAATTGTGTACATTCAGGCATATCTCAGACGAGACGAGCTTATTATTAGTCATTTTTATTTTAGCTCATAACAACCGTTTTCTATTCACAACGTTTTTATAGCTATCTACATTTTTAGAATGTATTGAAATGTATGTGAGCATTATATTTACCCTGAAATGTATGTATTTGTCTGGATGAGTTTCAAAATAATATTATTTTATGTATTATATGCACCATTGTTTATGTATCTATATTATTATTAAAAAAATAAGTGCCTGTTCTTCTAGAAAGACTAAGTTTATATTTTTCCCCAACATATCAGCATACTGTGTGTATTGGATTGAAAAAGTAATATCTGAACAGAACCAACATTGTTTACTGCCAATATTTGCCTCAATGTTGAATCGGTGTACTCCATTGTGTATGTTTGATGCATGGTTGCCAACATAAATAAAGGCACCTGACAAATGAAAAGTGAAAAAAGCATACACTTGGTGGTGAAAATGAGTTTTATCGTATGAAGGACATGCCACAAAAGCTTGTTCTGTTTGTTTCAGATTTGACGAGAAAGAGAATGTCTCGAACTGTATCCAGCTGAAAACATCTGTGATCAAAGGCATCAAAAATCAGCTCTTGGTACAATTTCCTGACATTGAGTCATGGCTTAATCACATAATGCCAAAAAAGGATCCTGTCAAAATAGTGAGATGGTATGACTCATCCTTTAATTTCTATTATCATCATGTTGCTCACATAAAAATCTGTTTTCAGAACAGTGGATTTTTTTCTCCGTTTTTTATATTGCTTTTCTTCCCACAGCCATGAACACATTGAAATCCTGACAGTGAATGGGGAACTGCTTTTCTTCAGACAGAGGGAAGGACCCTTCTACCCAACCCTCAGACTGTTGCATAAATGTAAGTTATTCTAACGCCAACTGCTTGATGGTTGTGTTTGAGTTTCCTCACACTGATGAGAACTTATCTTCTTCTAGATCCTTTCATTCTTCCACACCAGCAAGTAGACAAAGGAGCCATTAAATTTGTCTTAAGTGGAGCCAACATAATGTGCCCCGGGCTGACGTCACCAGGCGCTAAACTCTACCCAGCTGCAACTGACACTGTAGTTGTATCCTTTTATTCATGATGCCCCAGCTTTCACACTATAAAATATAATAATAATAATGTGTGAACTATTTCTTCTCAATTCAGAAATATAATATCTCACCTTCCTTCCACATTTTCTGTCACTTACGTACGATTTTCTTTAACAAGTGGATGCAGGCCATAATGGCAGAGGGAAAACAACTTGCACTTTGTGTCGGCGTTATGAAGATGTCTGCAGACAGCATGTACGATTTTATTCTCTATACATTTTACACAAGCAAACACACTGTTACTGCTCTTCTGATACCTGCTCTTTGTCTGTCTTTTGCAAACAGAGAAAAAGTCAACAAGGGAATTGGAATTGAGAATGTTCACTATTTGAATGACGGATTGTGGCACATGAAGACGTATAAATGATGACATCAATACCTGCAACACACGCCGCCCCCTGGAAAGTGTGGAGCTCTTGACCGCAACACATGAGCTACCCCTCAACTGTTTACACCTAAGGACTTAGCTGTGTAACCTGATGAGGCTATAAATCAATTGACATATGCACAAATAAAAGAAAGATCTTGCTTTAAGTTGGTATTTTGCATTGGATCCAATTTAAGGTCAAAGTACAACAAATGGTTGCGGCATGAAATGCAGCTGATGCTTCTGTATCTCTTGCCAGACGGCAGCCGTATGAACAGGCTGTAGGTTGGGTGCATTGTGTCTTTTAATGTCATTTGGGCCTTTTGCAGGAACCTCTTATCACCAATGATGTTCTGGATGGTTTTAATCACCTACTATCGAGCCCTTCCGTCCTGCACAATGCACTTTACATGCCAGTTTGATAGGGTTCCAGTCAGGATGCTTTTTTTATTAGTCCTCCCTCTGTAGAAGTTAACAGGCACGTGACATGGGAATTTAACTTGTAAAGTGCCGCAAGATTTTTGATTTCCTCTGCGAAGTTTCATCGTTGTTTTCGAATCTGGACGATGACGGTAGTGTCGTCAGAAAACTTCCTTTCTTTATGTTGGCGGTAGCAGTCCAAGCAAAGCTCTCTAGCGTGGTGGGGGGGGGGAGTTCAATACTAGAGGGGTCTGTTTTTGAGGAGATATGAAAATGTTATGAAATTGTAGACATGAGAACTTTTTATATTCACTACTTGGTTTTCATCTAGTGCAGTTGGGACGTACTCTGTCTACTCATCAATCCAGAATATGAGCATTGTTACGACGGGGCGGCACGATGTCACTGGCTCTCCAACGTTAAACCTGTTGGTCTGCTCCTCTGCACTGAATACAGCTGTTCACCGTCTGTGTTGGGGGGATTTCAACAGCTGTTGAATTTACACTCAGTGGCCAGTTTATTAGGTACACCTAACTAAAAATAAAGAACTATTTACAAACATGTTTTACAATTATAATGGTCCACTTGTTAGTTTTATCCGATTGAACTTTACGAGAATTGTAAAAGTTTGTGGATCTTTTGAACAGTGTTGCATAATACAGAAGTGTGTTTATGGCCAATAGCTATAATACTAATAACCTTTGTTATCATTTGACTACATATTTCAATAGTACAAGGGTATCAATGAAAATTGCAATACTTTTATTTCTCACTTGACAGCAGCAAAATATGAATATACATTATATGTACAACATAGAGGCCTGCAATACATTCACAGTTATATATCAAATTAGTTCAGTATAACAAAGCAAACCTTGTATTGTAAAACTATTTCCCTTTACCAAAAGTCATTTAGTCTGCTTGACAAGGTGTAAACCATTAACACCTGGAAGCTACCACTCTAGTTTGATTTTTCACATTTATCCATAACTTTTAACAGTCCTGGTTGAATTATTCAAGACCACATCAAACAAATCAGAAATCTATTTTATTCACTTTTATTATGCAAAAAAACCCAAGATTTTTTATAGGAATCTTGTCAGGCCAACACCCAGACTGTGTGTCTCTTCTGAGGGAGGAGTCAACACAGGATTATTATTTTCCATGTCGCTGTGAAGCCCAATTCTTCATAACTGGAGGAAACCAAGCACAACAATGCACTTAAGTTAGAGCCATGTTGGGCCACCGCATTGAATATCGGTGCTTCCATAGTCTTTAAATCAGCTGGGTGATCTGTTCTCAGAGATAAAAGAGGTTACTTATGATCTGGTGAGGATGTCAAAGCACTGAACATTTAAATAAATTTAAAAAAAATTAGTTTTAGAATAGCTCCTCACTATATAATTGTAATTTGTAAGCTTTAAGACCACAAAAAGACAACCTTTTAAGATACATAACAATACCTAAAACTTCCAGATAATAGAGTCTCATGTTACATGTTTGCTATATGTCCACGCTCTGTCGTCATTCAAAAGGGACGGCACACCCATCGACTCTTTACCTTCACCACAAAGGAACGGGGTGCTGATTGGGCCAAGTGCAAAAAGGTACAAACATACATAAAAGTGTTATTCCAATCTAGGATCCAGTTTTAAAAACAATTAGAAAAAACATCGGCCCACAGTTCGGTTTTGCCGTCATAGAAGCGAAACATATAAAATGCCACATCCACCTCAAAGCGTTGAGTCTCTAGTCGTTATCTGAACCATCCGGAGGGTTGAATACTATCGAGTCATGAAAATCGTGGCCGTAAGGACGAAGTCTGTAAACTCCAAACATCATGACCTGCATTTGATTGGGCGACATCCCGTTGAATGTGACGGCCATGTCGGCGCAGCAGCCCTCCACCACATTCCTGGGGTTGGCCTTCATGCTGTCCGCTATCAGGCTGTCCACACTCTTGCTGTTGAACAGGCCCTTTCCGTGTGCATCCTCTCCGTTCTCCGCGAAGACGCCTGTATATTTGAGACACACGGCCAGCTGCTTGTCCTCACTCAGCTGCCACAGGGCGCGTCCTCTTTCTGGACATTTGTCTTCATCTTTGAGCACATGCACAAGCCTTTTGAGCGCTTCGTAACTTAAAACAATGCCACTGTCGTACACCACGTACTCAAGCTCCCCCGACTTCATCACGTTGCCGAGGTAGAAGGGCTCGTTGGGATCCTTCGCGAGCACCAGGTATTTGAGGTTCTCGATGATGGCGAACGTCGTCGCTTGCGCCACAAAGAACCAGCGCAGGTCTCCAGCGTTCTCATAAGCATGCTTCAGAGCCTTACGTAGCCTCGCCCAGTCGTCGTTTTCATTCAGGTCAACCGCCTCGAGCGCCTTGGAGGACTCGGAGGTGTAAAACACAGCTTTGTCACAGTGTTTGCTCCAGGTGTCAACCGCAGTGGCCCAGTAAACCAGGATCTTGGGCTGGACCATGATGATGCAAGAGACCTGCACTTGATTGCCAAACTCCTGCATGTGGACGTCAGAGAGGCGGGTCAGCTCGTCTTTACTCGGGGCCTTGACGTGATGATGATGATGATTACTGTCGTCTGTCTTGGACTCCGTGCTCAATCTGAAGCTACCCAGCAGCGACAGAAACAAGCAGAAGAGGCCTCCCATGACCATCCCCTTCATGAAATGACCTCCTTCACACAACATTTTGGCAGCAGACACTGGAGAGAGAAAATTAATTAATGTAGCTGCAGCCTCAAATGTCAAAATTATATCCAGTTGTGTTGCCTCCGATTCTTCATCTCAGTGATAACACATACATATATGATATGATAGGGAATTTCAAAAATCAGAGCATCAATGAAAATAAATATAAAACACAATAACAATACTAAAAAACGAAATACTTATACACAATAAGAAGGCTGCACTTCCATTGTTAAATATCTAACAATATATTTACCATTAAAGGCAAAATCAATTTAGGTTTATTTATTATTTTAAGTGTTCACACAATGGAAGCTGAAACCAAAGAATTTGTGGAATTTTGGCTAAAAATATTACTGAATTATCTAATTGCTTACTCAAATAGCCGCTGTGTATGTTTCTCTTGATTGAGTAATTGATGAATTGAGTAATCGTTTCAGCTCTAATGTTAATATTGCGTTTCATTTTCAGCCAGTTACTTTGTAAGGCATGGGCTTAAATCACCTCACCTTTTTCTGACATTTCACAAAAACAATTACTTATCACTGCCCAATTTTTTATTTTGACCAAACATAAAATGCCAACTTGTGCTCTGTATAGAAAGTCATCCATGACTGCGCCAAGTATAAATCGAAACGATTGCACTATTCAGAAAAGTGCCCTTTTCTGGTAGAACATGACGATCGTATCCTCATCCCATGTGTGACTGGATATATATGTGTCTTCATATAATTGTGGACCCTAAAAAAGGCCTGAGGACCTCAAAGTCATCTGACTAACGGGGGCAGACTGCAACACCTCCTGTCAGGTCTGCTTCCAGAGACCAACAACTCACTGCCCCCTGCATTTAGCCACTCAGGCTCTTCTGTCAGAGGTGACAGATAATAATAATAATATATATATATTAACTTCTGTGTCCTGCTAGTCTGCAACTGACCTACATGTACACATGTTACTGATGCTTTTAAAAGTCGTGTGTCCTTTTTAATGCCTCGTTGTTTCTGCTCTTATGTACTCAAGGAAGCCTTTTAAACTACCTGCCCTGTTTTTATTCTGATGTATTTTAGGACGCCTTTATCATCATCATTCATTAACATAACGTCCACTGCCTCTTTACACTATTATTAATAGTGGGCATACTGGTTGCTCGCTTGCAGCTCTATTGGAGGTTAACAGTCTTTTTGTATTTATTAAAATGGCGTTAAGCGTCCTCGTCTTGTTTGAACGAGTTGAGCAGCTGATAATCAAAGAGCTTGACACAAAGCAAACAACGCCGAGGTTTGACTCGTCCGCCCGCTCGTCCACATGTAAGAGGAGCATTTCTAGAGAGCCAGCGCGGACACAAAGTAGCCATGATAGCCACCATGACTTTATAACAAAGAGTTGGAGCAGCTGATCTCCAACCGTTAGCCTCCAGACGTCGCGACGCTCCCACTGAACGGCTAACTCGGGGGTCTTGTTAGCAGCGGACACACAACAGTAAACGAGCGCGTACTGTACCTCTCTCCGTTAACGTCGCCCTGCCGGGTGCTACTCCTGCTTCTACCCGTCTCTCAGCTCCCACTGCTCGGCGAGACGTCCAGGTCGGACAGTTAATTACCAACTAGGGAGGCGCATCATCGCGAATAACGAAGTTGAACCCTCGCAGCTACTTCCGCTATCGGAGCTGGTCACGTGACTCGTTCCAATAACCCTGTCAGCTTCTTTTGTTTATGTGATATGGGGTCAAAAAAACGGTGTTAACAACAATAAGTAATGTATATAAATGGTGCGTATAACAATATAATATTAAATACATGTATAATGTCACTGAATGCATGGCGTAAAATACATAAATGATCGTATATATTGTGCAATACTTGTAAAGACTATTAAAACGTTTTAATAATAATAAATACAAAATTAATGAGTTTATTAGTATTTAAAAACATATATCAGTGACACCTATATTTTATATTACATTTTATTTACTGATAATTTCATGATGTCTTTATCTATACACAGGCACGTGCACAGATAGACCCTTAGTGGTGCTCAAGCACCAGCCCTTTTGCCCTGGATGAGTAAAGTGCCCTTTTTGCTGGAGCCACTTTTTTCATTCATCAGTATTTAAGAATAAAAGTTTCTCTCTCTGTCGTCAACTCCCCCCAAATGTGTTTTAATATCCGACGGTGCATTTATTTGAGTTCTTGGGAGAATTTCGCCCCGATATGCTCCGCGGGGCTCACGACCCCCCCCCCCCCCCTCCTCCTCCACTTCCTCCTCCGCGCAGTGCTCCTCCTTCTCCTCTGACACGCAGCATCAGACACACAGGTCATGACGTTGTTTTGTGATAAATCAACCACAACATTAGCGCTGCTGAAAATATGACGTCACAACTGGTTCGACGTTTCCTAAAAAAAATTAACAAACAAAAACTCACGAAATCCGTGATTTCAAAGCCTTGCAGCTGCTTACTGACGTTAATTATGTTTAGAGAATAGAGAGAGAGAGAAGAGAGAAAAGAGAGAGAGAAGAGAGAGAGATAATTCTTATTTCGTTCTATTTAACAGGGGCTAGTCTTGGATCTGTGTGGCCAGACTGAAAAAAAAATCATAAGGCCTCTCTTAGCAGTGGTCCTTAGTTTGAGGACCACTGCTCTTGGCTGTTGATGTCTATCAATATTGCTCATTTTGAAAATGAGGTCAGAGGGCAATACGGATCCGTATCAGACCAGCGAGGAGGGCAATACGTGGCTGGCATTGTAGTGTTATGGAATAATAGGGTTTGAGACCGTAGTATCGCGAAGTATCTTTTATTAGCTTAACCATACATAACACTGAGACTGACTGGATTCGGGTAACTCCAACAGCGGACTGCCGACTGTACACGCCCCCCTCTGATAACACATGCCTTCGTATCACTCCGCATGTCTATAAAGTAGTACCATTACATTACATCACCCTTTTAGGCCGCAAGGTGAACATCGAAAAGTCCTTTAGAAAATGAATCCCGCTCCACAGTCGCGCATCTACACAATATATTGTCGCGACCCTGTGAAGTGGCTGTCAAGCAGTGTGGCACCGTGCGTGCTGGTCGAGGGGGCGGGCCTGTGATTGGCGGAGTAGAGGGGAGGCGGGGTTAACCTGTTGGGAAACGGGAAGTTAAGGTTGGTTGACGGAGAACTGTGGTTGTTGTTCCTTGGTGGACAGAGGACTATGGCAAGGCAGTTAAAAGCAGGAACAAAGCATTTAGACTCGTCAGAAGAACCCACAACATGCAGCATTTGATTCAATCCAAAAAAGCACAAGCAGTGGTGAGAAGAACAATACGACAAGCTAAGAGAGAGAGTTGGAGACAATTTTGCAATAAAATAGGAAGAACTACTCCTGTGGGAGAGGTATGGGGAATGATAAAGAGGATGGGATGAGATAGAAGGGAATGGGAGTACCCAGTTTTGACTTCTGGCGAGGAAACAGCGGTCTCCAATAGGGAAAAAGCAGAGATAATGGCAAAAGCATTTGTGAAGATTCATGGTTCAGATAAATTGTCGGAAGAAGAAAGAAGTAGAAGGGAGAGTAGAATTAACCAGCATCCAGGTGTGCTCGATAGGAGGGAAAGAACACATGATAACATTGATGAACCTTTTACTCTGGCAGAGATGGTGAGAGCCATAAATGGATCAAAACCAACATCGCCAGGGGACGATCAGGTATGCTACGTCATGCTAAAGCATTTGGGAAAGGGAGCACTTTTTAAGCTGCTGTGCCTTTATAACAGAGTATGGGAGGAAGGAAAGTTACCGAGCGTATGGAAGGAGGCAATAGTGATCCCAATTAGAAAACATGGCAAAGATCCATCTAAACCCACCAGTTACAGACCAATATCACTAACATCTAATATGTGTAAAGTAATGGAAAGGATGATAACGGAAAGACTTTCTTATACACTTGAGAAGAGAGGAATGCTCACGAGTTTTCAGAGTGGATTTAGGAAGGGTAGAAATACCATGGACCCAGTGATAAGGCTAGAGACTGACATTAGAAAGGCCCAGGCAAATAAAGAGGCAGTCGTTGCAGTGTTTTTTGACATTGAAAAGCCTATGACATGATGTGGAAGGAAGGTTTGCTAATCAAGATGCACAAAATGGGAGTTGGTGGGAGAGTCTATAACTGGGTAAAGGATTTTCTGTTTGGAAGGAAAATTCAAGTACGGATAGGGTCAGACGTGTCAAGTCAATACTTAGTCGATAATGGCACGCCTCAAGGCAGTGTGATTAGCCCGCTACTCTTCATCATTATGATTAATGACATATTCACAAAGGTACCACTAGATATCGGTAGGTCTCTGTTTGCTGATGATGGGGCATTATGGAAGAAAGGAAGGAACATTGAACATGCAGTCAGAAAAGTTCAAAAAGCAATCGATGAGGTGGTGGAGTGGGGATATGATTGGGGGTTCAGGTTCTCAGTGGAAAAAACACAAACGGTTTTTTTCACCAGGAAAATAATTAAGGATGGGATGAAGCTTACGATGTATGGGAAAGAATTAGAAAGGGTGGGCACATTTAAATTTCTGGGGGATCTTCTGATTCACGGTTAACATGGGCAGATCACGTCAGGAGAGGAGAGGAGAAATGCAAAAAAGTAATAAATGTGATGAGATGTGTGAGTGGTAGGGAGTGGGGAGCCAGCTGTTCAGCTTTAAAAACCATTTATGTGGCCTTGATAAAATCGGCGTTGGATTATGGAAGCATAGCATATGGATCAGCAGCTAAATCTTTAATTGGTAGATTAGATGTGGTTCAGGCGCAGGCATTACGAGTTTGTAGTGGAGCTTTTAAAACATCGCCAATCCCTGCCCTGCAGGTGGAAGTGGGAGAAATGCCGCTGGATTTAAGAAGAAAGCAACTAATGGCAAACTACTGGGCTAATTTGCAGGGACACAATAATGCTCACCCTGCAAAAGGAGTGTTGCAGGCGGTCTGGGAGAATGGGAGGAGCCAGAAAAATAACTTTGGTCGGATAGGCAATGACATTGCAAAGGAGTTTAAGGTGTTTGATCTCAGAATAAGCCCCTCTGTGGTTTACCTGGTGGTGGCTCCATGGACACTGGTGTGGCCTGAAGTAGACTGGTATCTGTTAGATTTAAAAAGAGAAGAGAAAGGAAAAGGGGATTTGTTAAGTGCATTTGAATATCGAGTCACGGAAATATACAGTGAATATACTATGATTTATACGGACGGTGCGAAGAAACCTGAGACGGGACTGACAGGATTTGGGGTGGCAATACCAGATAAAGGAGTAGGGATCAACAGGAGAACATCTGATAGGCTAGGGGTCTACACAGTGGAGATGGTGGCAGTGCTGGTGGCGTTACGATGGGTGGAAAAGGCAAAACAGGGCAAGGTGTTAATATGCTCCGATGCAGCCTCAGTCCTAGCAAACATCAGATCTTTTCATTCAAGCAGTCGGCAAGATATTCTCTATGAGGTCCTTCAGTCGGTCACACGTGTTACCAACCAGGGAGGTCAGGTGAAATTCATGTGGGTTCCAGCACATATAGGGGTGAGTGGGAATGAGAGGGCAGACAAGTTGGCAAAGAGTGCTTTAAAGAAAGGAGACATAGAAATGAGAGTTAACATCAGTAAGGCGGAGGTCAAGAGTATTATCTGGGAAAACGTCAACCAAATGTGGCAAAATAGGTGGGACAGAGAGGAAAAAGGGAGACATTTGTATCTTATTCAAAGGAGTGTTACGGCAACCAGGATGGGAAGTTGGAACAGGAGAGAGGAAACGGTGCTGACAAGGCTACGGTTGGGCCATACTGCACTTAACATGACATTGAAAATGATCGGGAAACACCAGACAGGCCTGTGTGAAGGATGTGGAGAAGAGGAGTCGGTGGAGCATGTGGTGGTTCATTGTAAGGCGCATGAGACTCATAGAGAGGTGATGAGGAAGACACTGGGGGAATTGGGGGTGCGTGAGTGGACACTGAAGGGAATACTGAGCATGGGGGGGAGAGCACAGATTAGAGTACTGTTCACGTTCTTAAAGGACACAGGGGTTTATTATAGGGTATAGTTGAAATATAGGGATGAGGGTTACATTTTGGTTTGTTATATATTTTTATTTGTTTATTTATTTATATATATATATATATATATATATATATAATTTTATTTATCTTTTGGGGGGGGGGGGTTTGTTGGTGTTGGGGGTAAGGCGTCAACTAACGGAATAGTACTCCAGAGGGTGGCGGTAATGCACCAATTATATGGATGCCAACCACCGTTAAAAAAGAAGAAGAAGAAGAAGAACTGTGGTTGTTGACGTTGGAGCTGCGGAGCTGAGAGAAGCACGCTGTCGGTGGATGCCCAATAAAGAAGGAGTAAGAACGTCGTCCCGTCTCCGTGTCATCAGTCCATAACGTCTGAGACGTTACAATATTGTTCATAAAAAAGTAAGAGTCGTGCTTAGCTACCAAAAAAAAGTCCGTCGCTGAATTTGCCGTCGATTCTCGATGCGACTATGTTTTATGCCGAACTAGTTCTTCAGAGCGTAATATGATCTTGGTCACGAGGGGTGGCACGGTTCGACACGTGATCGGTCTACACCAATGAGGTAGCTGCTTTTTGTCAACAGAATGGCAAGATAGCGGCTCCCGTGGTTGGATTCAACGTTACCGATAGAGAGGAAAACACCCTTAAAAGTGGGCTAAATGGTTTCTAAATAGTGCTGTATACATAGCCGCGTCCAATAAGAACAATGAGGCAAATATACGATCATGTTATGCTTATGTTAAGTCATGTAGATCAAGTTTGACATACCTGGGAATACACCTTACTGACGATCTAACATGGACTGTGAACACCCAGCACACACTGAAGAAATCAAGGCAAAGACTGTACTTCCTACCTCAGTAGGAAGTACAGTCTTTGACAGTAAAAGTAGGACGTACAGTCTTATGGCAGTAAAAGGCAGTAATTGTACTTCTACCAATGACCATTTGTTCGTTCGTTCATTCATTCTTCCACAAATGAAAACAACACTGATGAACAATAGAAACAATCTTTATGAAAAATATGACTGATATATAAAACTGTACAAAACTACGACGCAGCTACCCACCCAGAACATGTATGCCAAGTTTGGGGTCGATCGGACGTTTCCCTGAGGAGTTACAGCGTTTCAAAGTTTCATCGATTTTGGGCATTCCAACGCCTATAGCGGGACGATTCCTGGGGCTACCCGGACCAAAATCACATGCCTGGAACCGGGTGGTCATGGGCTATCACGCGAAAAAGAAACCGAAACTCTGGGACCTTTAAATCGAATTTAACAAAAAAATCTGACGACGCAGATACCCACCCAGAACATGTGTGCCAAATTTGGGGTCGATCGGACCTTTCCCTGAGGAGTTACAGCGTTTCAAAGTTTCGTAAATCGAATTTACCAAAATATCGGACGACGCAGCTACCCACCCAGAACATGTGTGCCAAGTTTGGGGTCGATCGGACCTTTCCCTGAGGAGTTACAGCGTTTCAAAGTTTCGTAAATCGAATTTACCAAAAAAATCTGACGACGCAGCTACCCACCCAGAACATGTGTGCCAAGTTTGGGGTCGATCGGACGTTTCCCTGAGGAGTTACAGCGTTTCAAAGTTTCGTCGATTTTGGGCATTCCAACGCCTATAGCGGGACGATTCCTGGGGCTACCGGGACCAAAAGCACATGCCTGGAACCGGGTGGTCATGGGCTATCACGCGAAAAAGAAACCGAAACTCTGGGACCTTTAAATCGAATTTACCAAAAAATATCTGACGACGCAGCTACCCACCCAGAACATGTGTGCCAAGTTTGGGGTCGATCGGACCTTTCCCTGAGGAGTTACAGCGTTTCAAAGTTTCGTAAATCGAATTTACCAAAAAATACCTGACGACGCAGCTACCCACACGACGCAGCTACCCACCCAGAACATGTGTGCCAAGTTTGGGGTCGATCGGACGTTTCCCTGAGGAGTTACAGCGTTTCAAAGTTTCGTCGATTTTGGGCATTCCAACGCCTATAGCGGGACGATTCCTGGGGCTACCGGGACCAAAAGCACATGCCTGGAACCGGGTGGTCATGGGCTATCACGCGAAAAAGAAACCGAAACTTTGGGACCTTAAAAATCGAATTTACCAAAAAATATCTGACGACGCAGCTACCCACCCAGAACATGTGTGCCAAGTTTGGGGTCGATCGGACCTTTCCCTGAGGAGTTACAGCGTTTCAAAGTTTCGTCGATTTTGGGCATTCCAACGCTATAGCGGCAAGGGAACTGCACCCCTTTGACACAAAAAATACATGCAATGTATTCCGCCATACAGGAAAGTAACCACGATGACATTGTATCTGCAGACAACATACATTCGACGGGGAGGAATGGGTTACTTTGTGTCAATTGGCGTAACACATTGAAAAATCACTAGATGGCGCTCTTGATTCATTTATTGAATTGCTCAGACTGTTAGTGACCATTAGACTGTTGATTTCAATGGGCCCATGTAAATACATGGGAATTTATTATTTATTTATTATTTTTTGGTCATTTTTGAAAAAACTTGATATAGTATACAACAGGAGACACTCAAGGATTAGTTGGTTTTAGCTAGCTAGCATGCTGCTAACGGAAGTTAGCTTTCTGAAGGGTCTACAGACTTGTGCTTAGAGTATGTTGTTCAGGGCATCCATGACCATCTGGGGTTCTAATTTCAAGCATTTTGGAGCTTGTTGAAAAATCGCTAATTAGCCACATGCTACTATCATGACGGGGTCAATTGGCATACACTTTTATGGGCCGGCCGAGTATGTGAAATGACCCTAAAATGGGTCATTTGACATACACTTGTATGGGCCGGCCGAGTATGTGAAATGACACTGGTTATTTTAAGGGGATTTCTCCTGTTTTGTACCCAGAAAAGGTGCCCAAAACCTGGGTACTTGCATGCTAAAGTGACCATGGTCCTCCCACACAGAGATCAGTTGGAGTTAGTAGTTCAGGGCATCAACTGACACTGATTATTTTAAGGGGATTTCTCCTGTTTTGTACCCAGAAAAGGTGCCCAAAACCTGGGTACATGCATGCTAAAGTGACCATGGTGCTCCCATACAAGTATCAGTTTGTGTTAGTAGTTCAGGGCATCAACTGACACTGATTATTTTAAGGGGATTTCTCCTGTTTTGTACCCAGAAAAGGTGCCCAAAACCTGGGTACTTGCATGCTAAAGTGACCATGGTCCTCCCACACAGAGATCAGTTGGAGTTAGTAGTTCAGGGCATCAACTGACACTGATTATTTTAAGGGGATTTCTCCTGTTTTGTACCCAGAAAAGGTGGCCAAAACCTGGGTACTTGCATGCTAAAGTGACCATGGTCCTCCCACACAGAGATCAGTTGGAGTTAGTAGTTCAGGGCATCAACTGACACTGATTATTTTAAGGGGATTTCTCCTGTTTTGTACCCAGAAAAGGTGGCCAAAACCTGGGTACTTGCATGCAAAAATGATCATGGTCCTCCCACACAGAGATCAGTTGGAGTTAGTAGTTCAGGGCATCAACTGACACTGATTATTTTAAGGGGATTTCTCCTGTTTTGTACCCAGAAAAGGTGCCCAAAACCTGGGTACTTGCATGCTAAAGTGACCATGGTCCTCCCACACAGAGATCAGTTGGAGTTAGTAGTTCAGGGCATCAACTGACACTGATTATTTTAAGGGGATTTCACCTGTTTTGTACCCAGAAAAGGTGGCCAAAACCTGGGTACATGCATGCTAAAGTGACCATCTTCCACCCATACAAAGGACTCTATACTTGGGTAAATGTTAGTCAAATCCCCCTCTCAAAGAACCAGGGAGGATTGGGGGACAGTGACTGTCACCAGGCATACATTCCCTCCAAGGCCGAACCAATAGTGACTTTACTTGGGTAAATGTGAGTCAAAGATCCAGGGAGGATTGGGGGACATTGACTGTCACCGGGGGGACAAAAGGCAACATTCCATTCTTCTGTCGGGCCTCTGGAGCTTACTCCCTGACCTTGCTCACCATCCGACCCCGTGGACCCCACACTTAAGCACTGCCCTGAGTTAAAACCCCTCTGTCAAAAAATTTGGATTTCAGGCCCCTGGTGGTATACATTTAAAGAGGCATACACATACATTGTCACAAGGCATACATACAAAAATATTTTCAGGCCCCTGGTGGTATACATATAAAAAGGCATACACATACAGTGTCACAAGGCATTCGCCACGAGGTCTATAAGACCAGGGGCCCGAAATGATTTTTTTTTTGCAAAGGGTTTTTTAATTCAGGGCAGTGCTTAAGTGTGGGTGCACGGGGTCGGAGGGTGAGCAAGGTCATGGAGTAAGCTCCAGAGGCCCCACAGACCAATTGCATTTTGCCTTTTGCCCCCCCGGTGACAGTCAATGTCCCCCAATCCTCCTGGTCATGTACCCACGTATCGTCACTCCTGGTCTGGCCTAGGATGGAATGTCTGCCTGGTGACCATCACTGTACTCCAATCCTCCTGGATCTTTGAGAGGGGGATTTGACTAACATGTACCCCAGTATAGTCACTCCTGGTGGTCCGGCCTTGTATGTGATGTATGCCTGGTGACCTTCACTGTCCCCCAATCCTCCTGTCTGCCTGGTGACCTTCACTGTACTCTGATCCTCCTGGATCTTTGAGAGGGGGATTTGACTAACATGTACCCCAGTATAGTCACTCCTGGTGGTCCGGCCTTGTATGTGATGTATGCCTGGTGACCTTCACTGTCCCCCAATCCTCCTGTCTGCCTGGTGACCTTCACTGTACTCCGATCCTCCTGGATCTTTGAGAGGGGGATTTGACTAACATGTACCCCAGTATAGTCACTCCTGGTGGTCCGGCCTTGTATGTGATGTATGCCTGGTGACAGTCACTGTCCCCCAATCCTCCCTGGTTCTTTGAGAGGGGGATTTGACTAACATTTACCCCAGAATAGTCACTCCTGGTCCGGCCTTGTATGTGATGTCTGCCTGGTGACCTTCACTGTACTCCGATCCTCCTGGATCTTTGAGAGGGGGATTTGACTAACATGTACCCCAATATAGTCACTCCTGGTGGTCCGGCCTTGTATGTGATGTATGCCTGGTGACCTTCACTGTACTCCGATCCTCCTGGATCTTTGAGAGGGGGATTTGACTAACATGTACCCAGAAAATGTTCCCAAAACCTGGGTACTCGCATGCTAAAGTGACCATGGTCCTCCCAGTAGTTCAGGGCATCCATGGGAGTCTGGCGTTTCATTTTCAAGCAGTTTGGACGTTTTTTTAAATATACCGGAAGTACCTCTTATAAAGGGTCTAGAGCTTAGTGCTTTTAGTATGTTCATCACGCCATCCAGGCCTATCTGGTGTTCTAATTTCAAGCATTTTGGAGCATGTTGAAAAATCGCTATAGCCACATGCTAACCATTAGCCACGCCTTCTAAAGCTTTTTTTGAAGTGAATATTGAGAATAAAAATACAGGGTCAAGGACCATGGGTTCAGACATCCCTCACTGATGTGCCCCTAGGAGATGGGCCCTTGATCCTGGCTACTTTTCTTGCAAATTGACCATCTTCCTACCTAAGTAGAGCAAAAGTTAGGGTAACTTGGCAGACACGGTCGGCCCATACAGATGTAGTTGAAATGACATTTTTCAGGGGAACCAAATTGTGTCATTTGGAATACACTTTTATGGGCCGGGAATGTATTCCGAATGACCCGGCTCCCCCTGGTGACGAAAAACTGTCATGGGAGGATTGGACTACATTTAATACATTTTTTAATAAATCATAACTCGGCGAGCGAAGGTCAGAACTGAAATCTTTTTTCTCCAGAGGTCAAGTGGGAAGGGGCACTGTGAGCCTGAGGTGTGTTTCGATTTTTAGCACCCTCAAAAAGGCTCCAAAATTCAGGCCGAAGTTTTTGACCGCCGGACACACAAAATGTATGCCTCCTGACCCCAGGGTCCGTAAGGCTGGTTAGTTCATTTCTCAAACATTCTCCAAAACCACGCCATGAACTCTGCTATCCCCTCCCTGGGCGACAGTCTGCTCCTGTGTGAATGTGAATGTGTTAAGTGTTTGGTTGCAAAGCTGTGTGCCAGTCAGACCTGATCACTCCTCGAACGCCACATCTCGGTACCAGTCACAACTGTCTCTGCAACTTCTGCTTTCAATCTCTGACTTGAGATCATCTTTTGCTGCCGTCATGGAGAATGTACTTGAGGTCAAAAATGTGTGAACGCCTTGTTCTGTGTTGACCTCGAGCTCGTGACACATTACAGGGATCCCAGTTGCCTTGTGCAACCTGCTCGCCCCTTGAGCTGTAGTACATCAGCTATCTCCTCTATCCCTCCTTTTTCTGAAACAACCTTTGATTCAGAAAACTCAAGGTGGATGCATGTTGCTTGTTAAGGGGATCAGGTACTGATAGGCTTAATATATGTAAGGAAATGTAAATGTAGAGCAGAGAAAAATCCTAAAAAATTTCAGATCAAAATCATTCAAAAAATCGTAACTCGATTTTTCAAAAGAAATTGAAAGAATTCATTCTACACTATGTGTCTAATTGTGGGTGCGGTGCAGTTGGGAAAAATACAAATAAGGTAAACAATACAGTTATACAGTGAAATTGAACAGCATGAAAATGTTAACAATCAACAAATGGGAAAAAGGTGTTATTCTAACCAATGAAACAAATGTTATTTCTTCTGTGAAATGGGAGAAGCTGTTAATTTAACCAATACTGTCAATTCAATATGGTTAGGTTAATCCCTAGCATGCTCCTTCCACAAGCAGTAGTAGGCGCCACCTCGAATGTGTAATGGCGTCCTAAGTTATGTAAATGTCTTA
The DNA here is from genome assembly GCF_029220125.1 of Pseudoliparis swirei. Classification (NCBI taxonomy): domain Eukaryota; kingdom Metazoa; phylum Chordata; class Actinopteri; order Perciformes; family Liparidae; genus Pseudoliparis; species Pseudoliparis swirei. The sequence continues at coordinate 19,445,659 of NC_079406.1, read as the reverse complement.
CAACCCCCAGCCATGTGGTCGAACAAAGGACCAAATGTCCCTTCTTCTCAGACGAACTCAAAATGGTGGATTTAAACAGGACAAACGGAAAACAACAAAAAACACGCTGTACCTCTTGTATCCAAGCGGATCAGAGGGTCCCCTTAGTGGGCAACTCAACCGATCTATGTGGTCTAATGATCTTGTAACTGTGACGTTCGCCGACGTCCGCCAAGCTTACGTTATGTAATTTTAATCTCGTAAATAGCAACGTTCACGCACTAATTTAGGATATTATATTAGATATCTAGCGTTGTCTTAGTGAGACCCCGCGTCGTCTTCGTCCGATTATACTATGTGCGTCAAACTACCAAACTAATGTACAGTCACACCTATAGGCCACAATGGGGAGTAATGATCCTTGTCCACGAACTGCCACGCAACTTGTACACTTCCTGCTTGCAGTACTAACAACTCCTGCACATCAACTAGCCCCAAGTCTTGTCTACAAAAACGTGTTACTCACAAAACAAACGAACAACGAGGAGCGCACAATATGACAAAAACATGCATTAAATAACACGATAAATACACAACGCTGTTGCAACAGCGACACACCTGGTGTGGAGTACACACAGGCCACTCACCCACGCACGTGGCAACACAGCCTCACCAACAAGGCCTCACACACACAAGATAACATGTAGAAAGACGTGAAAAGAGTGGAAAAATCTCTACAATAACACAAGGAACAACAGAAAAGAGACTAGACGTGGAGAGAGTCTCTACAAAACAACATGAGGAACGGTAAAAGAAAACAGGAAAAAGAAATCACGTGAAAAGCGTGAGACAGACATACGAGGAACGCACAACAGACAGACACAAACAAACACAATCGCGCTCACACTACTACACATCAGCGACACGAAGCGTGCGACCAACCACGCGGGCCAAACGTGGGAGACCTGCACGCGCAAATGCCACAAAACGCGCAGAACATGCAAAACACACACAATCGCGTACACACGACTACTCATCAGCTACACGAAGCGTGCGACCAACCACGCGGGCCAAACGTGGGAGACCTGCACGCGTAAATGCCACAAAACGCGCAGAACATGCAAAACGCGACTGGAACAAAACACACACAAAACACAAACGCACACAGCGTCAAACGTTTGTTAAACTCCTCCCGCAGGCTTGTGCCCTGTCGTGTTCTGACGGCATAAATAGTTCGATTCCTTAGCGCGAGCTACTCACCGTAGGAACACGTGGAAGTCCCGTAACTCTGGCGGGCCATCTCAGTTTCGCCTTCGTGGTCGCCAATTGTAGAGTATTCTGAAACTGGGCACTTCGCAGATGGTGGAAAACAGGCTTCCGGACGCGCGTGGATTAAGTTATCAACATTTAATGGCAGGAAGTGTAAATCAAACATTTAAAGCGCTCTTCCTCGTGTCCCGGCTGCCGGCTGCCGGCTCCACCTGGGAGCACAGCCTCCTGCCTCGGGGCTTACCTGAGAAAGAAAAAGATCTCTCCAACACACGCAGTCTCATACTCTTCCTGTTTCCGGTCAAACGTCACGTCCGGTTCCAGTCGCTTTCACAATAAGAGTCCCGTCTTGTTATTTGTCCGCATTAGTCACCTTCACAATAAAAGTCTCTTGTTATTGTAAGTCACTTCGCGGAATTCAACCGGCTTCGTCAATCTATAATACTAACATACAGTCACTCTCATGCAATATACATTAATTCTTGCCATTTACATTTGCATAGAGTAAACATTACCCCTATGCTTCATAATACATTAATAACAATATCAATATTCTCCTTAATATTGTCTATTATAATATCTTTCTATATGTATTAATTTAAAACATAAGACCTCTGCAGATGTTATCAAAATAAACTATTACAACTTAACACTACCCATCCAGACCATGTGTGCCAAGTTTGGGATCGATCCATGTGGGCCAAGTTTGGGGTCGATCGGACGTTTCCCTGAGGAGTTACAGCGTTTCAAAGTTTTGTTGATTTTGGGCATTCCAACGCCTATAGCGGCACGATTCCTGGGGCTACCGGGACCAAAAGCACATGCCTGGAACCGGGTGGTCATGGGCTATCACGCGAAAAAGAAACCGAAACTCTGGGACCTTTAAATCGAATTTACCAAAAAATATCTGACCTGGTGAGTCGACGCAGCTACCCACCCAGACCATGTGTGCCAAGTTTGGGGTCAATCCATGTGTGCCAAGTTTGGGGTCGATCGGACGTTTCCCTGAGGAGTTACAGCATTTCAAAGTTTCGTCGATTTTGGGCACTCCAACGCCTATAGCGGGACGATTCCTGGGGCTACCGGGACCAAAAGCACATGCCTGGAACCGGGTGGTCATGGGCTATCACTCGAAAAAGAAACCGAAACTCTGGGACCTTTAAATCGAATTTAACAAAAAATATCTGACCTGGTGAGTCGACGCAGCTACCCACCCAGACCATGTGTGCCAAGTTTGGGGTCGATCCATGTGTGCCAAGTTTGGGGTCGTTCGGACGTTTCCCTGAGGAGTTACAGCGTTTCAAAGTTTCGTCGATTTTGGGCATTCCAACGCCTATAGCGGGACGATTCCTGGGGCTACCGGGACCAAAAGCACATGCCTGGAACCGGGTGGTCATGGGCTATCACGCGAAAAAGACACCGAAACTCTGGGACCTTTAAATCGAATTTCCCCTTTAAAAAAAATATCTGACCAGGTGAGGCTACGCAGCTGCCCACTCAGACCATGTGTGCCAAGTTTGGGGTCGATTAGGCCTTTACTTGAGGAGTTACAGCGCTTCAAAGTTTCGTCGATTTTGGGCATTCCAACGCCTATAGCGGGACGATTCCTGGGGCTACCGGGACCAAAAGCACATGCCTGGAACCGGGTGGTCATGGGCTATCACGCGAAAAGGACACCGAAACTCTGGGACCTTTAAATCGAATTTCCCCTTTTTAAAATTTATATCTGACCAGGTAGGTCTACGCAGCTACCCACCCAGACCATGTGTGCCAAGTTTGGGGTCGATCAGACCTTTCCTTGAGGAGTTACAGCGTTTCAAAGTTTCGTCGATTTTAGGCATTCCAAAGCCTATAGCGGGACGATTCCTGGGGCTACTGGGACCAAAAGCACATGACTGGAACCTGGTGGTCATGGGCTATCACGCGAAAAAGACAACGAAACTCTGGGACCTTTAAATCGAATGTACCCCTTTTTAAAAATATCTGACCAGGTGAGTCTACGCATCTACCCACCCAGACCATGTCTGCCAAGTTTGGGGTCGATCGGACCTTTCCTTGAGGAGTTACAGCGTTTCAAAGTTTCGTCGATTTTGGGCATTCCAACTCCTATAGCGGGACGATTACCCATTAACCCACACACCCTACTTAATTGTTGTTGTAACTGCTGGGGCTTGAACCCAGGACCTCATGTTCACCAAAAACGCACTTCAACACACTAAGCCACAGCTCCTACATGAAGTTTCCTTTTCACACTGCATCAAGTTCTCTTCTCTACCAAAAGTACAAAACCATAAAATTCAAATACACGATCCGATTCTTGAGGCACTGGCGGGAGTTGTACGGCACCACTGTGAAATGCTTCTTCTCAAATTATTATTATTATTATTTTTTCACGTTTTTTTTATTTTTAACTTCCCGCTCCCTCTTGCTCAGTGTGTCTCATGTATAGTTATCCCTCTGCCTCCCTTAATGATAACGATACATGCAACAAGTGTAGTTTATTTGCTAGGTTGGAGGCAGGTCTAAGTGGGTTACATGCACGGCTCCGCGCCATCGAAGCTCAGACAGCTATGCTAGTTAGCCCGCCCTCTCCCGTAGTCGGCGCGGAGCTAGTCATCTGCTAGCTGTTCTCTGGTAGTTCCCGAGCAGCCGGGAGGGTGGGTAACTGTTCGTAGGAGTAGTAAGTCTATACAGAAGCTCGCTGTGCACCAACCACTTCACGTTTCCAACCAGTTTTCCCTGCTCAGCGACACACCCGCCGAGGAACACACCCTGGTTATCGGGAGCTCGATAGTCAGGAACGTGAAAATAGCGAAGCCGCGGACCACAATCGTGTGCCTCCCGGGGGCCAGAGCAGGCGACGTGGAGTCTTGTTTGAAACTGCTGGCTAAGGACAAGCGGAGATACAGTCAGATTGTAATACACGCCGGTGGTAATGACGCCCGAGCCCGCCGGTCGGAAGTCACTAAAATTAATGTGGAATCCGTGTGTGCTTATGCCAAGACATTGTCGGACACCGTCGTTTTCTCTGGCCCTCTCCCAAATTTGCAGACAGACGAATTGTTTAGCCGAATGTCGTCTTTCAACCGCTGGCCGTCGAGGTGGTGCCCAGCGAATAATGTGGTCTACGTAGACAACTGGAAGACTTTCTGGGGAAAGCCTGATCTGATGAGGAGAGACGGCATCCATCCCACGTTGGACGGAGCGCGTCTCGTTTCTGCAAACATAACCAAGTTGATCAGCGGACAGCCATATCTGTGACAACGCAGGGTTCATGTCATAAAGCAGAAACAGAGTAGCCCCATGCCCCTGTCATCCCTGTCACCCAGTGTCCCCCATAGCACATCCCTCCCCCGGAGCCTCCGCCCCCTCTCACCCAGTCCCTCCCAGAGCTCCATAGAGACTGTGTCTGTCCCACGGCCACTTAAACTTAAATTAATTCTATCAAAAGTAAGCAGAAGAGGAGTCGTACACAATAACCTTATACAAGTTAACACCACATTATTTCAGCAGTGCAACAAAACAGGACTATTAAATGTGGTCTCCTAAATATTAGATCTCTGTCATCTAAAGCTGTGTTACTAAATGATTTAATATCAGATTCACATTGATGTATGTTGTCTAACTGAAACCTGGCTGAGGCATGAAGAATATGTCTGCCTGAATGAATCGACTCCTCCAAGTCATATTAATACTCACGTTCCTCGAGGCACCGGTCGAGGAGGTGGAGTAGCAGCCATCTTTGACTCGAGCCTATTAATAAATCCTAAACCTAAATTACACTACAACTCATTTGAAAGCCTTGTTCTTAGTCTTTCACATCCAACCTGGAAAATACTACAGCCAATTCTATTTGTGATTCTGTACCGGCCACCAGGTCCATATTCAGAGTTTATATCTGAATTCTCAGAATTTATATCAAGTTTGGTTCTTAAAACTGATAAAGTTATTATTGTAGGAGATTTTAATATTTATGTGGATGTTGATAATGATTGCCTTAGTGCTGCATTCATCTCATTGTTGGACTCGATTGGCTTCTGTCAGAGAGTACAGAAACCCACTCACAGCTTTGGCCACACGCTTGATCTTGTTCTTACTTATGGCGTTGACATTGAGCATTTGAACGTCTTCCCACAGAATCCTCTTCTGTCAGACCACAACTTCATAACTTTTAAATTTATACTACCGGAGTGTACACCGTTAGTCAAAAGTTTCTACACCAGATGTCTAACTGACACTGCTGTAGCTAAATTTAAAGAAGCGATTCCTTCTGTATTTGATTCAATACCACGTCTCAATATAACAGAGGACTCCTGGTCTAACTTTAGTCCGTCCCAGATTGATCATCTTGTTGACAGTGCCACAGGCTCACTGAGAATGACACTGGACTCGATAGCCCCTCTGAAGAAGAAGACAGTGAGGAAGAGGAGGTTTGCTCCCTGGTATAACCCTCAGACCCGCAAACTGAAGCAAACGTCACGAAAGCTTGAAAGCATATGGCGTTCAACTAATCTGGAAGAATCCCGCTTAGTTTGGCGAGATAGTCTTAAAACTTATAAGAAGGCCCTCCGTAATGCCAGAGCAGCCTATTACTCATCAGTAATAGAGAAAAATAAGAACAACCCCAGGTTTCTCTTTAGCACTGTAGCCAGGCTGACAGAGTCACAGCTCTGTGGAGCCGAGTATTCCTATAGACCTCAGTGGTAATGACTTCATGAACTTCTTTAATGAAAAGATTTTAACTTTTAGGGACAAAATTAATAATCTCTTGCCCTTAACCAGTGCCAATCTGTCCTCAAGTGGAATGGCCTTGTAAACCGCTGTATGCCCTGGTGTATATTTAGATGGCTTTTCTCCCATCAACCGTGACCAATTATCTTCAACGTTTTCTACTTCTAACACGTCTACCTGTCTCTTGGACCCCATCCCGACGAGGCTGCTTAAAGACGTTTTGCCTTTAATTGGCAGCTCTCTATTAGATATGATCAATGTGTCTCTGCTAACAGGCCACGTACCACATTCCTTCAAAGTAGCTGTCATTAAACCGCTCCTGAAGAAGCCCACTCTGGATCCAGAGGTGTTGGCCAACTACAGACCGATCTCTAACCTCCCCTTCCTCTCCAAGATCCTTGAGAAAGTGGTCGCAAATCAGTTGTGTGACTTTCCACATCATAATTGTTTATTTGAGGAGTTTCAGTCAGGATTTAGAAAACACCACAGCACCGAGACAGCACTGGTGAAAATTACAAAGGACCTCTTAATGGCAGCAGATAAAGGACTCATCTCTGTACTGGTCTTGTTATACCTTAGTGCTGCATTCAACACCATTGACCATGACATCCTATTACAGAGACTGGAGCAGTCGATTGGCATTTCAGGCACGGCACTAAGTTGGTTTAAATCTTATTTATCAGATCGATCTCAGTTTGTATTTGTAAACGATGACGCCTCGATAACCACCAATGTAAGTCATGGAGTTCCACAAGGTTCTGTGCTTGGACCAATTTTATTTACCTTATACATGCTGCCTTTGGGCAATATTATCAGGAAACACTCCATAAACTTTCATTGCTATGCAGATGATACTCAACTATATCTATCGATAAAACCAGAGGAAACCAACCAACTAAGTAAAATTCAAGCATGTCTTAAAGACATAAAAACATGGATGACCTGCAACTTCTTGATGTTAAACTCAGACAAAACCGAAGTAATTTTACTCGGCCCTGAGCACCTCAGAGATCAATTATCTGGTGATGTGGTTTCTATAGACGGTATTGCCCTAGCATCCAACACCACTGTAAAGAATCTTGGCGTTATCTTTGATCGGGACTTGTCCTTTAACTCCCACGTAAAGCAAATCTCAAGGACTGCATTCTTTCATCGATGTAATATTTCAAAAATCAGGCACATCTTGTCTCAAAAAGATGCAGAAAAATTGGTTCACACGTTCGTTACTTCGAGACTGGATTACTGCAACTCCTTATTATCAGGCTGCTCTAATAAGTCTATTAGGTCCCTCCAGTTGATCCAGAATGCTGCAGCTCGTGTTCTCACTAAAACTAAGAAAAGAGATCACATGACTCCTGCACTAGCTGCTCTGCACTGGCTCCCAGTAAAATCAAGAATCACTTTTAAAATTCTTCTCTTAACGTACAAAGCCTTGATTGGTGATGCACCATCATATCTTAAGGAGCTTGTATTACCATATTGCCCCACTAGAGAGCTGCGCTCATTAAATGCGGGACTACTTGTAGTTCCTAGAGTCTTAAAAAGTAGAATGGGAGCCAGAGCCTTTAGTTATCAAGCTCCTCTTCTATGGAACCAGCTTCCAATTTCAGTCCGGGAGGCAGACACAGTCACCTCATTTAAGAGTAGACTTAACCCTCCTGTTGCCTTAGGGTCAATTTGACCCGATTCAATATTTAACCCTCCTGCCGCCTTAGGGTCAATTTGACCCAATTCAATGTTTAACCCTCCTGTTACCTTTATATTTACTAACATATTTTACCCTTTGGGTTCAATTTGACGCCAGCAATTAAAACCTCCAGAAAATTATTAGAATTAATATTGTTTTCCAAGTTTAAGTGTGAGGCACTTTATGTTTGTTTGTTGACTACCGAAAGAACACCGACATTAAACATTGAATTAACCATAAGGCGGCAGGAGGGTTAAATATTGATTCGGGTCAAATTGACCCTAAGGCAACACAAGGGTTAAGACTTTTCTCTTTGACAGAGCTTATAGTTAGGGCTGAATCAGGTTCACCTGGTCCAGCCCCTGGATATGCTGCTATAGGCTTATAGCTGCCGGGGGACGTTTAGGATGCACTGAGCACCTATCTCCTCTTTTTTCTCCTTAGGGATGAATTTTCATCTCTCAATCACACGTTACTAACTCTTGCTTTCTCCCCGGAGTCCTTGTGACTTCACGTCTCATGGGGTCATCGGACCCTATGAGACGACATAGATCCTATCTGCCTGATGGATCATCGAGGTCTGGGTCGTGGAATTCCTGCTACTGACTACGCCACTATCCTGTTGAGACTCTGCCCACTGCTGAGACTCCGCCCACTCCTCCTCCCCACCGCCATCTGCCTGATGGATCGTGGAGGTCTCCATCGTGGAATATGCCTACTATGAACTATTCATACACTCTGTCATATTCATTGAATGTATTTTAACTCTAAATCTGTCCTTCTGTACACATTACATCTATTGCACCTGTCCATCCTGGAGAGGGATCCTCCTCTGTTGCTCTCCTGAAGGTTTCTTCCCTTTTTTTCCCCCTGAAGGGTTATTTGGGAGTTTTTCCTGATCCGATGCGAGGTTTTGGGGCAGGGATGTCTATGTGTACAGATTGTAAAGCACTCCGAGACAAATTTGTAATTTGTGAAATTGGGCTATATAAATAAACTGAATTGAATTGAAAATTGTTCCAAATCCACACTGTAAAACTTTTCACTGTAAAATTACAGTAATTTACAGGTGAAACTGCTGCCAGTAAATTACTGTAGTTTTACAGTATCTCTACTGTATCAAAAGAATACAGCAGCTTGCTGTATTCTTTTGATACTGTAATTTACTGTAATAATTCAAAATTACAGTAAATTACTGGCAGCAGTTTCGCCTGTAAGTTACTGTAAAATGTACAGTAATTTACAGGTGAAACTGCTGCCAGTAAATTACTGTAGTTTTACAGTATCTCTACTGTATCAAAAGAATACAGCAGCTTGCTGTATTCTTTTGATACTGTAATTTACTGTAATAATTCAAAATTACAGTAAATTACTGGCAGCAGTTTTGCCTGTAAGTTACTGTAAAATGTACAGTAATATGGAAATACAGTAACTTGTAATCAAAATGTAAAGTAATTTGCTAAATGAATTCGTAAAATAACAGGACTTTTAGTGTTAGCTCTTTACCCCAAAACATTTAGGAAACTGTAGCGGAAGCATCTGTCAAATTAACAAGCATGAAAAAGAACAATTTGCAATAAATAAGACAATAGGACATATTCATAATATTCTTGTTTATTAGAATAGCCTTGACAAAAAATAGCATCCAAATAACTGATTCAAATATTCTAGCCCTTAGAAATCAAAATGGTATGGATAAGTTGCATGTGTGAGTGTGTTTTTCCTAGTGAGTGCATGGTTATCGGACAAAATGTGTACTTGATGAACTGAGTAAATACTAATGTTTCAAAAGAAAAGAGCCTCCCCATTACGCTAGGGGGTTTTACTTAACAGAACAATACTGACTATTGAACAATACTGTGTGCTAGCCCAAAACACAAAATAGCTATTACACATATAAATACTGGTGTGAATGAATTTTTTTATGTGTGTGTATTTGTACGTTGTGCATTGTACTTTACAGACTGAGACAATAGTGTTATGTTTCAAAAGGAAAGAGCCTCCCCAGTACGCTAGAGTTTTTTACTTGACAGATCTATGCTGTTGAACAATATTGTGCGCTAACTTCAAAATTTAACAGAAATAATGTCTGGTTGGACATTGTTAAGATAATAGATACAAATAAAACAAAAATAGCCCTTACAAATACAAATAGCAATGTGAATGAGTGAGACACATCCATAGATATGAAGGATTAGTGAGTGTGTATATGTGTACTCATCTGAACTCCATGGACAATGTGAAGAAGTGAGACCCATACATAGAAGGATGTGGGTGTGGGTGTGTGCGTCTGTGTGAGTGTGTTTGTGTATGTGTTTGTGTATGTGTGTGTGTGTGTGTGTGTGTGCATGTGTGCGTGCGTGTGTATGTGTACTCATCTGAACTCCATGGACAATGTGAAGAAGTGAGACCCATACATAGAAGGATGTGGGTGTGGGTGTGTGCGTCTGTGTGGGTGTGTTTGTGTATGTGTGTGTGTGTGTGAGTGTGTGTGTGTGCATGTGTGCGTGCGTGTGTATGTGTACTCATCTGAACTCCATGGACAGAGTCAGGGTAGTGATAAACTCATACAAAGTCCCACTCGAAGTCCATGAGCTTCCTCAAGAGGGTGCACACATGCGGATTCAGGGATGTCGCTTTCTTTTGGACCATTCGCCCGCTCTTCTTGCTGGTCACCTTTCCCTGACGTGCCTTTGTCCCTCTCTCTGGGTTAATCCCAACACAGCTTCTGGCGAGCATGACAAGGTAAAACAAAAAGAAATAGTCAAACCACTTCTAAACTATTGTTAATGGCCACCACATATTGTTAGCATAATCATTATTTTTCCTACTTTATGTTTATAATACATATTAGAGTAGATATATGGGAACATTTTGCTATATTTAGTTTTATATGCATCACATCTTTGGAATGTGCAAATTCAGTTTTTTTTTCTTGTACATAAGTACATGTCTTTATTACAGTAAAATGCAAAATATTATTACAAAGCACCTCTGATTAAATATGAGATTGTGTTATGTTTATCACTATGAAACAGATCTGAAGCATTTAGATTGAAAAGCATTAGAATGCAAATAATTCCAATGGCATCTATGAGTACAAATACTAGTAAGCGTAAGCTTAACCGGTGTTACGATAATTAGGGGGTCTTTTGCTATTTTTTCTACCCTGCAAGGGGTCTCTAGCCCCAATAAATCTGATAACCACTGAAGTTGAATGTGTATTTCTGTTTATTTTAGAACCAAAGATGAATCTCTTTTTGGAATTAACTTTATGTGCTCTGTTCTCTGATTGAAGTCCATGTCCTTTAAACAATTGAACTATCAAGCTTGCATCCTGAAGATACAATATCTATCACATAAAGATAAATGCATGGAGGGCTGTAAGGCCCGAACACCTGAAACGAATGACTTGATATGGGATTCAAACTTACCTCTGTATGAATTCAAGTGTGCAGGCAGCCAGATCCTGATATTGGAGGTTGAAGTTGTAGTAGCATGCGAAGACAACAGCAAGCCCCAAAACAAACGTTGCTCCTTCGCACACCACGTGGCCCTCGATGCTAACCATCCAACGCTGGTCAGGAATCATTGGACCTTAAACAAAATGCAAAGTGTTAGGCTGAATGTCAAATTCACCATTTGAAATATAATGAAGTGGCAACATACTGCTATATCTTTTTCTGTATTGTACCGACATTTCCAACTGATATTTGAAAAGATTTTTTAAACAATGTAAGCTTCCGATAGATATCAGGATTTTTAATTCAGTGCGGAATGCTACTTGGCCTGTTGATGTCTCTGCAATGCACATACAGTTGCATGCAACTTAGTGACTGTCCTAAATAGAGACATCTATAGATAAATAATCACCAAACTATTTACAATTTTAAAAGCTATAAAGAGACCTTAATCAGTGGAGAAAAATGGAGAAACACAAGCAAACTACAGACATGGCAGAGACAATATTATTATATAGCCTACTGTGTCTGTATTATAGAGACTCAACTGTTTATTAACTATTTAAATTTGTGTAGTCATTTATCCAAGATATTTCTAAGCTATTTATGAATTAGTATATATTTACAGAAATGTAAAGGTGTGTGTATTATATAAAATATGAAAGAAAAACTCACCACAACTGAACTCACTATAACTGAGGGGCTTAGTGCTTACCTAGAATGATCAACCGAGGGCTATCGGGGAGGGCAAGGGATGTCTTCACAGTTGCTGCTGTGTCTGACACCTTTATAGGAGACAACAATATCATTGCAGTTATAAGTTCATGTTAATACAATTTAGCATTGTTTTAACTATGGCTGCCATCAATTTCACTTTTATCTGGAATAAAGTTGACTACATCAGTTATACTCACATCTGCCAGCAAGATGAGGGCATCTCTCTGCTCTTTGAAGTGTGCCATCAGTAGATCCAGAATATAGGGGAATGTAATACCGTTTTCTTGTGAGAGGACGTTCTTTACTTCATCGTTGCTGGGATTGGCCTTGAAGTATTCCGAGATGATTCTGCCCTGGTTTTCCGGAAATGCTTCTGTTATTCCCAAGATCTGAATGTCTGTGAGCAGTTCAAAGTGGGCACACATGCTCCTCGGCAAAAACAAGTAGGGCCACTGACTTTCAATGTCCTCCAGAGGGGCGGCTGGTGTTATATACATGACATTTTAAAGACAACACTTTGCCAAATGAACGGTTACAACCATGAAAAGCACATTTAAATTTGATGTGGGGGGTGTTTTGGTGAACTTTCATATGCCTTACAAAGGCATATTTAGTAACACATTCGTGGCCACAAAATTGACAACTGAACATAATGGAAAAATAAGCTAGACTGCTGCCTTTCTTCCCTTGTTAACATGTAAATACTGAATACTATTAGTAACATGTTACTAATAGTATTCAGTATTAAAATATTAACTAAGCTAAGAACAGCTAACTGCTTAGCTAGCTAATGTGCATGCCAACCACATGGAGAAACATGTGCTAACTTAACTAACGTTAGCTAATCACATGTTAACAAAGGTGTTCGAAAACGTAGCCTAAGTTGAAAGTGAACTTACGGTGAGGTAGTTGGTTAGTAGTTGTCCTTTTTTTGTCTGGACTGAAGATTCAGTTGACTTTCCCAAACTGGCGGGGGTAAGACTTAAAAAAATACCCGCGGTGAAGACGTCGGTTCTCCGAGACTTGCACCACTCATTACAAGCAAAAAATGGCGGTGGTGAAAATAAATACAAATATAGCGATATCCTAATAAAGTTGGTGTCTCCTTCACTTGCACGGGAGAAGGAACGGGGTTACTACTGCTGCGACGAGTGAGAACCGATGAACTCACTGTGTCTCCTCCACTTGCACGGGAGAAGGAACGGGGTTACTGCTGCCGCGACCGGAGCGGACCGATCATGATCGCGCACAACGGTGAAAAATAAATAAATACCGCAACTTTTCTTAAAGTGGTAAAACTAAAGTGACTTGGATGTTAACACACGGAAGACGTTATCATTAAAATAGAAACTCACAAGATTGACAGAGGAATTGCAAAACTCTGCTTTGGCTACTCATTTATGAGAACTTCAAAATAGTTACTCTCCCAAGATTCTCAGCGGTACGCAGTAAACTACTGTGAAAAGAAGCACTTGACCGTTAGGATCATGGAAGCAAGCGTTATAACTCCCAGAATACATTGCTTTTACAGCATTATACAGTAATAGCACAATACAGTATGTTACTGTTAGAATTTCACTGTAAATTTACATCAAAGTGTTACAGTGCAGCAATCCTTGTGTTTCACACTAAATGTTTGAACTGTACAACGCTGTGCTTTGAATTAAATTGAATTTATGTGGAAAGTGCAAATTATATATTAAAATGTAGTGCGACCAGGAAACATAACTCAGCTTTAATCAACACATAGAAATCAAAACTGTGCAAGAGAGAACATTCCATGTCCACACAAGGTTATGACGCTCGACAAAGAACAAAAAGCATGGCACAAGAACGATGCATATCATTGTTTGCACCTTTAACTCCTGACCCCAACAATTGCAAAATATTTACACATGACAATGTGATCTATTTGCTTCCTCAGACGGTCACAATTAAATGTTTTAGAATTGTTAGTCATTAAACACAAAGTGACGTACAAACCTGCAGCGACATATTTCCACCTGCTGTGTATCTCGGACATGAGCAATGACACTTGGGAGCAGCCCATCACACCGAAATGGTGACGGACATAAACCATCAGAGCTCTGCTGGACAGCCGCTGATTACTGCAGCAGAGTCAACATTTGTTAGGCCTCTCTGTACAAGCAGAGATAGGCTCTGGCTCAATTGACAGGCTCCTCTAAATTGGGTCTATGACGCCTGACCCTTCGCGTCAAAACCATTAAGAGGGAGACTGGGTGTGATGATAATGTATTGATCATGTTGTGATGGATGGCCACTGAAGATATATAAGGGAAGTTCTTCTCCAAGCAGAGTTACAGACTAGATCAGGCCATCTCAAGATAGAGGCACCATGATTTCTGTAGCTCTGTTCTACCTCGTAGCTGTGATTTGTTCTGCAAGACGGACACACGCTCTACCACTGTACCCCGATACCGACTTGGAGCCACAGGCGGGTAAGACTCTGTTCATACTGTTTGCAACTCTATTTACTCTGCATGTCTGTCTTACTGTGTCTGTAGCTCAGTTGGTAGGGCATGCACCTTAAAGATGAAGATGACAGATAACATATGGAAAGGTCATGTTCTGCATAAATGTCCTTTTAGATGAGGTTTTATCTTAACTTTACTCAAATATTTGAATGTCCTTTCTCATTTCTGCTCTTGAATATATGGTACAAAATAAATACAAAAACACACATAACAAAAATCATTCTGCTGCAGGGATCTTAATGTCACAATGACAGGATGATGAGAGGACAATGTATTATTTTAACAGATTTCATTCAGAAATTTGTGTCAGAGGTTCAGGATGGAGCCAACGCTGCAGAGGGGGAGCAGCGAGAGGTGAATAATCTGTATCCTCTACTGATGCAGCACAATGGAGCGATGGAGTCCTGGAATAAAGGTAACAATAACGCAAATGATGCTGATAAATCAGGCACATATGGCCAACAGAATGTAACTTTAGATTTTTATGTTTTGTTTTAAGGAGCTACAGATTCAGCACAGCAAGACAACTTTGCGAACATGGTGAGGCTGATCATCTCGGCACACTTTAACAACAAGTATTGATACAGCACTATATACTGTTGAGACATGAAAAGAAGAAATTAAATGTGAAATGGCTCAGAAAGATCTTAGTAGATATTTAAATGTCCAGATAATGTTTAATTGGAAGGTTGTTTCAAAGTTGTGGGCTCTGACAACAAATCATCTAGATTTGAGTCATATTCTGATTGGCTTGTTCCAGAATCTTTGATTTAGTGCAGCTACTTGTGGACAAATGCCAAACCAATGAATGCCTCAAAAGAAAAGCCTTGAGTCAATACGCATCAATCAACTAGAAGTCATTACAAAGTAAACAGGGGCTATGTGATCAGTTTGATTCAGTTAAAGTGCACCCCAACATGTAAGCAGCGTGTTTTTTCTTGATTTTAGGTCAAGGACCTCAGAGAAGCCGTCTTGAAGCTGGAAGCGGCTGACAGGTTTCGCTCTCAGGGTTTTCTCAGATCGGGGCAGAACTTACCAAAAGCAAACAAAAGAGGTGTGTGACTATCAAGAACACGCCAAACCTGCTCTTTATGATGTCTCAGCTGTTGTTCTTATAATGCTATGTTCTAATCAGAAGGATGTTTAACTAAGGCATGGCTCCACACACACACACAGACACACACACACACACACACACACACAAACACAAACACAAGCACACACACATTATATTACTACAACTGTGGGTTTTTTATTGTCATACATGAGCCTCCACTTCCAACATTTTAATTGTTGATAAATACACTAACAAGCAGTTACGCCTGCTTAGGATCACATCAGAATGTGTTATCAACTGTATATTAAACGTTTACTGCTTATGAATCCTAAAAGTGGAGGCATTAAGTAAATTGTTACCATAAGTAAAGTATAAGTACACTCAACTGCTCTTTTGTTGAAGGATAATTTATAAAGCCCCAAATCACATTCCTTGAAAGGACATTACAATCTGTACAACATATGACACTCTCTCCTTGGAACCTATATGGAGAAACAGAGTGACAATATGAAGTAATTATTATATAATTTGTATTAAGTGCAACAAGTTTAAGAAATGTAAAAAGTGTGGATTAGAATTGAAAAAATATGACTTGAAATGTTCCTTGAATTTCTGCTCTCTCTGATGCCCGATAGCATGTTTCTGGAAGTACTGTGTCACCAACTAGAGCCCAGCCGCTGACGGACGTTTGCTGTGATTTCTGGACGGCCCGTTTGGAAAAGCGCCTTCACTTCACATCGTTCTCCCACCTTACCGTATATTCACCGTCTATACCAGATCAACAGATATATTTTTGTGGCTGAAAATAAACTTGAATATCAGTAAAGCCATTTATGTGACTTGCTTTTGGTTGTGATATTTTAAGGTAAATAATATTTACTGTAAGATAAGTGTTATAAGTCCACACAAATCAAGGTCAATTCAAAAAATTTAATTTTATATTCTTTATTATTATGACAGAGATGATTGAATCATATCAGATACAGAAGTGTGTTTGTAGAGAAATTAAACATTAGGTTTCTGCAGCTGTTGCTCACACACAAGCAATCATATAAGGAGGGTGTTTCGATCATAAAAAGCCTGGAAAAATATCTATTTACACGATAAACAAAAACATAAATTACACATGTGGCCTTTTCAACGTGGCATGAAGGTACCATCTGTCTGTGAGTGACTCAGAATAAACATTCAATACATACAACCAATAAAACATTGTGCCTCACCATGTCACAAAGTCTTACTGCAACAACAGGTGAAGGTTTCTTCAGGGGGAATTGTGTCTGATTCATTGGCACAGTTTATTCTTGTAGGTTGCAGCACCTTCTGCAGATCACCATCTTTACATGCACAGTTACACTGAGTGAAAACAGGACAATAATTACAGACAATCCAAAAGGTTTTATTTCCTCTTGTTGGCCGCGTTAAAGTACGTTTTCTCGATTTCAATGTTGGCTGGACACGTCTGTTTGAACTCTTCTCTCTGGTCGGCGTTTTGAAGGTAACCCCACACACCTGTGAACTCTGCGGGAATGTCAAAGTCGCAGTACTTCTTGGCAGCAACCTAGAATTCAAATTAAAAGTAAGATCAAACATATCCCTAAAGATCAAAGAAGTACTCAGATCCTCTACTCAAGAAAAAGTACAACAATGTAAAATGAATCCTTGTTATACGGTTTACTATATTTAACTATAATGCATCAGATGTGATGGTCATTACAGGTTTCTAAAATCCCAATCGGTGAAGTAACTTTAACTATCTTATAAATGTAGTGGATTAAAATACAATATTTTTTTTCAACGCTGTGGAGTAAATTTATACGTCATTGAAATACTCAAATAAACTGTAAAAATACTCCTGAAAGTAAAAACATGTAAATGTTATCAGCAACATATTTTAGTATCAAAAGCTGGCCCTTGTGACTGACGTATTATGATAAATCACATTAGAATATTTGTAATGCAGATGCACCAATTTATTAGCAGCATTTAATTGTTCTCGCTGGTTGAGGTAAAGCTAGTTTTAACTACTTTATACAGTTTAGTAGTTTAGTCCAGTTTGATTAAATATTTAACAATGCATTGTATTTTATAAGAATATTATATGTTTTATGTATAATCAAAATATGAAGACTATAGCTATCAAATGAATTACTTGTGGAGTAAAAAAGTGCAATAATTCCCTCTGAAATGTAGTGAAATATATTATAAATATAATTAAAAAATGTTACCGGAGGAGAGTAATTGAGTATTTAGTTACATTCCACCACTTAGAGACAATTAAAAAGCAATGAAACAACAAAATAAACTGTACTATACCATAAATGACCCCACAATGAAATCTCACCCTGATGACATGCAGCTTCGGCAGCAGGTTGCAGTCAGCTAAGGTGAGGCGGTCTCCATCCAGAAACCTCCTCTTAGAGATGGTGATGGTTTCTCTGGAGTTGTGGTCGACCTCCTCAGGAAGGGGTGACTTCAGGTAGTTGTCCAAGCGCTTGAACTCCCGCAGCAGGTTTTTCTCGTGGACTGAAGGGTCAGAGACACAGAGACGTGGTGAGTCGATTTTCTGTAACTGTGTGGTGAATCGTAAGGTAAAAGGGCTTTTACTGAAGTATTTAACTACATTGTTGAGGTACCTGTACTTTACATGAGTGTTTCCATGTTATGCTACTTTATACATTTACTCCATTACATGTATTGAACATCCTTACAAAGTTATCGGATACAAAATGTATGTTGACTTTAAAGTCATTTGTATCTAACCAAACCAAATTTAAATCCAAATCAACTTGACCTCAACCAGATACAACATGAAATGCTGCATCATGTCTCACAAATAAAAGTACAATAATCCAATACATAGATAATACTATACAGAGCTATTTTCTGCATTATGAGCATTTATTTGGATGGATCATGGAGGTCTGGATCGTGGACCATGCCTCCTACCAACTATTCATACACTCTGTCATACTCATTGAATGTGTTTATTTACAGTAACTCTGTAATGCTTCCTTCTGTTCACATGACATCTTTTGATTCTGTCCATCCTGGAGAGGGATCCTCCTCTGTTGCTCTCCTGAAGGTTTCTTCCCTTTTTTCCATGTGAAAGGGTTTATTATATTTCTTGGGAATTGTTCCTGATCCGATGTGAGGTCCTGGGACAGGGATGTCGTATGTGTACTGACTGTAAAGCCCTTTGAGCACATTTGTAATTTGTGATTTTGGCCTGTATAAAATAAACTGAATTGGATTGAATTGCATATTTTATTTGAGTAAAAGTATCACTTCCACAATTTAATTTGAGAAGTACAATTAAAATACTCATTATGCAGAATAAACCCATACAGTTTTATCTTTTACTATCACTCACATATTTGCAAGTAAACATTTATTTATTTCTCTCTGAAAGTTAGTGAAGTCTAAGTATAAAATAGCATAAACTGGAAATAAAACTACTTCCAAATTGTACTGGAGTACAGCTCTAAGTATTCACTCAGTTACTTTCCACTGGTGAATAGTCCAACGATAACACATTAAAAATTAATCAATCTATTTTCCAAGCTTTTTTTATCGCACAGCCATTATGTAAGAATAACATAATGTAATGAATCACAACAGTATCCAACTTACAGGTGTTGTTGGTGCTGTTTTTGATGAAAGAAGAGAACTTTGCAAAAATGTCAGCACCCACGTCAAAGGACTCTTTGTTGAGCGGGCTGAGATGAGGATACCTGCGGGGGGGGGAGGGGGGAAGAGGAGAAACCTGGGAGTCAACTTCTTTAACATGAATAAGCCAGCACCTGATTCATATTTGTGTCATGATTAAGAGTGACAATACCTGGGAGGGGCCAGTGTTTGTTCAAGAAACTCTTCAATTTTGATGAAGTCTGTTTTGAGGGTGCCGTTGTAGAGGAGGAAAGGAGGGTTGGTCCCGGGGGCCAGGTCTTTGAGCTCAGCTGGCTTCCTGGAGAGAGAGGACGTCAAAAGATGGAGGAGAGGTGGGGACGGATGTGGAGACATCGGACTTATGAGATGCATTCATACAGTTCATTCAATCAGACTGTTATTAAGTGCGTCAAAACCGAGAGCACGTTGGTTATCGAGGCTGTCAGAACCAAATGCTGCCCTGTGGATTGATGATCCTAACTTGGCTGGTGGTTTAATGATGAAAACACACAACGCTGGGAGTGGTCAGAGGTTTAAAAAGGCCTGTTGTGCGTGTGCGTTCTGAATCATTCAATTATCAACATCCTTTCAAAGTTTCCTGATCTTATTTGCTCACCGGTAATGACTTAGAAATTCACACAATAAAGCCTCAAATAAAGAAGGTGTTTGTTTGGCAGCGACACAGAGCTCTCTGTACACCTGGGTCTTACGGACTCCTCCCTCTAACCTCCGTCAGACAGACTGAGCAACACACCTTTGATAAGTCAGAAAGGGTTTAGGCTACTCTCAATTTCTCTCTTGTTTGCTTCTTAATAGAGTTCTGTGTGAAAGTCCCTGAGACCAGATGCTCAGGAAGTGTTTTTGCCAGAGGAGGGGAGCTTACTTCCTCATATCAACAGTGGTCACTGTAAACTTGACTCCTTTCAGCCATAGAACCATGAAGAGCCTCTGACAGAAGGGGCAGTTCCCCACGTTCTCGCCATCATGTCCAGCCTGAAAAATACAGAAAGTAATGTTTATTTTTATGACCATATGGGCCACACATGCCCTGTTTTAGCCAATGAAGGGATCACCGTTTCTCTCATCGGCTTATCTGCTGATAAACAAGTGATTTTGGAAGTGAAAGGTGTGTCTGAGCAGTTTTCTCCACGGAGGGAAAAGCAGGAATTGTGTTGTAGCAGAAAAAAAACCGACTGTCTCCTCCATCTTGATGTCAAAGGAATAGTCGGCTATTTTGGGATATGATTAGATTTCTTGCAGGAAGTTAGATGAGAAGATTGATACCATTCTCACTGTTTTATGCTAAATACGACTAAAGAGAGCAGCTTTGCTCAGCTTAGCATTACGAATGGAAACAGTTGTCCAAAGATAGCACAATCCATGTCTAAAGCTACAGTACACGTTCAATGTTGTTTGTTTAATCCGACAACAACGCGAAAATGACAATTGGCTCTTTTACAAAGGATAAGCCACGGGCCTTCTCGTGGCTGGCAACAGTCGTTTTCTGGAGTCTTGTTTCCGTCTGATGAAGATATCATCCTACAGACAACCCCCATATTACCAGAAATAGTCATTTATTATATGGATTCAACAAATGAGATTTACCATTTTAATGAATTATTCTATATATTAGAACAGAGCCAGGCTGTTTCCCCTTGTTTACAGTAGTTATGCTCAACTTAGTTAAGCATCTGCTGTATTTAATATGCAGACATGGCATTACTATTGCTCTTCTCAAAAAAAAAAAAAAAAAACATTTCCTGTAAGAGACTGTATGTTGAGTGCTTTAACTACAAAGGTACATAACATACTATCTACAGCTTAATACGCTGTCACTTGACCTTGTTTTATATATCAGAAGATACACTGTCTTTGCACAGATCCCAGAACACAATGTACACATGGACAGAATGAAGACATCCTGTTGTATGTTAACATCATGAGGTGAGAAATAAGGAAAAAATACTTTTTGTTTACTCCTCCACATGAATAAGAAGAAGAATATACACTTTTATTAATCCCCAAGGGGAAATTAGTTCTCTGCATTTAACCCATCCTTAGTTATTAGGAGTGGTGGCTGCTGGGTGAGCGCCCGGGAAGCAACTGGGGGTTCAGTGCCTTGCTCAAGGGCACTTCGACTTGCAACTAATGGGGAGAGCGGGGATCGAACCCACAACCCTGCGGTTGCTGGACGGCCCTCTTACCCCACTGAGCTAAAGCCACCCCCAAGGACTATATCTGAATGTGTGCGTCAGCAAAGTGGGTGTGCCGGGTCGTGCTGGGTGCCAGTCCCCCTGCATCAGCTACGTCTGTGTGTGCAATGATAAGGCTGACTGTCTGAGTTCAGTGGTAAAAAAATGTGCTGTGACCCTCAGCAGAGGTACAGACACATCTGTGGGGTAGGTATCTTCAGAGGCACCCATCAAAAAGAGAGTTGCCCTATGATTGATCTCTGTTGATTGATCTGTAGATCGCTGCCCTTTTACAATACTCATGATATGTGAGGAGCAAACCCTTTGTTTATGTCCCCTCTAAATGAGAGGATACAAGACATATACATTAAGAGATATTTCCTGTGGAATTGAATCAAACACAATATGTTCATTTGACAGTGAAATCAGGTGGAAGTGACTTTCCCTCACACATGACTGTCAAAATCTCCTTCAAAGTATTTAATGAAATTGAAAAGAAATGACTGACCTTAATGAACAACTCGATGCTTGGCTCCTTGTCAGAGTTCTGTCGAAGTGCCATGTTGTCCCAGAAAAAGTTTAATTCACTTTTTTAGCAACAAGTGCTCCTGTGGTTTCAAGTGTCTCTGTGGCTGTGGATGTCAGGAGACCAAGTAACACCTCCGGGCTCCTTGAAGGCTATCTCTCTGAACATACTTCACTAGTCAGGGGGAGAGGGAGGACCTAGAGAAATGGGCGGGGTACTCCCTCATATATAACCCACTGCCAGAATCTAAGAGCTTAAAATAGGTTCCACTGCTTATTGCAATACACAGGAACTGATAACGGCATGTGACTCACAACACACATTCAGATCATTCATTTGGGCCCACACACAATCCAACAATGATAATCATAAGCAACACTTTTCACAGAAAGGCTGCACTTATTACAAAGCACTCACTGAGAGAAACTGAAAATAGACCCAATCTAATTTTAAGGCAGCAAATAGCCTAACTTTTTACCAGGTTGACTGAATAATGCACAACATGTTGGTTTTGGCTACAGGAATGCAAATCAAAAGTAAAATGTCAAGAGTAACTTGTATTTGGTTTTCGAATGAATGTTTTATAATGCCGTGTCTGAATTATTTATATTATATTATTATTATTATTTCTTGGAGGTTTTGAATATCCTACCTCCGCTGAGTAATGTGTATATTCTGCTAATTATGTAATGTTGTCTACTCCCATAGAAAGGTCAAGTTGGGTCTTTCAAACAAAGACGGGATATTTCAGGGGTATTTTGGGTAATGCATCATGGGAAGGGAATCCCCTCATCGAGGTGGGCATAAACCGAAAGAGGTGAAGGTTACTTTTGATTGTTTTGCATGAAGTAAGACGTGAAAGTATTAAAACAATAATTTAGCTTGACTGTTAAAAGCATTTTATATTTTCTTTCAACTGAAAATAAACAATTTTTGTAAGTGGTAATTACAAATGAATAATAATTTTAAAAGAACGAATGAATGTGGTGGTTTGCTCTGGAGTTCGGGAGTTCGGCTTCAGCTCAGTATGTTTTCTTCTAAAATGCTATAACTTACAGTAAAGAGGGAAAAGGAAGATTTATGACAATCAGCATGCTGTGGTGTCGAATTTCCGAAAGAAATAAGAGCAGCATCATGAGCAGAATTATGCAATGCATTACTAGGAATTTAAAAAATAAGATACAAGGATCTCCATGTACTTTGTTTTCAGTGGCTCTGTGCCAAGAAAAACAAACCCATGACGTTGAATTTCAAAACAAATCCTGGAGATTTGATATTGCACTATACCATCACAGGAAATATAACAGTGGCAGAGAGAGTTTTTGTGTATCCTCCTCTTTGCTTTTAAATATCTACAAAATCAGGGAGGTTACGGCCTGAGAGTTTTCAAATATCTGGAAGCTAATCTCCCTTTCCACACAGTGGTACCAGCCCTCCTCCAAGTAGACGGAGGGATAATTAGTCTCTTTATTGACACACCCTATGGGAGGTGAATGGAATTTTACTGGAGTGTAAGGTGGGAGTGCCACTCTTACTTATGCACCTGATTAAAACGTGGCATTCTCAGCCTCCATTATTTCATCCACTCCTCTGCTAAGGAGGGAGTGTTTATTGGAGCGTGCGTGATAAATGACTACAGTGCCTTTCAGATATACATTTTGATTCACCATCACAACTGGTTGCTATATAGCCGATAAAGTCACAGTCACTGGTGAATGACTTTGTAATGATTAGGTGTCAGTGTTTGGTTGGTATGACAACAGCGGTCACACACAGGGTTGAGTAAGAGAGGAAACAGAGGCTGAAATCACAGCGTTTATAGTAAACTGGAGCCAACTGATTCTGGATATACAGAGAGGACGTTCAACAAGAGAGATATCCTGAGTGTTTCTGCAAAAAAAACTTGTCAGTGACCTTTCACTTCCTCTTCCGCAGACAAAAAGATAGGAAAATCTTCATGAAGGGATACAGATATCTCCACTGGACACACAGCAGCTGGAAATGACCTCCTGGAAACAAGTGGCATATCTCCATAAACAGGACCCTCACTGTTGACAACCTAGTCCAAGAGTATGAGTCTTGATTTAGTCATCACACACACACGCACACACACACACGCACGCCAGTAAGCATCTGCTGGACTTTAGGACTCAATGTGACTTCATTCAACGTCATTTCTATAAAGAAAAAAACATGTTTTAGATGTAAAGATTAATACCACACTCTTGTCTGTGAGTCAAGTATGAAGTTCGAACTATGAAGGGATTAGCCTAGTTTAGCATGAAGACTAGCAGTAGGGTAAGATAATTAGCTTGAACAGGACTTAAAAAATTAAAACTTCCAAGTTTGATCTTGTACACGGCGATACACAGAAATATGAAACGTGCTGTAATTATTCCTCAACAAACAACATTAGTGCTCAGTATTACTAATTCTACATCTTTCTCAGAGTGGGTGCCTTCTCACCTCACAGGATCCATTAGACTGGAGCCGGTCCTGGCTACTGGGCCCTGCACCCTGACTCCTCCCCGCTGCAGCCGGGCCCTGGCCCTGGCCTGGCCCCTGCCTCATTGGCCCTGCCTCCTTCACCGTGCCTCCGTAAGCCTGCCTCCCGCTATGACCCTGCTGATACCCCTCCTCTTCACCTCCTTCTGTTCCATGGATCGTGGTTATCTGGATCATGGTCCATACCTATACTTATTATGTGTGTCTGTCATATTCATTGAATGTGTTGTAACTCTGTAACACTGTTCATTCTGTACACATGACATCTATTGCCTCTCTTCTCCCCGGAATTGAATCTACAAGTATGCACACACCGAGCGCAGAGAGCAACGTTGGAGCTTAGATGTCATCTGCAGTCGACTGTTTTTCTTTTTTATTGCCACGGGTGGGGGTTGTGGTGGGGTGGGATGGGAAGGGGTTGTTTCTTGTAAACACAATGGCATCATTGACCTACAGACCGCTCTCTCCAGGGCAGTCAATCGCACACCAACTCATTACGACAAAACCCTGAGGTCTGTCATGCAGGATATGCACAATGACACTGCCATGGAGTTACTGCTTGTTCTTTTCTCTTATTTTGGCTCTGAAGATCCACAAAGCACATTCGGCTCTTGATTTGTCTCGTAAGTGTTTTTTTCATGTCAATAATTTATTTTCTAGGAGAAAGTCAGAATGTTAACCGGTTATTTTTGCAAAGTCACTCGTTAGTGCTACTCATGCTGAAAGAACAGAATCCGGCTGAAGAGGCTCTGAACTTAGAGCTTCACAGAATAGATACTTCAAAAGCATTAAACAAACTAGAGCTGAGTTGTTTTGACTCTTGACAACAATATAAGGAAATTATTGCAACAATAATTATGTTAAATGTTTTTTTCTCAGACAAATCTATTGTAAGCAGTTTATCTTTCTATCTGACATCAGCAGAGGTTTCCATTTGTTGTGTAGCTGCAGGCTCTGAGGTGACTAATAATAGTTCATTGTGAATGGGTGCCTGGTACTGCCTCTCATTTGCTGCCTGAAGCGTCACACTGCCTCCCTTACACACACAACACAGCGAGCCGGGGATGGGACGCACACATGGGAGGGAAGACTTCATGCTCTGTTGTCTTGTATGTTTGTATGTGTTGTCATAGTCCACACATTGTGGTGGAGAGCTACACCCATGACTGGGACACCACCCAGTCGAGAGCCAGGGCCAAACTGCAAGGATTTTAAAAAGTATTAATTGAGTTTGATGAAGGGCTTCTAAATGTTGTATTATTTAGTAATAAAAACTGAGCAAACAAGTCATTTCTGCTTTGATAAGAAGGAAAACAATTGCCCTGTTAGCTGTTAGTAATAAAGCCAATCCAACACCCTTGTTTTATTGCTGAAATTATTCATTAAAATAAGGTGATAGTAACACATCAAACCACTGTGTTTGAGATTAGCTTCTGTTTTGATAAGCATCATTTAGCATTAATTCTTCCACTTGTGTATTGTAACAAACTTTAAAAGTTATGGTTTTCTTTCAGTTTATCTGCACAACATCCTGAAGAACCACACGGCTCACGCATGTGAAGGAGACACGCTCGCCATCGAGTGTCCCTCGAGGACGTCTGTGGCCGTCCTCTCAGCTTTCTATGGACGACGTGTCCCTAATCAGCATTTATGTCCCTCTGCAAACACAAACACGACTGGGGAGGAGGATAAAGAATGCACTTCCCCAGTTGCTATCGAGGTAAATGAATCCACAGTGAGACAAATGTGACATCGATGTTTTGGTGTAAGGATGTCAAGACCCACACTGCAGTCGCACACATTTTGCCTGCAGAAAGTGGCGTCAGAGTGCCAGGATCGGCAGTTTTGTCACATCCCTGTTTTCAGTCCAGTGTTTGGGCCGGACCCCTGTCCCCTCACCAGCAAGTACCTTCTAGTCTCCTACAAGTGCAGACCAGGTATGTCGCTGTGGTCAATCTCCTCATGTGGACAACTAACGGTGGTCTGGATGCCAGTATATCCGTCAGATCACTTATTTTGCTGAATTGAAAGTATTAAGCAACTAGAATTGTGTGTTCTGCATGTGCTGGAAAATAAATACAAAATATGAATATCTACCGTTAGTGGCAGTTCAGTGTGAATTATGTGAAATAGCAGTTTGACAAAACAGTCCCAACTCAATTCCTCCAGATCACACAGTTTTCACCAGCATGGAGTTTTCTCAGTTGTCATGATGATGTGTTGCATCTGTTGACACACAAGCTCAGTCGCTGATGTGATTGTTTCTTCCCTTTTAGGACTATTTGACTTACAAGTTGTTGACAATTTTGACAAAACAAATGAAACCAAACACTAATATATTCTTTAATGTTTATTTTCTGTAATCGTGTGGACATGCTATCTGCTTTTCAGAGCACCATCGGATGAGGCTGGTGTGTGAAAATGAGCGCCTGAGGCTGATGTGTAAAAACGACACGGTCCTTGCGATCTACTCGGCCACGTTTGGACACCTGCTGCATGGCAGTCCTTACTGCCCGCAGGAACCTGGATCACACACCGACATGGGTCTGACACAGGGCGCTTAAGAGTCATCTAGTGGCAACAATATGGAAAAAAACATCAGTTCTATAGACACAGCACAGAATAATTTGTGTGCCCTATTCATTTATTAGTATGTTTAAGAAGTTGTGTTTGAAACCAGAGCCTAAAGTTGCAACATTTGACTAATTTCTTACAATGAACACATTACATTTATTAATTTGACTTTCCTTAATATATTCCAGAGTGTTTGTCGTCTTCGGCTCTGAGGAAAGTGTCACGCAGGTGTCACAGCAGGGCAACCTGCTCATTGGTGGCCGATATTCACACCTTCGGGGACCCCTGCTTTCCCGGCACCAGGAAACACCTGCGAGTCTCCTATACTTGTGGTAAGTGACAAACCGGATGCAAACTGCTTGTGACATGGTTTGATGCATTATGTAACAATCTTACATTTTCTATTCAGTGCCCCGGTATCTTCTGGAAGATGTGGGTCGAGGGTCAACGGATCCTTTCATGATCTCAGACTACACCCATGGTGAGAGTAAGCAGAACAGATTCACAGATTGTGTTGCATGCAGCAGACTTTGACTGGCGTCTGAGCCCAGACCCTCTCACCTGCAGGTGGATGGTACACTGGCCCCACCTACAGGCCTCAAAACGTGCTCTTTACCAACTCTCTGGAGATCATTGAAAAAGTATTGGGTATGTGCGCTGATGCCCACAACCGTTTCGATTTCTTATTATTGTAGCTCATATTTTAAGGTCAATGCTGCTGTTCTAGCATGTTAGGTCCATAAAACTGTAGAAAAATGGCACACAAACTGAACATTTACAAATATGTTCCATTATTTTCCACAATATTTGCATGCATACTTTTACATAGCAAACCATAGTTTCTTTATTTTTATGGATATTTTTTCTTCCTTTTTATTTCAGTCAGAATTTCCATTTCAATTTATTACAGTGTATTAAAATTAACTTGCTCATACATAAAAGCTGCTGAGGTTTCAATTATTTTGTCACGGTTACATAAACAGAATAATACAGCTGAATACTTGGATTGCTTTTTACATTCGGTATTCCTCTGTGCTTGTGGGAACATTCATTTTAATAAAGACTAGCTGCTGTTGACACACAATTAAGATGAATATGGACACACTTGCAACATCCATGAGGATTTCTCAATACATTCTTTGCTTTTAAAGACATTACAAGAGAAAGAATAAAAGGCTCTTAACTTTCCCCTAATTCAATTTCCTTTTTTGACTGAGTTTTGAACCTTTGCACATTAATTCTCACACAGTACTGCAAGGAAATGGAAGTTTGTACATTGATAATGTAAAAACCTATCGGGCATTTCTTCTTAAATTGTAAGCAGTAATGCAATTTGTGATAAATTTGTTGACTTGTAAGAACACTAGTATAGTATTTTACGGAATAAATTGGTTCAAATGGCCAAGATGTTTAACCGCTGTGAATTTCCTGTTTTGTGCCACATTTGGTTTAATCCATGATCCTGTAATGCCTCGATCTCTTCCAGATCTCCCAGAGCGAGTTGCTCTGTACTTTGTGTCTGGCATCTGTGCTGGTCTGGTGTTCCTGCTCTGCCTGTTCGGCATACGGTCCACACTAGTGAAGGATGTTAAAGATCTGGTTTCTGACCTGAAGGATGAGTATAAAGCATGTCACAGAAAGCGCAACGAGCTCATGGAGGACCTCTTTGACGACGACATCTCAGACACGTCGTCCTTCCGTCGCCTCACACAATCCTACCGCACGACAGAAATCCTCAGTCCTTCCAACTTGACAGTAGAGATGGTTGAAAGAGAGGCGGAACAGACGAGGGATCTGCCCAACAGAGAAATTTGGCCGCATCAAGACTCCAGCCCTTACGCCATTCATAAGATTAAAACCTACAACAATTGAGAAAAGTAACATTTGTTTTAAATTACTTCGAAATCAACATTCTGCTATGATTAAAGTTGTGTAGTGACATTAAACACATTCAGTTTACTTATCCATGTATTGTAAATCATGGCAAAGTGACTCTAAACAAAGAGTGAAATATACAAAGTAGTGTTGTGTTTGATTAATTACAATAGTTTTTAAGATTAACATCACACAATATGTCAGATCGATGTTCTGCTTAAATTTGTTTCTGTCCTTGTAAGTAGTATAGCACAGTGTACATTGCAAACTAAGTAAATCTAAATAAATAATAAAGATTGTTTTAGTGGGGTGAGAATTGGGGTTTGATTCCATGTGGTGTCTCTGTTTAATATGTCATACCTGAAAAGTTAAAGAACCAATACAGAGTAATCAGGGACCCTATTTATTTTGACTCCACTACATACCAGAGGGAGATCATAGATATTTATCTGATAGCTTTAGGTATAAGTTTAGAAATTAATTAATGATTGTTGCACACAACCTTAAAATATACAAATACGGATGACATAATAAGGATACAATGATTTGACAATTTGTTATCATAAATACAATTATAATATGCTAATAACAATTGGATGCCAACTGTAGAGAGCTCATGAAGTATGTTCCAGGAGGAAATTACTTAACAGACATGAACAAGTTACTATTCCCGAATCCGGAATTGCTTAAAATTATTAAACTATCAGCAACTTTAACTTGAGTTATAACCCCGTTGCCCACAATGCTCAAGAGAGCAAATTCGGTCTTGAAGGCATTGACATCTTCTTTAGTTACGAAGTATCTAAGATATGACTTTTTGTAGTCCATCATTGGAACATTGTAGTTTCACCGCTGCAGACTGACGTCACCAACGTGCGCCTGCCATCGCGTCATAACTCCGTGGTTCAGTGAAAGTGGAGTCGGATTCTTTGAACACCGCGGTTGTCTTTTCTTACTTCTTATAAATTATCCTTCCCATCTTTCCTTGACCCCGTGACGTTTTCCACAGAGATCAAGAAAAAGTGGTTAGACGGTCATTTGTTACTATTCGACCGCAACCTGAGAAGTACCTGTATGTGTCTGGTCCACACTCCGAGGCAGAAGGTGGCGTCATTTACTTCTTACTGCTGGACTGCCAGAAATCCAGATGAGGGACAGAAGAGGGAGGGAGTCCTCTCCGCAATCTCTCCACCGTATCGTTAACTAGCTTCAACCAGCCACTACCCACCAGTTCGCTATGTTCCCGCGCACAGACGAGAACCGAGACACTCCAAGGCTTCTGAAGAATGGCGCCCAGTCAGCGGGACATTGTGACTTACCGACTCTAATGGACACTCGTGTCCACACCCAGCAGTAACAACCGCAGCTGGCGAAGCAAGCGGTTAGCAACGAGCGCACAGCCGTCATCCCGGAAGGCCGCCGCCCCGCACCGGGATTTAACTTTCAATCAGTGACTGAATCAACACAAAGTCGATAGCCAATGATTATTTGATATTTATCACATATTGGTAAGAATGGATTCCTCTTTGGGGATAAGCGACGACGTGTGCTTGGCAATATCCTTTTTTAATTAAGTTGCAGCCTTTTGTGTACTTGTGTTTTTAAGTTCCATTTAGCTTTAGCTCGTTAGCTAACATTCCTGTCAACGTCAGGTAATGCGAGTTAACGTCAGGTAACCAAATGTCAGTTCGCGTTAGCTAACTAAGCTAACGTTAGTTAACTAGCTAGCAGTCGCTGGTTAACTCTCGAGTTCATTTACCATGGTTGTTTTAATACTTACATTACTAGTAACCATTTTGGTTTTAGTTGATTTTTCAGGGCCGTATGACTTGTCTGTTGTCACATTAATGTGCCTCTGATTGTTCAATAAGCATGGCTTCTACTAACACGGATAATCGGCTCTGAGTATCTTCAATCTAACCACACGCATACTAATTTACCGGCTTAACATGTCTGGTGGTGGGTCTGTCGGTCTGATTACAAATAACAACTCGGTGCTTGTGATGTCCAAACGCCATTCTCATCATCAGTCATAAATAATTCCTTGATCGTGATGCTTACACGGCAAAAGTTCAGGAGCTGAGGGCTGGCCAGAAGGAGCCCAGACTACTGTCACTAATTGAGCGCAGGGGAGAGTTTATGTAAGTATCAGAAAACCTGAAGACTATATATCAATGTGTTTTGGTCAGACAGTTTGTGAATCTAGTGAGATGTTGCAAGTTCGAGGGAGCTCTGAACACCTTGAGAAGCTAGATATGCATCTGTTGCTTTCACTTTCTGTAGTTTATGCTTTATTCTGATGAAGTCCAAGTTTGGACAACTTTTGGCTTTCTATCTCATGGGCAAGCGCTTTCATTTGACATGCACTGAATAGCTGCGTTGCTTTTCAGCCGTAATATGGCTTTTAATGTGCTATTTATATCACGTGAAGATGGTTTAAAAAAGTTGCCCTATAAGGTGCCCTAATAATCTTGACTGAGCTACTACCCTCATAGAGTCAAGATTAGATTTATTCTACGATTTGATTATGTATTAAGGTTGACCGACCTGTTTTATCATATATATATTGTGTTCTAATCTACACTACCAAACACAAACTAAGAACCTGCAATGAATGTTACAGGGTATAGTAAATCATTCTTCCACTTAGTCTTTGTAATGTGACTCACATGAGCACCCCAATTTACATCCTCAGCTAACTGTGTTAAAACCCCACACACACCACTGAAGACTCCTGGAGACAAGGTGCTGTCAGGATTTCAGTTGGTTCTGTACAGACATGTTTATCTAAACCTTTGAAAGTTATATTTGTTGACATTTCTGTAATTGGTATGCGACATGGCGTTATCGCAAGGTTAAGAAAATAACAGAAGAAGCACATTACAAACCTACAGTAAAATGCTGAAAGTTTTTTATTTTTATTTTTTTATTTTTATAAACTGAAGTGTTTTATAGTCATCTTTTTACGAGTGTTGTTAACTAAACCACCAAGTATAACATAGTTCTTTCTGTGTTTTGCATTTAGTGGTGCAATTTGAAAGACTATTTTATTTGCAAGAATTAATACTTCAGCAGACATTGCTACTGATGCATCAATGCAAATTGGCAGCTATAATACAGGTGTAAAAAAATAATATATATATAAATTTCAGACTAGAGGGGCCTGTTCAAAGAGTATAGATAATAGAAACTATGAACTATAATGCGGTCTCGAAATAAACAGAGTTGAAGCAACTTGTCTGACAATCTCAAATTAAAACCTCCGAGTTCAACAACAGCATTTCTAATTCATTAATTTTGAGGTGGTTTTATTATTTCGTCCATTCTCTTGAAGTCAGTTTATGGTAATGTGGCTTGTGACATCAGAGGCGTCCATGCAGACTCTAGTGAACTGAGTTCCTCTGACACAGCCAACAGTAATCACTCCCACACTAACCTATTTTGAAGTGTGGAGGGGCAGTGCCCAGCAAGCTGCATTGACCCTGACTAATAGTCAGCTATTGTTGGAGTGAAATATGACCTCCAATAACCCACATCAAAGATTTGAGGCTGCTTATGTTGATTTTTTTTTTTAATGACTCGAAGTTTAGCGCCTCTATATATGCGTCAGGTTGCTACACTGGACCTTTGTTGGTTAATTGTTTGCTTATTCAACTCATGCAACGTAGACTAAAGGAGACTTGCATGTGTGCATGTGCATTTCAGATTGTAATCCCTTATGATAATGATCTAACCCTGATTGTACATTTACCAGATGCTCAGGACATGTAATAATGTTAATTACAAGAAAATCGCTGCAGACCGTCTCCATATGCTTTGTGTGTTAGATGATTTTATTGATGGACTTAAATTGTATGAAACATGACAGCTGATGTTAAGTGGGAATCTGTGCTGCTCTGATCCAGATTGGGTGTTTTGGCCACCCCTGATGCTGTTGTGTCTCGTCCAGTGCCTCAGCTGTCTATACCCATCAATGGTCATTTTGAAATTGTGCGAGGTATGTAATTTTCATTGTCCTTAATCTCAAATTCACAGTGTTTACTGTTTTGACTATGCTAAGTAGAATCACATGTTCATTACTTTTAAGCCGCCAGCTGCTACAAGCTATTTAAAATGTTTATGCATCAAAGTGTTTTGTGATTCCTGTCCATTAGACGTCATGTTTAAAAGGTTAATCCTCTCCTCGCATTCTTTAACCATGGTGTGGTGTGAAAGTCCAGGGAGCGTTTCCTTTGCACTTGGAAGGACAACATTTAAAAATCAACTGACATCCACTTGAGCCTATTGAAATTATTTACAACACCTCTGGTGTCCTCCCACAATACCTTTGAACTGCCTGGGCACCGTTTAAGCTCTCTTCCCTCTTCCATTTCAGAGGCTGAAGAGGCTCTTCTTATTAACTTCTCAGTAGCTTGTAAGTACATTTTACCTCTTTTAGATTAAATGTATTCCTCTCCCTGTTTTGTTTTAAAAGGAAAACTATGCAGAAAATATGTTGATTTGGTCCTTAATGCAAGCTAACAAGAATAGAATGGACCTGTGTTGTGGGAACAAAAGTGAGCTGGAAAATTGCATTTATTGCAACACAGACCCTTTTAAGCCAAATGTCCTTTATTTAGTAGCGGACACTGGTCTCGCGTTACCAGGGCTCTCAGAGAATGTTGAGTTGGTTCACTATTGATTCTCTTTGCTTTGTTTTCTAGACAGGCTGCATTTCTAATGCGTTTGCAGAGTCTTACGGTGTCATGTGTGAAAGTGTTTGTGATTTCTGTACCGCTCTCAAGCCGGAGTTAGGATACGAATCAAAGGAGAAAAGGCTCCAGAGCTGCTGTTGGAATTCCAGAATGATGAGCGGACTCAGACTTTCTTAGCCCAGGTGCAGAGTGCTCAACAAGGTAAGCTGTAACTGTCTGTCAGTAGTTTAGAGCAGACCGATGATTCATTATTTAAACACTCATCTAACATTTATTCACTGTGGGTGGATTACACCGCTCGCTGATTTCCTGTGTATACTCGCCACCCACACACTAGTGGAGGTAGTCACTTGGCTGCCATGTAAAAAAATAAAAATAATTCTGATTTACTTTTTTGAAACTGCCAACGATTTCGGTGATTATGCTTAAATTCTCCCATATTATTTTTATCCATTTACCTTATACTCCTCAATTGAGCAAGCAAAATATTGAGATGTTCAGGTTTTTTATATGTCCTGACTGTTTTGTATTGGTTTAGTCTACAGTTTTCTGTTTATATGCCAAGTAAATAAAGACAACTTTTTTACGTGGGTTTTGCTAAATTGCAATTCTGATGTAAATTTAAACTGTGGCTATTAAATCCAGGTTTTCGTTGTCTCCTAAGTCTCACTAAACAACACCCTGGAGAAATACTAACTTTTGAAGCAGGATTATCGTCAGCCTGTAAGCTTAGGCCTGGCCGATATGATAAAAAACTTCGATAGCATTATAGGTCATTTCATATGTTGCTAATTCTATACATGGCATTCTACAATGGAACTGTTTCTTCTTCGGATCAACATGCCACTTATCAACATGTATAATCTACCTTGTGTAATGATTGTGTAATCATCGTTGAGTTACTTTGATCTGTGTATATATTGACATTCCGAGAGTTCAGCTGAAACGAGTTGTATTTTGGACACACTATTGTTATCTTATAAGCGATCTTAAAGTGATCCCTGGAAACGGGCTCCTTCTGCTTGATTACGGTTGTATTTGAGTGTTGATCATTGTGCGTTTCCTTTTGATGATGATGTTAAATCTTTTCAGTTGAATCCAAACTCCCGAAGCCCAAAGCAATGGAGCCCCTTGGCCCAACAGCCCTGAGAGGTCATGTCCCCATCCCACCGCAAAGAGCAAACAAGACGGCTACCTCTGTGGGCTCTGGAGTCAACCCACCAAAATCTACCAATGCACTGCCTCCCAACCTCAACAATAGCAGGTCAACAAATCAGACTAACACAGGTAATATACAAATACACTGTGTTTACATTTAGACAAATACAACGACAAAGAAAGCATAAATGATGGCGACATTGAAAACAAAGTCTTATCTTCCAAATAATGTTCTCTTGCCGTCTGATTGAATCCTCTATTTTCTGAAGATCCAGTTAAATCACTTGCCTCAGACTTTGGCTTTGAAGACAACTTCAATCACACTCTTAAAGTGGAGGAAAAGAAGAACCACCAGAATCGCATAGTTGCTGTAAGGGAGCCTCCTCCGGTCCCCCCTCTACCTCCACGCAAAGCCTCCTCCACTCCATCCAATCCTCTGCCTCCTCTACCAGTCTCTAAAGACAGAGCGGTCTCCCTACAGTCCAAAGACAACTCCAAACCAGAGTAAGTTGACACCATGACACCTTATTATGTTGAGAGAAAATGCTGGAAACTGGTTGAATATAGTTTATATTGGATAAAACTGTATTTTATTTTCTAACTGGCTCATTATCCCAAAATTGTGTCTATCCAAAATGTTACCAGTGCTATATATTCTGCATGTTTCCCATTGCAGTAGTTTTAGGTCAGGGTATGACCGCGTGGATAGGCCATCGTCTTGGTGCGACAGTCCCACCACCAACAGCATGAGGCAGGCCATGTTTTCCAGCGAGGCAGGACAAAGAGAATACCTCATCAAACACCGCCTGGGCAAGAGGGAGAAGGAGTATGTGGACATCCAGTCCTTCAGGTGAGAGGAGCGTCATCATTCTGCATATTTTTAGTTTGGATTTCTTGATATAGAAATTCATAAACACTGTAGATGTAAAATAACCCAACGCTGTACATCAATACTGTTTTTTGTTTCATTAGGTTTTTCACAGGTACGTGGAACGTGAACGGCCAAGCTCCAGACAGCAGCCTGGAGCCGTGGCTCTGCTGTGACGCAGAACCTCCTGATATTTATGCTCTGGGGTCAGTGAGAGTTTATTATCCAGGACTTTTTCTGACAATTAATTAATGCATATCGTCCTCTGCTTTTCCTTCAAAACACCCAAGAATAATGTGACACGGTTTATGATTCTAGTTTTCAAGAATTGGACTTGAGCACTGAAGCTTTCTTCTACATGGACTCGTCCAAGGAACATCTTTGGGTGGAAGCAATGGAGAGGAGCTTGCACCCGAAAGCCAAGTACAAGAAGGTCCGTAGAGAAAAGTATACATTACACCTAATTCCTTGGGCATGGAATAACAATACATTTTTGACCATCGTATTTGTGTGTGTGACTATTTGAATGCAAGGCAAATTGGATAAAAGTGCAATATAAATAAATCCATTTACTGTGAATGAATACTGTTTAGATTCTAGCTTGTAGCCTCACTGCATTTTATAATTTCAATCCAAGTGTTATTAATGTAATACTAAAATGATAACAATTGACTTAAAGTTGACCAGCACATTGAGGCAGTCGTAGCGCCTGCAGGGATATTACAAACAACATATGTAGGCTTTTTATCAGCCGAAAATATGGAAGTATCCCAATTTTGATATATCGTAAGTGACTGTAAATGTGCTTACTTGCTTTTTTTTGTTATGTCTTCAGGTCCGAATCATACGTCTTGTTGGGATGATGCTTGTGGTTTTTGTGAAAAAGATTCACAAGAATCATATAAAAGAAGTGGCTGCAGAGCATGTGGGGACCGGAATCATGGGGAAAATGGTTTGTTCACACTATACTGTTATATACACATTGTGATACACAATCAAGGGATAAATGTACCATGTATTTTGTGCAATCATTTTTTTTCCTCCCTAATTGCTGTATTTACAGTACTGTTCAATCTTTTAGGGGAACAAAGGAGGTGTGGCAGTGAGGTTTGTTTTCCACAACACTAGCTTCTGCATCGTCAACTCCCATCTAGCAGCACACGTGGAAGATTTTGAGCGCCGCAACCAGGACTATAAAGACATCTGTGCCCGCATGACCTTCCACTTACTGGACCACCCCCCTCTCAGTATCGTCAAGCATGAGTGAGTTCTTCAGTCATTCATGTCCAGAGTGAGAACATTGAACACATGTGCAAAGGTTTTACACTCATTGGTTGTGCTTGCATCATGAGTATTGTAAAATGTTTACCTACAACACATTACTTTTTCATATTTCCAGCTTTGCTTTGTTTTGATCTCTCTGTCTCGTTCGTGTTTCAGGGTCGTGATCTGGCTCGGGGATCTAAACTATCGTCTGTTCATGTACAATTCTGCT
Organism: Pseudoliparis swirei; assembly: GCF_029220125.1. Classification (NCBI taxonomy): domain Eukaryota; kingdom Metazoa; phylum Chordata; class Actinopteri; order Perciformes; family Liparidae; genus Pseudoliparis; species Pseudoliparis swirei. The sequence goes on along the minus strand of NC_079406.1, from coordinate 19,408,707 downwards.
GAGGTCAAACAGCACATTTCTCAGAATGAGCTAAAAAAGCTTCAGGAGGTTGATCAGGTAAGGACTGTTGAAAGACCGAACTTTAATGACACAGACAACTATCAGCACTATTGCTTCTGTCGCTACAATATGCTACAGTTTCTCTCTTTTTTGACACAAAAGAAAAATGTTGCTGAGGTCCTTGAAGGGATCTTTCATTACGCCCACAAAATACCATTTATTACCTTAAATTCCTAAGAACAATTTAGTTTTTCTCCTCCCCTTCCACAATGAACAAAGAATTAAAAAAATGGATGAATTGAAGTAAATTGAAGTCAGCTTTAACAACAGCAAAACGATATAAAAATCCATTCACCAGCTCTCGCACAACTCGTGCAGTTTAATCTAAGTCTCCTTTATCCTCATGCATGGACTCGCAGCTTGTTTGTGCAAGCTTGGGACGGTATTGGTGTACAGTTTTTAAATAGAAGGATTTTACGAAGATGCATGTGTCTGAGAAGTAGTAATCATACGACTGGACGAGTCAAACTCACTGCACGAGTTGTGTGAGTTTGCAAACTGATGTTTGATATAGTGTTGGTATTGTTAAAGCTGGCTCCCATTTCTTCAATTCATCAATCATGATTAAGGTCACTTCATATCTCAAAATAAATTGTCTATATGAACTAACCACATGGTAAGGCCTATTTTTGTAGGACTCTTTCTATGTGAATTAAATATTTGACAAATTAAATTGACTTATTTCTCATTTTATTTAGAACTTAAGTGCAACATTATCAGATTTTCTGAGAAATTTGAGTTAGTATCGGCTTGTTAATTTATACAATGTCCTGAATCATTATATATGATTTTGTTAAAGATTTGTTCACTAAATAATAATGTTGTCGTTGTGTAGTTAAACATCCAGAGGCAGACAAAGAGAGCCTTCACCGACTTCATGGAGGGAGAGATCAACTTCCTCCCCACATACAAGTACGACCCCAAAACGGATCGATGGGATTCAAGGTAAAAACAATAAACATATCTCTATATCGTATCATCTTTTTTTAATTTATTTTTTATTCTCAAACTTAATCCCGGATTTGTATTGTTGTTGCCAACTTGTCCTCAGTTTAGGTTTTTTTTCTTTAGAATCCTGATAACATTTTGCCAGTTCGGAAACTTTTTTCAGCTTTATCGTTCCACTAATACAGACTTTGCCTCTGAACTTGTGGCTGTTTCCTGCAGCGGGAAGTGCCGTGTACCGGCTTGGTGTGACAGAATCTTATGGAGAGGGAAGGATGTCAAGCAGCTGAAATATCGAAGTCACATGGAGCTGCAAACTAGTGACCACAAACCCGTCAGTGCTCTCTTCGTTGTTGGGGTAGGAAGCCATGTTGTAAAATCAAAAAACAACCCCTAACTGACTTTGTTCAAACATGCACAGTTTTGCTATTCATTCTGCTAAATATGGCCTTGGTGGTTGTGTACAGGTTAAGGTGGCAAATGAGCAGCGCCACAAAAAGGTGTTTGAGGAGATTGTTCGGGCGATGGACAGAATGGAGAATGATTTCCTTCCATCCGTAACTCTGAACAGGAGAGAGGTATAAATACAGTCCTCCCCTACACTCATTAAACCGAGAATCTGTCTTGTGTTCCTTCCTCAGTGATATCCTCTCGGGCACTAATCACTGTTAACCTTATAAACTGAGTAGCTTATTGTCATTTCTCCTCAAATTAGTAGGATAAAGTTCCTGGTGAATCTGTTGTTAATGCTGCTTCTCTATTCCCTGTTCTGCAGTTTACATTTGGTAATGTGAGATTCCGGCAGCTTCAGAAGGAGCCCTTTCAAATAACAAACGACGGGCAGGTCCCCTGTCACTTTGCCTTCATCCCCAAACTCAATGACTCTCAGTACTGTAAGCCCTGGCTCCGCGCCGAGCCAAGCGATGGATTCCTAGAGCCGAGTAAGTCTGAATAAACTCCCTTTTCTATTTTGATTGTCCTTGAGCTTGTTGCCTCGAATTTTTTTAAATCCGTGATCATGTAGTATTTTAGTAATTGGGGATGAAATGAAAAAGGCACATTAGAAATGAAGTTGTATTTATTACATTGAACTGTTGTATGTCTCAAATGTGCTGCTGTAACAGTGTCATTGTGGAGGATCATTCCAATCACCCTTTAAAAAAAAAAAAAGAAGATATGTTTCATTAAAACCCTGACTTATCCTCCTGAACAGACGAGACATTGGAGATCTATCTGGAGGTGTATGTCAGTAAGGACTCGGTCACGCTACTGAACTCTGGAGAGGATGCCATCGAGGACATTCTGGTGCTCCACCTGGACCGTGGAAAAGACTACTTCATTACCATCTCTGGCAACTACCTGCCTAGCTGCTTTGGCACCTCACTGGAGACTCTGTGCCGGATGAAGAAGCCCATCAGAGAGATCCCCATCACCAAACTAATTGACCTGGTGAGGGAAAGGGAAATCCAATCATACATGTTAAAAGTAATGTGATTTGTGAAGAGAGATGTAATATTTTCATCACGATAGTTTACGCGAAATGTCTCCCAATTGTGAAACATTGACCATCTTCTATACAGAGCAGTTCAGCTCAGATGTTGATGTGATGGCTGTGCCTCACTCTTGAGCTATGAACCACCTAAAACCTAAGCAAGGACATGTGAGAACTTGTTCACTCCCTCAGGCTGAACTCGGTCACAGAGAGAGAACTATATTTGGAGTGCACAAAAATGTCTCAACCTGTATATTTCTGGCCGAAAGGGGCCTACGGAACAAGGAAGTGGCAAAAACATAGGAAGGGAGCTCCTGAAGAACAGGGACAACTGACTCAGGTTAGGCCCCATGTTGGTGCTTCCATGAATAGACTCCATTGGTCTTCACACATTCACCTCTGTCTGTCCATAATGCTATGTTTTGCATTGGAATATATCATTCTGTACTCTTATTTCTATTCAAACTTACATTTTCCTACTGGCCTGGTGAATTTGATCAAGGATTTCTGCAAGAACAATCCATAATCTTATCTTGTGATTCTCTGTTCATGCATACTTCTTCTATCTACATTGTTCTTTCTTCTTTTGTTTCCTTTCATCGCATCTAATTGCCTTGATCATTCCTTTCCAACTCTTCACTCTGGTTGTGGGCTGACTTCTTGCTCAGGAAGAGGACAGCTTCATGGAAAAGGTAAAACATTAGCTCAATACTGATCTGCCATCGGGCAAATCGGGGTCAATATTACCTCGGTTACAAGACCAAGCATGTGCTTTATGACGCTTTATTGACCTTCCACAGTCGCTCATTATTTGAGTCTTTCATGTGAGGAAATGATATAAACACATGCCACAGTGTGGACTACATCCTGTTAATGTCTAACTTTAACCATAAAGTTTAACATACTGGAGAAGAAATACATATTTTAAATGGATTTATGCATAAAATAGTTGGGCTGTCGACTTTGAAATTGTTGTTCGGCTGTCCAATGATCAGAAAGTAAAGAACATTTTGGTAAATATACTTTATATTTTTCTGAGAGGTTTTCCCTATGTTGAAACAGGTCATGGTTCATGGGGGCCTATTGCTTTGGGTTCCAGTGAGACATGAAATCTGGCCCAAGAAGTCCAGTTTGAGTAACGGATCCAGGAGTTTGAAGGATTATCAGACTACAAAATGCTGCAAACAACAATTGTTGAGCTTCAGAGGTTTTGGTCGTTGTATTTGTGAATGTTGGAGAGTCAGGCGAGCGTTTTCACCCCACTTTCAGTCTTCATGCTCCACTGAGAGGATCTTCTCTTTGCTCTAGTTCCATACTTAATGCACAGGAGGTGCAATGTCAAAAGGATGGAATCGAACATCTAACTCTCGGAGAGTAAATAACAAAGCGTACTTTCACAGATGTTAGACTATTCCTTTAACTAACAGTCAATATGGCTACAATATTGTGGCTATAGGTTGACTAACAAGTGGCTTCACTAGCTAATCAGAAATAGAATCTGTGCATACTCTACATTTTAGCACAACAATTGTTAACCCACAGGTAATCAATCATAGACCAAACCATGCCAGCTTAGTTATTATCTGTGTGTGCGGATCAGTCGCCCCTTAAACTAAAGATGCACTAAATCCCATTTCACAGCAGGTCAACCTGACTGCGGTTTTGAATCAATGATGCTATGATTTCAGTCTTTTTCTTAGAATAAATGCATTTGGGGAAGATTGGTTTATTATTCCAGGAAATAATCGATAGTCAATTCTACTATTTGTTAATATACAATAAAGTGACTGTCATCTCTCACTAGGAAAAGTCAAAAATGAGTTTCCTGATTGTGGATGGTGCAAGTACCGAGGACAAACCTCTGAAGATCCCCAAAGAAGTCTGGATTCTTGTCAACCATCTCTTCACCAAGTCCTGTGAGCAGGTGAGAGGGCTACAACGAATGAAACGCTCACTGGAACTGATACAATACTAACTTATATCCTGGCCACAACTGATAAGATACTGGTAACCTCAACAGATATCCAACGAGAGTTGATGAGACTTTAGGGATGTAGTTTATAGATTTTTTGTTATGTTTGCATTTGTAACTTTGAATCAAGAGTTGCAATGCATTTTTCAGAACTCATTGAGTGTTAGGGTTATTTTGAGCTTTTAAATGGTGTAGTTTAAATTGAAGTAGGGCAATTTTTTTACTTGGGACATTTTGCAAATACACTGCTTGACTAGTGAGGAGAAATCTTCAGTGATCGATTCATTTTTTCGTTTAAAAAAAAATGGTTTCAGTGTAATCTTTGTGATCCGATGAGAAAATTGTTCCTTATATACAAAGACAGATGCTTTTAAATGTTGGGTACAAACCTAAGTCACAAGCTTATTGTTCTGTTGATAAACAACTCCAACATGGAGCCTGATGACGGTCTGCACAGTTACATTCAGGACATTAACATTAGTTGCAGAAACGAGTTTACTGGACTCCCTGAAGAGAAAATACTCTCGTTTCTTAGGGATTTATGCAAGACTGAAGAGGAAGATAATTTCAGGTTGTATTCCTCATTATATGATGATTTACAGGCCACACTTTATTTTATGTGAGGGGAAATTCTTCTCCGCCCATCCTTCGTTGTCATGGACACTTCAACAACAACTAATGGGGAGAGCGAGGATGGAATTGGCTACCTTTTGCGGTTACGGGACGACAGCCGACCCGATGTGCACGACACAATAACCACATAACTAACCAACATATACTGATTGGTCACAGAGGTACTTCCGCTCTTCTTAAATGTTCCATGTGTGTCTCTGTGTGCCTCTCAGGAGGACTTGTTCCAGACACCAGGACTACAAGAGGAGCTGCAGAGCATCATCGAGTGTCTGGACACCAGCATCCCAGACTCCATCTGTATCCTTGTTTCTAAAGCTGGTCCCCAAAAGACCCAGTCCTGCAATCACGGAAATGCCAAACGGCACATTAAATAGAAGAGCAGTTATAAGACGCATACTTGCATACTAAGTGGATCAACTCATGGGTCCTGAATCTGTGTATTTAGCATCATCATGATGATATTCATAGCGATAATAGTATTAATCATGTGACCGCGTGGTGTTAGGAGGTCAGAGTTAGAAGGGAGTCTTCCTCTCAATATAGTTCTAACCCTCCATATTAGCTTGTTCTTCTTTAACCCTTCATGTAGCTGGTTGTAACCACTCTGTTGCTGAGGCTCTGTTGATCTTCGTGGAGGCCTTGCCAGAGCCCGTGGTGTGTTATGAACTCTACCAACGGTGCCTGGACTGCGCTCATGACAGCCGCCTCTGCAAACAGGTGCAGTGACTGCCTTTTTGATTTTATATTTTAATGAGGCAAGAGTATGTGCACGGGAGCCAAGCAATGTGCTGCTGTGGAGGGGGGGGGGGGGATTTGTAGTTATCTATATGAAGTATACCTTTATGGTAAACGTTATTTTAAATGCAGCTGTGTAGTAGAGAGTATATACAGTTTGTTTTCAGCTCAGCGTTATCCCAGGTCATACTGCGTACAGTATTGTGCGTGACTAATCTTTCTCTACCTTTGACAGCTGATCTCCCAGTTGCCCCGAGCTCACCGCAACGTGTTTCGCTACTTAATGGCTTTTCTGAAGGAGCTTCTGAAGCACTCGCACAACAACAACCTAACGGCCAGCCTCATAGGTATGAAATGCCTTAATCTTCACTTCACTTATTCAACAGCAGGTTTATTGTTTGTAATGCGCATCGGTCTCAGCCATTGTGAACAACATAGCACAACTTCTGAAGAGAAATAAGACCATTGCAGTGTAAATGGTTTGTGCCACGTGTGTTTGTGTTGTATTTATCCCAGGAATTCAAACCAGCAGCAGCTACTGTTTCACAACATCAGACATTCTTCACAATAGTAACGATACACAGAGACGAAACAACAGTAGGCTGGACAATGTTTACACCATTATTATTTTATGTAAATAAAAAAAAAAATACTGCGCTTAAGTGCCTGTATTAAATTAAAGCTACAATAAAAATACATGTTTCATGGTACCCGTCCCATGAGATGAAATTTTAGCAACCTGTCTTTAGAGTGCAAAACTGAACCGGTTTATTAATTAATGTACTGTATCTTGTTTAAAGTTATTGTGTGTGGTACAGTAGTTGAGAGCACCAATTATTTACTCTCTCATTTCCTTTTATTATCTGTTAATCAGGGCTTTGACCCATCATCCTTATGGTAGCCTTCCTGCTAAATAACCTGTCAAACTACAGGGGTTGGCTACAGTGACATGAATGTTTTGGTGTATTTTGTCTTCACACTGCTGGTAACGCAGAACATGTCAAATAGTTCTATCTTATGCGATAGAAGTTTATTTTCTTGACCTGTTGTCCTGGCCTTCTTTTAGCTACACTCTTTGCCAGCCTCCTCGTCCGTCCCCCTCCCAACCTGATGGGCAGGCAGACGCCACACGAACGTCAGAAATCCATCGACTTCATCCTGGGTTTCCTGATGGCGGGAGACGAGGAATGACCGAGATCGATGGCACCTCGAGACGTTGGTCGGGTTTGGAGCTGATTCCCAACTTGGTTTGAATTAATGGTATTTGGTCACCGATTGGAGACCAGTGCAGCGGTTTTGCACCCTAACTATTCACAAACTCTCGTGCAAGAGGAACTCAAGACTTCATAAGACTGTGGTGATTTTACCAAGTGACGTATCTTCAGTCTGTTCCCAGAATGACCACTCACTGGATTTGGAAGCACTTGGATAGGTTTGAACTGATGCCTGTGCACTTTCTTATGACCCTAAGGCCCTGTGTCTCCAGACTAGAGTTGTCCTCGTCCTCAGCGGACACTTCTTAGTGGAGGTGTTGATACCAAAACAACCCCTGAACAGTGATTGGTAAGAATGTGAAAACACTATGTATCTGTAGATGCTAAGCGAAGGCGCAGTTACACTAAAGAAAAGGAGATTTCCTAAAGTTTTAAGACGTAGACTGAATGATAGTATAAAGCAAAGGGTTTATAATGAGATAATTTTGGAAATGATTCACTAAGAATGTTTAAGCTTTAGATCAATCATGAAAACCATACGTTTAATCTGAGGGGACAATATTATAGAAATCTTCAAGAACTATTTTACTATACTCATTGTATTTGATCTGTTATTTATATATAGTTTTCTTTGCACCATCGAAACGGTTTCTTTTTTCTACTACATTATATTATATATACATATTTTCATCTCTGCATTGTTTTTTTTAGATATTCGTCGCTTGTTTTTAATCATCATGTTCTGGAAAACTGTTGTAAATGTTTGCCGTTTTTGTGCAACTCCAGCCGTGAGCCTTGCATCTCGTTTTGCCAGTTCCTCTTGAGTTAAGCTACTTGTTTTGTAACACATTAACTTCCTGGTCAACCGGAATCAAGTGGGGAGTTGCCCGCCAAGGTTCTTGATGTCTTAAATGGTGTAAATAGTGATTGTTTCCCTTTTCAAGGGTATTTGTCGGTATGGTGACTCAAATCTGTGATGTCTAAAGTGTGTCATGAAGGTGGTACTGTTGATGTCAGTGTTTTGTTTACATGTCTTTTTCCTCACTTCTGCCACATCTTGAAGCTCATTTCTCGTTGTTTAAGACTGTTGTGCTGCCAAGACACAGCCGTTGTGTACTGATGGTAAATCCGGATGACCGCTACTCTTGTTTTAGGGGCTGCAGTCATTTCTGTGTGCACACTGTAAAGGATCTCTGCTCTGCAGGACGCAGTCTTCTTGCACTTTTCTCATTCGTGCCACTGAGTACATTCTGTAGTCACTGTTGCGAAACATGTCATTGTTATTGCAATGAGGAGCTTCTATTCTGCGTATAATGGACCGTCATTTCCTCTTTAAAAGTTTTCCTCTTTTACAGTTTTAGAGATGTCAGCATTAGTTTTCCCAGCCGACAAAAATATTCACATTTTTGACGTTCATTGTCACAGAGGTTTTCTTCTCGGATGCTCCACGAGCTTCTGAGGATTTAATGTTCTGAGACTATGAGCACATTATGGAATTTGACAACACTGACAATCATGGCACTTATAGAAATACCTCTTGGGTGGAAGTTGCTCTATTCTTCCAGTTTATTTTCTGCCTGTTTGCCATCAGTACACTAAATTCTGATTGTTTTTTATTAAGCTGAGCTTTGACAAAAGGTGTCGTGACCCTGAATGAATAGTTTCTGGCAATTCATATTTGAGAGAACCATTTTACAATAGCCATTTATTTTTTTATTTTGTCTTTATACTATCCTAATTGTGTTAAAAACATAATTAATATAATAAATAACCTCTAATTTGAAGTGTTGTCTCATCCCACTGTACCAACTGATGCATTTGTGTGGATCCACTGTGCTTTGTCTTCAGTTGTGTCACAACTGTTCATGAAGGGACATTTAAAGGTACAAAATGAAACACGCCCACCATGTTTTCATCTTGTCAGATTTTTGGTGCTTTTTAATTTATTTAACAGAAATAAAACTGTCTAAAGCTGTTATGTTTTCCCATTTTATTGACAGCTCTGATATTTTGCTAAACAACAATTGTAAAAAAAAATTTGAGGCTCACTCTTCAGGCCCTTGTGAAATCGTTACTGGCTGATGTTCACGGTATATTTAGTCTCCTCGGTGGCCGGTGAGAGATCCTTCCCCTCGGTGATACATTCTCATCCTCTGTGGCTATAAAACCTCCACCTTGGACCTGCTGCCACTATTTGTCTGTTGTGTCGTAGCCCCGTTTGGACCAGTCCAACGCCATGGCCGTGCTCCGAGTGTCTTCATACCGCAAGCTGTTCGAGGACAATAGCGGGAGTCTAAATGGAGGGTTGAGTATGCCGTGTGCGGGGCAGGCCCGAGCCTCGGTCAGGTCAGTGTGGCTCTCTGAGGGCGACTAATGACTTTGGGCTGTACTTTCCAAATGTTAAGATCTTTTAGATTTTGGACAGACTCGGTTATTGTTGTTGTTCCACTTAAAAATATGAAAACTTTAAGATGTTTTTGATCGGAAACAAATGTTTGCGTGCAAAGTTCCACGTAGTTACAGCAGGTTGTGCTGAATGGTGATGGCGATGGCCTTTTGTGCTCATGGGTATAATTGCATCAGTTAATTTCCTGTGATGCTGAGCTGCAGACACTTTATTTACGGTTCCCTTTTGAATATGGTAAATGACTAATATGTAGCTTTGTAACATTCATCCACTATCTCTGAAGGTGGATCAAAGGATCTCCCCCTAGAATCCATCGTGCTACTTTGTCTTCCTCTCAGGGGTGCGGCCGTTGACAAGTGTGACTGTGACAAGTTAGACTTTGAAGCTGCCAAGGCACTGAACAAGGAGGGTCTGAACCGGTTTGTCCAGGACCGCAACATCATCGCTGCACTTAATGACCGACTGGTCGGGTTTATTGAACTGGTGAGAAGAAACAGCTCCCAATGTCACATCAGTACTTTATTTCCCCTCTGCTGCGTCCTGCCCTTTTGGTTGAGGTAAATGAAGTACCACTATAAACCATATGTAGCTGTTTAATCTCGCTCTGTGTCCTTTAGGCCCGTTGTTTCGAGGAGGAGAATGAGTCTCTTGACTGTCAGATTGTTGAACTTGAGATCGAGCTGAACAGTCGACCAGCCTCCTCCAGCATCAGCTCCGCTGTGGCCGAGTCCGACTACAGTCTGGATGCTGTGGTGGAAAGACTGCGCAGGGAGAGGGTAGGAGGCTGCGGCTGGCTGTGTCCGCTCTGCTGCATGTTTGGTCTGTGTGTGACATTCCATGTAGATGATCCATTGCACTTCTCATTCAATCACATCAATTTTACTTCGGTTTGTCCGGTGATAAACGGGACTGATCTTAAACCTTGTCAAGAATAAGATCCATCACCGTCGTCACCGCCTCTCCCTGCAGGATGAGATTCTGTGCGACACCGAGGACTTGAAAAAGGAGCTTGAACGTCTGATGAAAGAAAACGAGAAGGCTGCACAGCAGAGGATCCTCCTCCAGCACGGACGACGAGATGTTGCTGAGGTAACGGTTGTAAATACAATGGCAATCGGACCTTTTCTTTTTTTAATGATATTCAGAAAGGGTTTCGAAAACAAATAATTCTACTTTACTTTAGTACAGACTAGAAATACACAATTATCAAAAAAGAATAACTTTGGAGCACATTTTAAAGGCAAGATGAAGTATGTTCTCTATGCAATTTAGTTTGTTTTTATACCTTTTGTTCTAAGATATCAGCCGTAGAAATTAAACTAGCTACAGAGATTCAAAGCCAACAAACAATATCATCTATAATTGCAGATTTAGTGGTTTATTGTCGAGATTAAAAACAGGCTCTTGTTCTTCCCTGTACAATATGATTAACCCTGTAGCTTCCCAGGCCATGGGTTATCAGATTTGTTGACATTGAATTATGGATCCCACCAGCGATACGGGCAGTGCTGCATTTGGCCTTTAAAGAGGAAGACTGATTAGGCGATAGTTATGCTTAACCGTTTATCTGGTCAAGTTTAGACTGGGTGTGTTGAGTTAGGGGCAGCACGGTGGCTCAGTGGTTAGCACTGTCGCCTCACAGCAAGAAGGCCCTGGGTTTGAATCCCGGTCGTTCCAGGTCCTTTCTGTGTGGAGTTTGCATGTTCTCCTCGTGTCTGCGTGGGTTTACTCCGGGTACTCCGGTTTCCCCCACCATCATAAAGACATGCACCGCAGCCTCACCCCGGTTTGTATGGATGTGAATGAATGTTGGTGGTGGCCGTAGGCGCTGAATGGCAGCCAAGCTTCTGTCAGTCTGCCCCAGGGCAGCTGTGGCTACTGATGTAGCTTACCACCACCGGGACGACTGTGTGTATGACTACTGGACTCTGGACTCTGTAAAGCGACTTCGGGTGCCTTGAGAAGCGCTATATATAAAATAAATGATTATTATTATTAAGAGGCACACCAGAGTTAGTTCCCGGATGTGGATCAACCTGAAAAAACACTGGATCCTACATTTCTCAAAATGCAATCAGTTGTACCCATAGAAATAGAATGAGAGTAGAACTTGTATACTTGTACTGTGCTAGACATTCTCAGACCTTTTCGGTTGTGATAATGTACCTTGAGCACTAGATGGCAGTGTTGTCAAGCCCCTCGCTGCTCGGCCTCCTGGTGGCTCAGCTGAAACTCCACACAGCTGCTCCTCCATAGCACTACCCAATGGGTGTTGATCACCAGCAGTCACACAGTCTGGGCTGGTGGCCCATTGCAACCTGAGCCACCAACTTTTCCATTTACCCCCCCAAAAAAACCCCCAACCCACCCTCTCCCTCACACAAGCCAGAGCCCATCTCCTCCCAGCCTGGCCAGATGCGAGCGAGACTTTAATTTCTCCCTTACAGATGTAATGCAGGCTGTAATACGGTGCCGTAATGTGGCTGCTGGCTCTGTTCTCTGGTTGTGAATTGGAAGCAGCTGCAGGGTGACAAGACTTGGTGGGAAATCGACAGGGAGGTAGAGGAAGAGCAGAGCTGCAGTGGAGGGAACACAAACCAGCTCAACTCACAGCTAGTTGCAGTTCTCTCAACATAATGGTGATGATGAAACAAGGCATGTTTGGTTTGTTTTTGGTATATTACTAGATAATGTATTGTATTGCCCCGATCCTACCAGCGCTCCTTTTAAAATACATTTTTTAAAGTTCGACACATTTCCCCTCATTTCTACCTTTTGTTCCAGTCGTGTCTCACGTTGCTTCACCTAGTTGGCTGCAGCAAAGTGCAGGTGCAATGAGTTTACAACATTCATCAGAATTAAAATACAATTACTATCAATTAGAATCAGTCTTGTTTCATAAGGAGCATTGGGAAAGGAACAAATTTACGACGGATGAATAAAAAGTTCTTCACACACTGATTATTTAGTCGGACATGTCTGCTAAAACGCCGACTGCTTTCAACCTCAGAGGGTCCTCATTAGAGCGGAAATGGTAAAACACTAAATTATTAAACAAAATATCTCTGATGAATCCACTTTACACTAAAACTGCTGATGATAATAAAGTTGTACCGAATGTGATTCGCAACAAGTTGTCCCCAGCAGCAGGACCGGACTACTTTCCCTTTCTGGTGTCCATCATGGACGCTGCCACCCTCCCAGCGAGGCTCCGCGACTTCAGCACCAAAGTCTCTCTGCATGCGTCCAAATGTAAACGCTGGCACCCACAGTAATTGCATCCAACACCAATTGATCTGGTTCTTTAAAAAGAGAAGACGAGCTGGGAACCCCTGCTGGCGGATAGATTGGTGGACAGGGCTTTTGTGTCTAGTTAGCCTCCTTCTGATCTTCCTCCTCCTCCTTCCTCTGCATTGCGGTGTCTACTTGCTGTTCAGTGAAACAGGTGGATGTGCTGATGGTTCTTAAAATGGTTGTTCAGTGGAGAAACAAAGGTGTTTTTTCTTCAACCTGTGGTGTGATTTACAACACGAATGGCAATGTTCCTCCCAACAGAAATGAAGTTGAACTTTTCTTACCTGCAGCCTGTTCTTGCTCTCTTTTAATTTGATTTTCTTTGCAGAAAGTCGATGCTGTGACAGCAGAGTGTTTGGCGCTGAGGGAGCAAGCGACTATCTACGAGGAGCAGCTGGCCCACATGGAGGACCAGCACACGACGGTGAGGGGAGGGGGGGGGGGGGATATATAGCTGCACTGTGATGAAAAGGGAATTGTTTAAAGCCATGAACATCAGGCATTTAGATTGGAAAGGAATGATGGAGAAATGCCATGGCCTGTGGTGACAAACACAGCTGTGATGACCCCACTCACCTTGATGAAAAGCCAAAAAGAGAGCTATCAACATTAACACATGAGAGAAATTATGTAATTGAGTATCGTGCAAATAGTCAAAATTAGTCCCTTGTTTAAAAAATGTCCACGTATCCATAATCATAAACAGACGAGAGGATAGGGGAGAAAAATTGGAGGGAAATAAGAGGGGAAAAGTGTTTCCTCTGAGATAATTCAGGCTGAACATACGCACAGGCACACACACACACAGACGAGGCTGGCTTGTGTACTGCTAACATCAAGACTCTTTGTATATTGGCTGTTTTGGGGTGAATGTACAAACAGCGGTCAACTTCCCATGAATGAATATTCTCTGAACCCATACACACAGTAACATCTTCTCATGTAACTCTCAAAGCAAAATGTCAAACTATTACTTTAAAATGGGGACATGTTTGCAACTATATCCACTTCACATCATTACCTTTATCCCATCTACGCACACCCTGCTCTCAGCCTTCTCCAATATTCTCCACCTCGCCAGGAGATGACAGACACGCCCCAGTATCAGATCTCAAGGCTGTAGGCAGAGAGGCAGAGAGGCAGAGAGGCAGAGAGGCAGAGAGGCAGAAGGAGAGAGGAGAGGCAGAGAGGCAGAGAGGCAGAGAGGCAGAGGGGCAGAAGGAGAGAGGCAGAGAGGCAGAGAGGCAGAGGGAGAGAGGCAGAGAGGCAGCTGAAGCGGGACCAACTCCATCACACTGTGTTTTTCTCTGCAAAGCCGGCCGCCCGGCGTTTAACACACTCCCTCTGGGACACGCTCGATAACTCACAGTCCGGGAAATGCAGCGGAATACCAAATGAAAACTGAAGTTCACCTTGTTTTATTAACTGTTGTTATTATCAGCACTTTCAGATACCCCATATTCCCCTGACAAATCGGCAGCTATGTCGTTATTTAGGTGGAGCGGAAAGGAGAAAAATGTTCAGACTGCCACTGCAGCTCTGCAGCAGTTCATTTATCTCTGTAATGGATGTGGTGGCTTTTGTACAAAAGGGGCGACATATTGGAAGCTGAAGACGAGTATGTTGAGGTCTGACGTGTGTCTAAATACACCAACATGTACTGCATGTGTTTCTGTTTGAAGAGGTGAACTTTAACCAAGTACTTTTATGCAAATACTGTATTTTATCACATATTTGAAGTACTACCGTATTTCCATTTAATGCATTGTACTTCTACTGGACTAAAATTCAGAGTCACGTACTTTACTTCCCTACATGACGGCTTTAGTTACATTACAAATGCTGATTTTTTTAAATGGATGATATCTGAATGAAATGTGATGCATATGTCAACAGTATACGCTCAGGGATCATTTATCTGCATAACAATTAATTCTACCTTCTACAGATGAAGTTAATTTAGCAGATAATTCTTGCGTTAACTGAAGTAATATTAAAATGTAAAAAAAGTAAAAAGTATCGCTAACACAAAAAAACTAAATATATACAATGTGTTATTGATTTGTTATAATAAGCATGTTAATGCAGTAGCTGGTTGAGGTGCAGCCCATTTGAACTATAAATAGTATTTTGCAGCTTAAACAATAATAATGTGTCATATTGTATAAGGCTGTCACATTCTTATGTAACATCTCAAGTACAGCTGTTACATTAATGTGGTGGAATAGAAAGTACAATATATCCCTCTGAAATCTAAGGGAGTATAAGTATTAAGTAGCCTACAATGTAAAGTACAAGCACCTCAAAATTCAACTTCAGACCAACACTTTAACCAATGTACTCTGTTACTGTCAGCACTGAGTAAAGAATGTGAATGTGCTTCCCCACTGTGTGTTTGTCTGAGCAGGCGGTGGAGCGTCTGCTGGATCCAGCTGACGGGACGACGGGAGGCGTGGCAGCGGCTACGTTTAGCAGCCCTGACATCACGGCGGCCCTGGACATAAAGGAGTACTACTGCCAGCTGGCCGAGAGCCTCCAGGTACAACACACTGTCACGGAACGCACACAAACATGTCATGAAGAGCCAAAGGCTTTACTGTAGCACGCCCGTACACAACCGTGGGATCAGCACACGGGTTGAGTTCTCATTGAGGGACACTAAACTGCACATTAGTGGACTGAACCCCACACTCACCACCACGTGCAGTTACTCAAGTACTGTACTTCAGGACAATTGTATGGTACTACTTCACCAAAACCTGAATAACTTGTATAATACAGTGTGGAAGATTAAACCAGTGTTTCCGAACCTTCGTTACTCGTGACTGCTCACGAAGAAGCGGTGGCTGGTTGTCGCCTTGTGCCACTTTTCAGATGTCTGTCAACAGATCTTCATCCATAGCGTAAGGTTTTCCAGAAAATCGGCATCTACTATTGTAATGCCAAAACTTACTTTCCCATTCAACAAAACTACATTATGAATTATGTTCCGATGGAAATTATCATATATGTTGTCGTCTGTTAAGTTTGCTTTGATGTATCACAAATAAGTTTCAAAGGAGTTTTGTGAAAGTAAACTTAAAAAAATGTCCCGTGTGAAAATATTTAGTTTTTATAGATACACCAACTTTCCCACAACAGTAAGGTTTATTGTGATATTTTGACATTTCAAAATTATTTCTAGCATTTCCAAATCTCCTTATGTGCACAAATAAAAGTACATTTTTAAACTGATGGATGGAAACTCACTGTATGAATTGTGAGAAGAGAGAAAAACCTCCTACCGCCTCACATTGAAGCATAACTGTTAAAATTTTCCAATATTTCACAAAAAAAGGAAAGTCGCAAAAAAAGGAAGATATACTTGTTTCACGGAACTTAGTTTTTCCTTCCTTCCTCCCATTAATTATACCACGACCCCTCCGATTTATCTTGTGACCTTCTGAAGGGGGCCGACCCCGAAGTGTGTCAACCACAGGACTAAACTACTGAATATAAAGAAACGCCGGCTACACCCTGACCAACTTCAACATATCCATATACGATCTATGATTTTATATATATATGAATATAAATCTGAAATATAATATATATATAATTTATATATTCGATATAATATATATACATTTTCAGGACAAGTTCTTCAATTTGAAGCTTAAAGTACATTTGATCTGTAATACTTATACATAGTTTAGCCGAAATAGGATTTGGAATTACTTTGACTGGGAGCATATGTTTTATTTGTTACATGGATCCTTTTTCTTAAATAACAGTAGCAGAGTACTTCTTCCACAACCGGCTGCATCCTCCTCCTCCTCCTCCTCCTCCTACTGGTCACCTTCTCTCTCCCTCTGAAACATCTCGCTCAGGTCCAGAATGTAAATCTCAACTTCCACAAATCACACAACGATACTCCCATTTGTTTTCTTTCCCTCTTAACACAACACGGGGGTAGAACTTGAGAATCAGAGGTGCAGGACTGGACCCGAACAGAATGCCTTTGTCAACCGGTGTGTAGGTGTGTGTGTGCGTGTGTGTGTGTAGTGCAAGCAAAGGCGTGCTGCATTGGGGTCAGACATTAGCTCCGGTGGGTCTGACCTCCGGTGGGTCTGACCTCCTCTGGGTCGAGGATGTCTGCCCGGTTCAGAGGTCACGGCTGTAATCAGACTGCTGGCCGCCTTCCCAGGCTCCTCAGCAGTACTGGAGTGGCCGCTGGTGTGCGTGTGTGTGTGTGTGTGTCCGTCCTTGATTTAGATGCATGGCTGAAGGGTATCCATCGTATTTATATTGTTGTATGTCTGTCTCGATGCATTGTTGTGTTTCCTGTTCCCCCAAACCCTGTTTATTGCCTCTCTCGCTCCCTCCCACTCGCTTTCTCGTCTCACCAGCTGGACACCGTCTGGTCTGGGCCTGCCCTCAATTAAGAGACGCAATTGTCTCAATGCTAAAAATGATTGCTATTGGGTTTGCACAGTAATGGTGATTGCTGGCTGACTCCCACACACCTGTGCACTCTCATGTTGCTCGTTTCTGCTGCATTTATTCCATCTAATCAGAAGTGTGGCGGCCACAAGGAGAGGTCCACCCATCAGCCGGCATGAGGGGCTCTGATTGCTCTTTGCTCCCCTGTCAGAGAGCACTTAACTGTCCGAAGGAAAGCACTGTCCTCATGGTCCTATGCATTTGCAGACTCAAACTGAAAGGTCACAACTTTCACAACTGTGTTTCTTTCCTCATTTTCTGTCTTTGCAGTGCGACTGTGGTGCAGCGTCATCTGCCGTGAGTCGCCGTGGTGATGGAAAACAACTGGAAGTGGAAGGAGCTGGAGGGCCAACAGTCAGAGATGTGTCAAAGATAAAGGACAGCAGTGAGATGAAGATGCTGGTGAGTGAACTCACTGCTGCTCGCTCGCTTTTGTCATCATTTTCTTTGTTTACCCAAATCACACAGAGTGCTCTACATTAAGATGCTGGATTTGGGTTTATTTGCCAAGATTTTGAGATGACCTTTTCAAATTTCATAAATCTCAATATGTTGGGCAGACATCTGCAGTAAGCCAACTGAATACTCTTATTAACTTGGATAAGTTAGATACAAAGATTGATGCCAACCTCATGTCTGTCCACTAGAAATGAAGCTGCTGCTGATTAGCTTAGCACAGGGATTCCCAAAGTGTGGTGCGCGCGAGCTGCCTCTAGGGGGTGCGCGAGAGGAAAAATGTAATGGTGGTCTAATGGTGTAATAATTAATATTAAACATTCCCCCCCCCCCCCCCCCATCAACAACTCTTGCATTCTGTTGCATTTTTTTTTTACGGTGTGGGGGATTGGGGGTGCGTGAACCCGGTCGGGATGTAGAAGGAGGTGCGTGGTCTAAAAAGTTTGGGAACCCCTGGCTTAGCACAAAGACTGGACACAGGTAAACTGCTAGCCTGGCTCCGTCCAAAGGTAACAACATAAGCCGACCGGCATCACTAAAGATCACAAAATAGCAAATGATATGTCCTTTAAAAAAAAAAGTAGCTTAAACGAAGTTTACAAACGTCAAATTCTGATTTTGTGCTGAACTATGCCGAGTGCAGTCACCTTATGAAGTTAAGTTGCTACCGGGAGGTTGCCAGCTAGCCGTTTTACAAAAATTGTCTTCGTACTGGTAAACTCTATTGCCAAGTAAGGCATTAACAAAAAATGTTAGCGGGATGAACTGACCCTTTAAGTCTCACATTTCCACATTTCATTTACATCCTTCAGTTCCAGCCTTCTTATTCAAATGTTTCCATAACGCATGTTCCAGCTCTTTACTGACAAAGTGGAGTCTTACAACTCTCTACTGGCTCTGCTTTGTCCATCAGCTCCTAAATCAGACATAATGGTGAGAATGAATGGTTTCCCACAGCAGGCGAAGGGAGTAGAGAACAGCTGAGTGACAGCGGAGCAACAGCGTGGGAGATCCTGCTGACCGGAGTGTTTACTCTGCGGACACTTCCAGCCGGAGATGTGAGGGGCTCGGCTTCAGCTCAGACAGGATTTATTGCCCTCCATGTTCGGTTATTAAGTACAGTCTTTCAGTTCGCCTGCATTTTTCATAAACGTCTTAAAACTTGACACGCACATTGACCCGGAAAGGAAGAGAGGAAATAAACCTTCATCCGATATTTCTCATCCGACCAGCAGAAAATTGAAAGCAAGGGAGTTTTGAATTAAATAGCTGAGTGAGACATCAATAAGGAGATAAAACAGTAAATTATGAATACAGGTCACCAGGTGACTCCAGAAACGACGTTCTCTTCCTTCACATTAGCCTCCTTAACATCCATCAGTGGTCCGACCACAGCTGACACCTAACCACATCTGTAACAAACATGGTGGTTTGGTTCTCGTTAACGCGCTGCAGCTCTACCTCCAGCTCTTTAAATAAACAGTGAGCCTCTGTAACTACAGCAGAACTCTCCCAACATCATCTACCTTTCTCTAAAATGCAGCACACAGTCCCCAGTTCTGCTCGGTCCAGCCTGACGGATGAACAGCACGGCTTGATCTGCTCTGTTTCCTCTCTCGCCCGTGATGGATGCCTCGGGTCTGGTTTCTCACTGAGACACAACATGGCCAAACAAACAGATTGCAGTGAAATCAGCCCTGACGCAGAAATGTATATAATAGAGAAGGCACTGATGGGGTCGTACGCCACTACTCTCATATGCACGCGGCCCGGACCTCACTTATCATGCCAGGCAGAATGGAGGAGTGTGGGAGTGAGTGACTGGACCAGGTTTGAGAGTCATCGTGAGCCTGTGAGTTGTTACCCGGGTCTTCTTCTGCTCACAGGATCTCGCTGAAAGACGAGCACGACCGCATGGATCCCCATCTGGCTGTGACAGCTAATTGTTGAACTTCTGTGATTGCTGTAATTACTCACGGCAGGACACCACAGCTTCAGACATGGGGGGCAGCAATACTCCTGCTTTAGTTTGTTGAAGTAAAGGAACCTGTTTTATCTGTGAAGCTTGGGTTGATTGGCATACTTAAAGGACCCGGGTGTAGGACTTAGGGGGCTCTGTGAGCAGAAATAGACACAATATTCCTACTGTGTTTTCATTAGTGTATAATGGACTGAAACTAAGAAGCGTTTACATTGGCTTAGAATAAGCCCTTCATATCTACAAGGGGACCAGGTCCTCTTCCATGGAGTCCGCCATGTTGCACAACCATGTTTCAACAGGGGTTTTCTGAAGACAACCCATAGGTTGGGTCAGGAGGGGTGAGCGGAGGGGCATTCGGTTACAATTTGCAACCTCCCCACTAGATGCCACTAAACCCTACACTCTGGTCCTTAAGCTTCTGGTTTGGTAGACGAGCTCAAGTTCTATCCATTTATCGTGATTCCCGTTTCCAGCTAGAAACAATTTTAAAACCACAAATTCCAACATTGTGGTAGTACTGGTTCAAATTTGGTCGAGATTCATCTGGAAAAAATAAATGTATGCACAAAATGTCACTGCGATTCAACAGTTGTTGAGCTATTACTGTCTGAAACAAAGCGATGGACTGGGTGACTGACAGATGGTATCAATAGAGTCACACGGCCAACTCCTTTTAAAAAGCTCTCATTGGTGAAAAAGTTGAACATCTATCAAATCCAGATACATGTCTCTGTAGTTGGCGAGACATGAAGCTAAAGAATAGTACTTATGGGATGTGCTTGTTGCTAAGGGGCCAGAAAAACGACCGTGGCCATGAAAGATCACCATTATCTTATTAGTAACAAGATTGGAAACCATTGTTCGGGGTGCATTTGAACGAATAATCTCTGCTGTATTTCTGTAGATTTCAGAGCTACAAAAGGAGCTGGCTGAGCTTCAGCTGTATAACGAGACGCTAGAGGATGAGGTTGAGATGAAGACGACTGCATACATGGCCGAGATTGCTGAGTTGGAGGTTTGAGAGTGGACTAATTAACGATTAATCATGGGCGCAAAGGCCCAGTGGTTTGGACTAATTCTGTCATTTATTCCCACCCTCTAATCTCACCGTGTGTGTGTTTCAGTGTACAACAGATGAAATGCAGCACCAAGAGGCCGACTTCAAAGTGCAGACGATGGAGCAGTGTGAAGACTTCAAGGAGCTGCTCAGTGAGAAGATGGCCAGAGACATGGAAATTGCTGCCTACAGGTAAAACAGTAATACATCTGATACATTTCTTTATTTTATGGATGCAAAACTGCTCATGTAATAATGATCTGGGCTTCACAACTCGAGACAAAACTGAGGATCAGGTTAATTGCAAAAAATAAAAATATACTTGGAACTGACTGAACTGACTTTTTGTTTCATACACCAATCTGAACATTAACTATTCCAGATGAAACATTTATGAGGAATGTACAGTGAAATATAGCAAAGACAAAACTTTCAAATTAGACGAAATTAGAACTTGACTGAGAAACTACCAATATAAATCTATGCAGGCTGTATATAGTCAATATTTATATTACACTCTTTGTACTAACACTGTGCGCAGTTGGTGAACTTATAGGAAGTTTTTACCCATATATATATATTTGAAATTTCCCCACTGTGGGACAAATAAAGGAATATCATATCATCATATATCATATATCATATATATATATGAGTAAAATAAAATGCATATATGTATGCATTTTTATTTTAACTTTCTTGTATGCCCATGTCGAGAGCTTCTAGACACCAGAGTCAAATTCCTTAATTGTGTAAACATTCTGGGCTAATAAAACTAACTCTAAGAAGTCGATGGAGCAGAACTGCCGTCCGTAACACTGGGTCGGGACCCACAGATGGGTCACCAGATCAATTAGCAGAATCTTTTCCATCGTCTTTTTATTTAACATTTATATCTGCAGTACACCTTTTAGCCACATGAGGTAGCCTACATGTTCATATTGTTCTGGTAATTGTAGCCTACTTGTAACATGGAATCTAGTTTGAAAGGAGAGCCTTTGTTTGTTTTACTGATTAGAAGGAAAAAACAAGCCTGCTACCTCTGCATAAATGTATATTGTTTGACAGACGAGAGAAGATGAAAATACCACATGGATTATTGTTGTGAATTGGCATCAGTTTTCATTCTGAATACGCTCTGTACTCAACAGTGTCTGAGGAGATACAATTGCTCTTTTCTCCTATGGGTTGACTTACAGCAATAATTACATTTAACCTTAAAATATTATGACAGCCATAATAATATTCACGCTGATGCAATTCTCTGAGCTGATATATATATATAGATTTTTTAAAATATACATCACTTGTATACCCTCACAACTCTCATTCACCTCTAAAACAGAGCTACAGGTTGTTATTCTTAAATGGGACCCTTCAATTTGCTCTGTGTATAATTGTACACAACGTACAATTATACCAGAGAAGATAAGGAGACTTTTTAAACAGTGAGGTCCAACTGTCAGCGAGACTGTCAGTCAACAGGACAACCACGAACCAGCAGTCTGGGTCAGGGATGGGCCGCCATGTCTGCTGGAGAACATGTAGGGGTTCATTCCAACAAAAACACGGCACCAGGTGGTTTCACTGATTAGTTCTCCTGTTAAAGGTGTCATAAAGTCAACTGCTGAAGTTTCTGATTGCAATTAAAATCTGAATTGCTGAGACTTCCCTGACATGTATTGTAGATCCCCGTCTCTGCGGTAGGGGTCAAATGAAAACAGACGTCCCCTGCGGTGCCGCGCATTATTTTACCCTGTCGAGGAGAATGAACTGTGAGGGGCAAAGCACACAATAACCCGGGGATGATTTCATTAGATTTAAATTAACGTGATCCTCTGTTTGACATTCTTTACAAACTGTATGAGCAAATCGTGAATCACGTGAGAAAACACTCGTAAAGCACGTGTGTGGCATTGTTTTTCAAGATGGTTCTGCTTAAGTGTTACCTTGAATATTGCAAGGAGTACTTCCACAAGATCCTTTGTAGAAGTCCAATATTGTCAACGCTCATCTCATATAATGTCACTTGGACATCCACATTGTCCATTATTCGACATTCTTGCAAACAAAGGGCTGACATCACAGGCCAACGGGGTCCACAGGAAACGGCTCATTATCATGCAGTGTCCTGTACGTGAGCTTGAAGACGTTTCATGACATTTCTTCATTCCACTGACGTTGTTTAACCACCTGCCGTCCCGGTATGCGGGCTGACGCACTTTAAGCACCACCTCATCCTGCTGCCACGGGCTTCCTCCTGGTCCCTCCATCGGCGATCCGACTGCATCTGACCCCCAGGGGGCCCGGCTGCAGACCTGCGCTCAGACCCTCACAATGCCTCATTAGAATGGGCAAAGAGGGCTTCTCATGTCGGTCTGTGTGCTGGGCCAGTGCCAGCTCTTCTCCACGGCAGCCTGTTAATGTCAGCCGTCTCCTTACACACATTTCCAAATTCGCCACAGTTTTAATTCACTCTCGTTTCCCAACAGAGTCCCAAAGACATTCAGGGCGCAGGAAAGGCACATGGTCAACACCAACTTTTTCTCCTCTCTTTTTAAAAAACTTTACTGTGATTAAAACCATAAATAAGAAATTAAAATAGTTGTACCTTCTCTCTGTGCCGTGGCAAACTGTCTGCACAACAGACCCTAATGACCCCAGGCTGCCATTACTGGGTGGCTTATCAGCTGTGAAATCATCTCAGAGCAGTTGAGGCAGATTCTCACTGGTTTTGCTCTCTGCTCATATGAACCTTGTAACACTGTAATTCATGTTGCTGTTCTTTGTGTTTTGCTCATGCTGCTGCACGACTGGGCAACAAGTAGCTCACCCAGGGACCAGGTCCTTGTTAGTTAGGTGCAGTGGATGACTACTGCAGGTCCTACTGTATCCTAACGCTGCTTAAATTCGTAATTTTATATCAACAATGATTGCATGTCTCCCCTCAGCACTAGAGAGTTAAACTCTATCTTTCAGTTCATTGTTAATTGTTTTTTTGGCAACTTTGCTGCTGTAGTTCTCGTCTCATCACCAGCGTTTCCAGATGCAGCAGACAGCTGTTTCCAGTGAATATCTTATTAAAAGCCACTATATGTTCCATTCCCAGTATCAAACAGCAGACACAGTTGGAGACGGGCTCTTCAGCTGCTAAATGCGTCACTGTGTTCACAAGCTAGATATTTTCTCAGGAGTTGGTGACCAAAAAATGAGTAAAAAGATTAGATATTAGATTTACATTCACCAGATAGAGACAAACATGAAACCAGATGCATGATAAAGTAGCTCCATGTCTGCTGGATGTGAAAATAATCAACTGGTAATCTACTAGTACAGCTTATCAACTTTATATAATGTGGATATGTCAATGTTGGGTTTACAGATTTTTATTGCATTACATATCAGTTATTGCAAGTTCAGATATATATATGAAACAGAAATTTACTAATACATCGTGAAATACTTATTTATGATAATGGAAGCTAACGTTTTGTAAGTGTGCTGGATTTAAACATAATTTGCATTGACCAAACGGTGTCATTTCAAAGTCAGTTAAGTGTCTAATCTAAAACTTTGGATTCTATCACTTATATCAGCAAACAGAGTTTTCCAATCCTCATGGTCCAACCGGCCGTGCGTGCCTGTGAGTCTGTCGCGTTGTCCCACTGGCTAGCTAAGCTCTGCCGCTCTGCACTGTGCTCTGGTTACCGCCGACAACGCCATCCTGACCCGCGGCATCACTGAGTTGGAGTAAGAGTATCAACCAGTTTCTGCACGGTTGCCACTTGTTGCGTTTAGCCACGTGTTCAGCAGCCGAGTGGAGGCAAGAGACATGCTGTGAAGTCCCTGTCGAGAACCTTTAGGGGGAGATCATTTGGTCAAAGGCTCTTTCCAAAGCCAAGAGGAAACTTGTGAGTGTCGATGTGGTCACCTGTACTTTGGATGTCTATGTATTACTGTGTTTCATTCATAACAGGAGTCTGGTGGAGGAAGAGGAGGCGAGGCTGTGCGACCTGTGACGTGGCGTGATGCCGGAGAGGCAGACTGGCAGGCGGGATGCTCCCTCTCACATGGATTAGAAAACAGAAACGAGCAAAAACACACCGGCACCACACTAGGATGAAGCTTACGGTTCCAATGCAGCAATTTAAGCAGAATTTATCATGACAGATTAATACCGCCTGGGTGTCTAAACCAGACCGTTGATAACAGGTCGCTGGCAGATGACCCCGAGACTCCAAGAAAGATGGAGCTGTCTCAAAGAGGTGGGAGGATGGGGGCTGGGATATTTTCTTAAGTGGGCTTTATCTTTACCAGCTAACTGATGCATTTCGTAAATGGTTTGTCCCCTCTTTGTTGGACGAGTCCCACACACAGAAACACAGATACAGACACACGCAAGTTAAACTGCAGCTCTGAAGTCATCCCCCCCTGATACCACCTCATCCATCACTGAACTTTGTCTGATTACCTGCTCTTAACCCTTGACCTATCACTGATATATATATATATATATATGTGTGTATACATATACATGTGTGTATATACATATATGTGTGTATATATGTGTATATATATATGTGTGTATATAGATACATTTGTATATATATGTATATTTGTGTATGTATATATATATGTGTATATATATATATATATGTATGTATATATTATAGCGTGCATCCCACCTTCCCTTTTGCTTTTACAGTCATGCATTCATGTTTTGATTTTATATATGACTGAGTGTCAGAGTTGCAGTGCACTGTTTGCTTTTCAAATGGTTCATGAAGTTGTTGTTTTTTCTGTGGCTCTTACAAAATGAGCACCTGGATGTTTCTACAAGAAACAACTGTGATTCATTATTGCTGCTATGAAAAGCAATCTCCCAATTTACTGTTACTGAAATAAGCATAAGGTAATACATTCCTCTGTAAGCTTTTCCTTAATTTTAACATGCTGTTCAAACTGTCTGTAATAAATCATGTGTGGTTCACGCTTCTTTTGCACAAGCATCAGAATGTGCTTTCGATTTAAATAAAAGTAGTTGCATGAGAGATGAAATCGTACTGTGAGATTTCTTTTGTGAAAATATGTTTCATGAGAAACTGCTTGTGAATATTTAAGATGTTCCCCCACGAAATATAAGTATGCAGAGAGCACAGTGAGATTAATGTTCTTTCATTCATCTTCATGTTCAACGAGAAATTTGAACATTCCCAGCTATTAACGATCTCAAAGGCTTGTTAGCTCTGCCATAAAGATGAAAAATGCTGCTAATAACGGATCAGATAAGATTAGCCACTCTGTGAACTTGTGGTGTTGAGGAGTTAGTCTCTGTAATAATGAGTTCAGTGCCTGGAGAAAGGGAATGGGAGAATACGGGGACCGACATGAAACCGGAGGAAGCCGCTGTGTCTGTTTTCTCGGGGCTGCAGAGCTCAATCAAGACCTCAGAGGAAAGGAGCTGGAAGACTTTGTATTCCTTCAGTGTTTTCCTCTATCGCTCAAATAAAAAGCCAACGAACTATCCAGCATTCCCGATCTCATGGGACTGCTCTGTCTCTGCCTCGGGGGAAATAGGAGAAAATCTAAGGAAACTGTCTTCCTCTTCGAGATGTGCTTTCCCTCCTTTCTCTTCCTCTTGAGGAAAGGTGATTGACGGTAGGCCATGAAAATCCAGGAAATAGACTACACCAGACAAGAAAAGTGCAAACCTGCAGTCAGATATTTTATTAACAGTTAAATGTCCCAAATATAGATTAATACCCGGGAAGGGTAAAGGAGGGCAAGATTTATTTTGTATGCCCATTAAGGTGTATTTATAAATGCTATGTCATCAATCTCCAAACAAGGACTAAATATGATCAACGATATTTATTTCCTAAACAAGACATTCTGTGTGCGTTAAGGTTCATTCTCACAACTTAAAGAGCAACAGTAGAAGGCTCTGTGAGGCTGTATTTAGGAACGCAGCATGCTAACATGCTCACATGCTCACAATTTATAATGCTGATGGTTAGTGTGTTAGCATGCTAACGCTTGCTAATTAGCTCCCTAACACAAATTCCAGCTAAGATAGAAATATCAATATGTGTAAATCATTGATTTGGAGGAATTTAAATTGTGATCAGTTATTACAATGAATGGAACTGAACTAATCTTGTAGCCTATTTGTTTAGATGTTTAACTTAAAAGCATAAATATCAGCCTCATGGTGGTTTTGGAAAAAGTCACGGGACTCGGGATCAATCTTCTGGGGGTCATGAATGTCTGCACCACATTTAATGGCAATCAATCCAATAGTTGATTTATTTCAGTCTGAGCTCACGTGACGGACCGACTGACATCGAAGCAGCCAAAAATACAAAGCATCAACATTGCCCTGTGAACCACATCTGAAGAAAACATGAATTATCATCATGACAATGAATAGTGTGATAGTTTAGTGGGCCTCTATAACACATTATGAAATGCTCTTTGGGTAAAATAGAGCAAATCACATGACCCTGAGAAAAACCTGAATAATATTTGTAATCAAATACTAAGACAAAATATCAAGCTTTCCTCTTATGTGGCAAATCAACAAACCGATGTGTTTCTACAAAAGAAAAAAGAAAAGAAAAAAAGACTCATGTTAATATTAAAAGATGTGTTAATTTCAGCCGCTTCTTTCCAAACACGATTACGTATTTCAAAGACTGATGTTTGTGAGTGTGGTGAGGTGACCTCTGTGCTCCTCTGTATTCCTCTGTATTCCTTTGCCCCCATCACACCTCCTTGACAACTGAGAAAAATGCGCATTAACCCCTGAAAGCTGGTCGGTGACACCGAGTGGCCCGGGGCAGCGCTGTGTCACCTTTGCTCCTTGAAGCCGGACAATTTGATTTGAAGGCGGAGATTTTTAAAGCTGAGTCATGGATCAGTGGTCAGCCAGTCCCTTGGCCTTTCCCTCCTCCCTCCTCCCCCCTCCCCTCCTTCTTTTGCCTTGATGGTGTCTGTGGATGGGTGGGGAGGGGGGTGGGGGGATTGAGAAAACAGCCAAACCTGCCCAACACTAACAAACAAAGAAATCACTGCTGGGAATAAAGCCGAGTCTAGTTCCTCTGGGTGATGTTTGCTGTGAGATTGAATGTTGCATGGAGGTTTGCTGTTGCTGAAAGAAACTATTTCACACAACATGTGTTGTGGATATAACATCCCATTAACTTCAAGTGGTGCAGGAATGTCTTAATATTAAGAGTGGCAGGGCAAGGCTGATACATTTTGACATCTGAGCTGGTTTCATCGGTCCACAAATGTTAAATCTGCAGCAGAGGAATCTGATTAAGGCCGGAGCTAATGGTGATCGAGGTCAGCTTGAGTGACTCAGCTCGGCTGTCACCTACAAATAAGTAAACCCAGAATACTGTTTCCCCCTTCAGGTTCACCAAGACAAATAAACACTGTCCTCACTGAGGACAAAAGTAATTTTTTAAAGTCTCTTCATGGCAGCTCGGACGTAATGAACCAAGCCGGTGTTTAGAAAGCAAATAAATAAGAGAGGACAGGGTTGAATCAAGGAAGAAAATAAGGACAGTCAAAATATACAAAGGAGAGAGCTTTTGAGAAAGTATTTCCTTAACAAGAGGGGAACAAATAATAAATTATGGGGCCCCTTTCCCTTGGGCCCGGACTGGCACGCCTCGGGGTAGAAGGAAGTGGGCATCGCTCTTTTTTTATAGGGGTTGAGGACAGTTTTCCACAGTGGGAGCATCAAACAAGTCCTGAGAGAAAACTCCTTAAAGGAATGTTGACACACACAATTGCACACACCGCTCCCCACACACAGTTTATGTATGTCATGCAATGCGGAATGAGGATGGTGGTGGTGTGACTGCAAAACCCCCGGGTCCCCCATCATGTCATCGCTGTAGTTTCTGCCCTCCTCATAACAGCAGCCCCACTTGGCTTGTTCAACTGAACGACTGCTGACAGCTGTGACCCCGCGTTTACCTCACACTCCCTCTCGTGTCTGCCCCATAGCAGGTGGCAAACACCCCCGACGCGAGACGCTCCGTGTTGATGCTGCATCTAATATGACATTTTGATATCTTTTATTTCTTGGCAAAAACTCCATTACCTTGTCGTTTTATTTTATTTCCCCAAACTCCTCACACAGCAGTTTAGCCACGGCTAGAGCTGATACAAGTTTCCCCTTTGTTCCAAAGTGTTGGACTGGATGGAAGCAGCTAAAAGTCTTGGCTTGAGAGAAAACAGCCATTTGTATTCTGCTGCAGTGGCTTTCATACCCATTAAAGGATGTTAGCATCTTTTTAAGCGTACGGACTTTGTTGTCGGCTTAGGGCTTACACCGATCCAACCATTTGCTGTATTGGATTCTTGGCAGATGGCCTGAGTGAATCTTGGCCACCCTTGAATTTAGTTCTCATGTTAAAAGCTTCACTTGTCAGTAAATGGGCTGCTCCCTGCACTTACCCTACACATAGGAACGTATGTCTTGGTTGTAATGGTTTCTTATCAGTTAGGAAGAAAAATCATATCACATAGCTGCTGCTGCAAGAGGTCCTCCCACCTACTGTAGCACTTAACCTGATTATCTTTCAGGAATGTCTGTGTTGATAGATGGCATACTGGGATATACAGTGCAGATAAACACAGTATAAGGATGAATTGTATTCAATTATAATGCATAGAGGGATCCCTGTGAAAGGGTATAAGAGGATTAAAAACATAAGTGCATTTGCAGACCACCACAAGGGCCTTCAATTTAACATAATGTGCTACGATCTACAACATGTTATTCATGATTTATTAAACCTGCATTAAATTAGTTGTTGCCCACTCAACAGCTTGTAAACACAACACTGACATATTATCAATTATGGTGTTTTCAGACAGCAAGCCGCCTCCATTCTTTTCAATGGAAACACGACAGCATGAGAGGAAGAGGAGAGGATGAGGAGAGGATGGCGGCTGTCGCTCTTTTAAACTTTCTTGACGGCCATCGAAGTGGCGTCATCGATTAAGTTAATGATGGTGTCCAAAAGCCACTTTTATAGTCGTTTTGTTAAATTTGTTAGTTTCCTATTTCCACATCCAGATTCATAGCAACCTTTGCAGTCTGGTTTTTAGCAACTTGATGGATGTAAGTCCAAGATTCCCTTTTCTTCGCTCTATTTTGGTTTCCACCAACTCCTGAGAACAATATCGGGCCCTTTAGCTCAATTCTCCACTTTATTCATTTGATGACCACTAAAGTCGCCTAAACCTTTCACAGAGCGTATTTTTTTTTCTCTGTGGGTTTGTTTCTTTGAGCGTCACATTTTACATTACACAATGTAATTTAAATCATTGTTAATTAAAAAATATTGATAAGTGCAGCTTTTAAATCAATAAGAGGGTCATGTTTTTCAGTCTATTTATCCATGTCACCCGTTGACTTATTTGAGCACATAACCAATTCCTCTTCCTGTGCCTCTAAGGACTTGGAGCCAGAGCACCAGTAGTCCAAACCATCATAATTTGTGCTGGGAGAAAGAAATCACATGTGTCACAGTTTATGTCGGCAACCGTAGCCCGGAGCAATGGCTGGTTTAGAATTTGGAACAAGCTACGAAATCATTTTCTTAGCGCAGCAGTCATTCATCTTTTACCCAGACACCCAGACATCTCAGGCCTGCTTCCTCTCAAACTGACGTGACCGGCAGGTAAGCAACATTTTCCATTCTTGGATCCCATGTAGGTTTTTAAAATTATATTTTAACATATATTAAAATGTAATATGCGTGTACGTGGTCATGATTTCCACATCTTGAACTTGAATCGGTGTCTTATTTGACAAAAACCTCTCCGTGTCACGTAAAGGACAACAACATATGGACCAAACCGTGATTACGTTGCGTAAGAAGGTTATCCGCCAATTAAATCTTGGAATCGTCGACTGCCTTATTTCCAATGGCAGGACAGCGTAAACATTCCTAATCTTCGTTGTGCTCCGACTGTGAAGTTGGTTCTTTGTTCGGCTCGTCTTCTGAAACCTTTCTTCATGAGTGACCATTAAATGGATGGTTGAGTGTTCGGTCACCAGTGAGCCTCGGTAGACGTGCTACAGGGCTGAACTGCCCTTGTGCCGTTTCACCTCAGAGGCTCACCAGAGGACCTGTCAGGCTTGCGATGTTTTACAGCTCAGTTTGCAGACAAAACACCTCACAACCAAATCCCTTCAACAACATCTGCTGCCAATTTAGCCGAGGCATTCCTGCAGTCTGTGCTGTTTAATATTCACAGGGGTTAGGATCTGCCAGGACAGGGGTGCATGGGGATGGAAGGGAGGAGGGGTGGGGTTGGGGGACCGGCTACCTACAAGCCTTTGGTCCGTAGTCCAGACACGGTGAAAAATGAGGGGTTAACAAAGAGTGAGCTGGAGCAGGAGTGGGTTAACTGGGCTAATTTGCAGCGATAATAGTGGTGCTCATGGAAGGCCTTTGGGGAGCAGCGGTGTGGAACACAGACCTGATGGTGCAACCACACAGGAAGTTTACTGCTTGGCAAAAAAATGTATTTAATCATCAAACAAGCAGCGAGGAGAGCTGGCATGACCAGAGCCAGCAGCCATCCTGATGATGAAGACAAATGTTTGGACAAGGGGCCGAACACACCACCAGATCCACACCTCCAAGATCTCAGAGCATTTGAAACTTCTTTTATTGGCCGAGACTGTCCAAGGTGCATGTGTTCTTCTACTTTTGAGCCTTGAGCGAGATATAAAAAAATAAAGAGTACGTTATATAGATCTTTAATTACTCTCATGTGAGTACTTAAAAATTTGAACAACAAAAATGGGTGCCTTGCAACATTTATAGGAAATTACTTGCGAACGATAGAACTAAAAACAGTCTTTTATTAGCATGAGTCCAAGTATCCGGCATACATAACGGCACATATGTGCTGCCTGACTGAGTTAAAACAGAGTAATAACCCAGTTATTTGATAATTAGACTCCTGGCCTCTTTAAATGTGGCCGCACAACGTCCTTGTTTTTATGGATGTATCCGAGGCAACGCTAACTTTAGACAAAAGAAATTGATATCAGTTTTCTTCCTTTTAGTCCAAGTTTCTTTATTTCTATGAGAAAATATATTTTGATGTATATTTATTCATTTAGGATATACCTTGCAGAGACGGAAACCTTTACATTAAAGCAATAACACACAACACTTAAAATACTGAAGCTCAACTATTTGTTTCAGTGGGATGTAGTTCTCGTTTGTGGGAATATTTACTTCACATCCTGTGTGGGGGATATCAATTACTCCCCCGTTGTTATGCGGTGAAATGACATTTATGTAAAAATGAATTATTTCTATATTTTGCAGAACATGTCCTCGTTCCCAAAAGAACGCGCCTACACCGTTGAGAGAATGGCATTTCAGCAGTGGACACAACCGGGCGGTCTAATGACTCTGTGAGAGGGTGATGTGGATCGTGCGACACCTCCACTGCTCCCTCACGACAGGACACCCCTCGCCATGGCAACTGCATAAACATCTGTCTCCCCATTCAAGGGAAGGTCTTGAGGGAATATACAAGCCTGCAATTTATTATATATAAGAAGAGACCCAGCTTGTGTGTATGTTCATATTGCTGCTTCGTGGACCGAGAGAGCTCCATGTAATAATGAGGACATCAGATTTCATATTTATACAAAGTGCCTGTGCAACCACATATGCATGTGTGACGTTGGAGTTAGGACCTGTACAACATGTGCCTTTTAACAAAAGAAAATGTGAAAATATGCCTATTCCCTGTTTTGCCGAGAGATAGATGTAAAGATCGATACCACGCTTGTGTCTGTATGGTAAATACACAGCTATAGCTAGTTAACTTAGCTTAGCATAATGAATTGGAACAGAGATTGCAAATTAATTTCCATTAATACTTTTGGGTTTTTGGGAATTAAACAAATATAACATGTTAATTAGTGACATGTTGTTAAAGTTCTTTTGAACCTTTTAGGGAGGCTAGTTGTTTCCCCTTGCTTCCAATGCTAAGCTAACCAGCTGCTGGCTGGAGCTTCATATTTGAGTGTTATCAATCTTCTCATCTTATTCTCTGCAATAAAGCAAACTTAACCCTAATTGTCAAATTCTTTCTTTTATCTAAATAACTAAAGTCTGCAGTTTAAAATAAAGCACCCATTATCCATTATCAAGGGTGTACAAGTTGTCATAATGGCTTTATTAATGGTTATTATAGCCTACTATTCATAGTAAATGCAGCTTTATGTTATTTACCCTTATTTAATGCCTCACTTACATCTTTAACTGTAGGATTATTAGAAAGTGGAAATAACTGAACCCTTATTAGAGGTTTATTAATGACTCAACAGAGAGATTTTCCACAATCTGGTAACCAAGACATTTTGTATGAATACATATGTATATATAGTCACTGATTTATTTGCCACTTTATAAATGGTCTAATAATAATAATATTAGGAAACTGGGACCTTAAAATCAAGCAGTTTGTCATGTTATATAGAATTCACCATCCGCGTCTTGTTGATTCAGTGACCTGGAATTAAAACCCCACACATATTTCTCATTTCCAACTTCATGTAACATTCAGGATCCTGTCGGTTTCCCTCATCTTGTAGTTATGTCAAAACACATTTCAGGGATCTGTTGATACACGGCATCAAGGAGCCGTCCACACTCTTTAACATGTTTTACATTCCCGCCTCATGCCATGCATTACACCGGAGAGCAGTCGGCTCGATGCTGACAGAGTCCCTAAACATCATCGTAGAAGGAAGAGTTCGCTCATGATGAAAATGAAAAAGGAGAGATTGAAAAGCATGCAGTGGCGTCATTTAAAAACCCTGCCCTTTGCAGGGCAGAGTTGAGGTAAATGTAATTTTTAACCATTGTTGGATATGTTCAATGTTAATATGTCTCACAATCAAAGACACATCCGTCTGATAAATACAATACGTTTTTTTTCTATCTTTAAATGGAAAGTCATTTTGATTGTCTGTTAGTAAAAAAAACATTCAGACGAATTATTCGTGACCATTAATAGGCTGAAAAACAAATACTGGTTGGTTAAATCCACAGCCAGGAGCAGCTGATCTCTATCGCTCATTCTCAGTTGTGGTTGGCTTGTGCTTCCATATGTTATGTGGACTGCACATGAAGCATATCTAATGGGATAATAACCCAGCTTTCCAGGTTGAGCGCAGAACTGCACTATCGTTAAGGAGACGCTGATCACGTCAAAGAGCCAGATCTTTGTTTGGAAGCCGTTCGTTGCTTTTCTTTGTTGTGTTGGCGACTGTGAAATGTCTGGAGAGTTGCCAGCGGCTGAGTCGTCACAGCGTGAGTTTATAGTAAGCCGAGACCACAAAGTTACTTTCACTGAATTAGACATGGCCGACAAAACGATGCAACCAGTCCTCTCCTGCGATTTTGACTGCAGCTGTTATTGCAACTGGAAAAGAGTTTCTTACTGTATTTAGTCTATATTTAGCAGCTAAGCTAACCTTTTTAATAAACGTTTATGTAAAGTCACAAAATGTTCACAGGACAGATCAAGAAATGTAATCTTGTAATACAATATCTGCTCAAGGTAATAAGCATGATTAATGTTCTTTTGAAGTGGTGGGAAAGATGATCATATTTCATAAAGAATTACACTTTGTTAGAATTAAAGGGAAACCACAATCATTCCTGAACTTAACCTTAACCACAGTGCTTTTGTTTAAAACACCTGACTGCATGTGGGACTCAGGATTTGCACCTCGGCCTCAGTTTTCAGTGTTCTCTGATGTTCACGCCTCACCACCTTCTATGCAATAATAATATACTATAATAACAATATTTATAATCATGGAATAAATTAAGTTTCCTTTAAAACATATTTAACAAAACACAATAGTCGTTGAACAGAATTCTTAGGAGACTGGGTTGTTGTTTCTGTGTCAGCCGTGCTTGAAATGAACTGCTCTGCCCCAGAACAATAATTCCCATAAGAAAACATCAATGTGACAATAAATTTGGCAAACTGTGTGTTTTTATGGGATTATTTCTTGAATGTGACTTTGCATTTCTTCAGGTGACAGACGGAGAGTGAAGTGTAATGATATGGAAACAGTCAACTCATTCACAGTGGAACATTACACACAGATAAACTAACATGTATCTTTACTTTTGTCAGGAATCACTCGGCTTGATCTATTTTGTCTGTGTTGTGTCACTGTGGTGTTTTATGCAGCACAAAATTAATAATGTTGTTCTATTTAAGGTTTGTCAACACTGGTGATAATAACTTAAAGAGAGCCCAAACATCAGTATTACGCATTAAGGAAACCTCTGCTTCACTAGATAGTACTCAGTGGAACATGACAGATAATTCAGGAAGGAAACAGATGACGTCTAGCAGAGGTCATGAGCTGGTTTTGAACCCGTGATGACAGGAACACATGGCGTTCACCTCCAGCACGCTGAGCCACACAAGACTCATGAGTTATCTTTAAGTTGAGAATGTGCCACTGAATTTCTTTCTCTATCTCTGCTAAGCCATGTGTTTGGCGCACACATATTTGGGGATTTTCAAAGTGCCTGGTCTGGCTTTATAGCAAGTCCTCCTGGAATGAGATTACTTTTTACATTTTTCAGACTGTTGTTTGTCTAACAGAGGTCATGTTTACGTGAGTGGAGTGGCTGTTGAAGCAACAGCCCCATGTGAGCCAACTGAGCTGCAAATCAAGTCAGGACTTTAAATAGTTAAACTGATGTCTATTTATTTTCATCACATTCAGGATAATTGAATGTAACTCTTATGTGTTTTGATTCAGATATCATTGAATAATTACTGTGAAATGTTTATATAAAGAGCATGATACCAAGAGGAATGTTATGAGTAAGGGAAGTCCTGAAATATTTGTATTTGTTATAATATTTGTGGTTTTCCTAATTGTTATGTGTTACCTAATGTGTGTTGAAGCACATTTGACCTTTTGAGATCTGAGTCTCGTCAAATAATCTCTCATCCAGGGTTATCCTTATCAGTCTGTGTGTACACTGAATACCACTATGCCTTCCCCTGCTGTATTTTCCTGACATGTGATTGGTTGGCTATGTGTTGATCCTTGTGGTCTGTAATGTTTACCTGTTGCAGGCAGATGTTCTCCAGGAACAGAACACGTCCTGCTTGGAAGTCAGCTGCTCTGTGTACCCAACAACCCCGACCAGTCATGTAAACCTACCCAAACTACCGAAACACAAGCTGTTAACTGTAAACCACAGCATCTGTGTGTCGGTCAATTTGAACATGTACTATTATCTAGTTGGCCCGAGGATTTATATGGCATGTCAAATATTCTATTACATTACATTTATTTTGTATCGACCAAAATAACACATATGGCTCAGAGGGATTTACAATCTGTACACATGTGTTCTAATTATCTAGCAAACACATGATGATTGTTGGGACTATAATATTAACGTTTAGGTAACTGATGACCATGTATGTTCTTTCAGTTGTTCTTACGTGGATAGGTTTCAATAAATATTATACATGTACAATAATTCATCATGATTCATTTAATATATCATAGTTTACATTTTTTATTTGGAGCTGATTTGGAATAAGTCTGATCTTTAATTGCCAGTAATGTTTTGAAAACATATGCAGCTCTGCAGAGATCCTGAGGGCGCCACTCCCCCTTTCATAAAAACTTTGTAAAACATTGGGTTGGAATGTCAAACTATCTAATTTGGTATGGTTTGTTTGGGATGGTTTTTGGTTGTGGCTTTATGTATTATTTTACTATTAATGGCATCACTGAACACATTTAGTTGATTTTCTGTATTTCCAGAGCATACTAAACAAGATTATGTAGCCGAAGTCCCAGTTTTCCTAATCCAAACAAAGATACGAGTAGCCTCAGTGAAACCAACACAAATTAAGTTAAAGTGCTATATTCATGTTATATTTGTATCATCGGAAACGTGTCCAAGGAGATAGGTCATTTCTGGCCACCATCTTTGTTTAGGTAAGGAAAAAACATTTGCACCTTTGGAGACGGGTTAGAATATTTTCTCTCCAGATGGTTGGATTAGTCTTTGAGTATTTTGAAAAATGTGCCAAGTTCATCAGGGATTTTATCTTTCAGAAGAATGGACACTAAGCTTTGTGTATCAAACACATTGATATGACAAGGAAAGATAACTGGCGGCTTCTTTTGAAGTGGAAAAAGTATCGTAAAACTAAGGTACAGTACACCAAGTGTATGACATTAAATTACATTACCTTCATTTAGCAGTTTACAAGAAGTGAATTGAACCACGTTTAAAAAGTGTAAGTGCATCTCATATAGAGCAACGTGTGCTCTATTCAGCATTAATCTGCTGGCCCTTGATCATCTCCTCCACCCTCCAGCCCTCCTGACTCATCTCTGCTGTGTCCACGGTCAGTGTGCTTTGTATATTGCTGATGTCTGTGTTTACTTGCCTTACACGCAATGTTAGCCAGTAATGTCACCAACCGACATACACATACATACACACATCAATTCACACAACTTAATGTGCACACACGGAGATTTTACACAGGAACATTGTAGTCAAGGAGAGAAAAGTCTTTAGGGTTTTTGTTTGATAAACAATTCAATAGAGATAATTAGTTGATAGCCTAAGACTTTGAATGTGGGGATTTATCGGCATCTATTGCCTGCAAGCAGAGCCTCACTCACAAGCTTTGTATTACCATATGTTGAATTTTTAATCAATTAACGTCCTGAAGGAGAAATGGTAAAGAGCAGATCCGCTCTAGTGAGGATGTCGGGGCAAGGATAATTCTCTGATATTTGCATATGGCTCATGTTTTGCCCTCCTGTGCACAGTTCTAATGTTAGCTCCTATACGGCTTGAGTATCTGTCGAAAAACTGCTGTCTGACACTTCTGAAGTAATTAGTAGCTCTGACCACTCAGACAGCTGGCCAATTATATATGCTTGTGGCTGCTGTGGCTGCTGCTTGATGTGTGTTGGGCTTCACACAGAGGTGTAGATGGGAGGACAAACTCATCTCTCCGTAGTGGGGGGATGAAGATGCCAGGAAAGCTTGGCTGTGTCTGACAGGGCTGTGTCTGTGTGCTTCTCAACTGGCTGTGCGAGCAGATAAGAAAGGAGGCAGAGAGAGAGAGAGCTGCTGATTCTGGGTTTATTCCACAAACCCCCGCCTTCACCCCGGTCCGTCTTTCTCTGTGCAGCTGCAGGTCTGGGAGCTGACCTGCATTAAGACATCAGAAAGTGCCTGACGGGCTTATAGGAACAGTTTTTTTGAACATCTTCAAAAGCTTGGTAAACTGAAGACTTTTGGCATTGATTTAAGGAAATATGTCATTATGGCTTAAATAGAGTTCACCTAATCTGTGTTGGTGTCACAGTTTCAGCTCCACGCCCTCCTCACTCCCCGTCGTCAGTCTAACTCTCATCACCTGTTCACACACCTGTTGTCACAGTT
The DNA here is from genome assembly GCF_029220125.1 of Pseudoliparis swirei. Taxonomy (NCBI): domain Eukaryota; kingdom Metazoa; phylum Chordata; class Actinopteri; order Perciformes; family Liparidae; genus Pseudoliparis; species Pseudoliparis swirei. The sequence continues at coordinate 19,370,454 of NC_079406.1, read as the reverse complement.
CAGCTCCTCACTCTGTGGTTCAGTCACTCCCACCTCGTCAGTCTGACTTCCTTCACCTGTTCACACACCTGTCTTTGATCACTAATCAAATCCCTATATAGTCTCCTGCCTCACACACACACACCTACACACACCTGGCCAGATTGTTCTTCCTTTTCTATGCCAGACTCTCCAGCACTTGTTCCTAGACGGATTTCCTGTTGCCGACCCTGCCTGTCCCTGGTTAACCCGCTAGTCCGACACCCCGTGAACCTACCAGCCCTTCGTCCTGTTGATACTCTGCCTGCCGTTTCCAGAGTGTGGAATATAAGTTCGAAGGATCCCTGGAGTCGAGGGTGCATTTGGGTCTACACACGAGTCGTTACATTACAATCTGGCCCTTCATGGATCCAGCACAGACTCCTGCACCGGCGAGCCGATTCGAGAGGATCGAGGGGGCTCTACAGCAGCACGAGGCGCAGATGGCCAGCTTCGCCGCTGAGGGGCGTCAGTCGGCAGCAGCCCAGGAGCGGGCTATGTCGGCATTGACAGCTCAGGTGCAACAGCTCACTACTGTCCTGACCCAGCAGGTTGCCTCAGCTACGCCTCCTGTCTTTCCGCTGTCTGCTCCAGCACACGAGCCCCGTGTGGGAACCCCAGAGCGCTATGCTGGAGAACCTGAGGGCTGCAATCCGTTCATCACCAACTGCTCCATCTTGTTTTCTCTGCAGCCGTACACGTTTGCCTCGGAGGAGGCTAAGGTAGCCTTTACCATAAATCACCTGTCCGGCAGGGCACGTTTGTGGGGTACCGCTGAATGGGAGAGACGCACGCCAGCCTGTTCTTCGTTCCCGCGGTTTTCGGCGGAGCTACGCAAGGTGTTCGGGGCGGTCTCCAAGGGCCCGGATCCCACCGGGGGACTGGTCGAACTGCATCAGGGAGACCGGACAGTGGCGGATTATGCTCTTGAGTTTCGCACAAGATCACGTCTGAGCGACTGGAACTCGGCAGCACAGTGCGAGGTGTTCTTGGCTGGATTAGCTGAATACATTAAGGACGAACTGATTACTTTCGATTTATCTGCCGGCCTGGATGGCTTAGTGGAACTGACTTCTAGAGTGGACAGACGCATCCAGGCAAGGCGACATGAGCGACGTAAGTGGGAGACAGATCGCCGCCCCTCCAACTGGCTTCAACGCCCGCCAGCAGCTACCAGCACCTCAGGGTCGGAGCCAGGGGAGGTTGAACCCATGGAAGTAGGGGAGGTACTGTTGAGCCGAACCACAATACTCTCTTCCCATCAAAGACCCCTGTGCCATGTTCAGCTTCTGCTCGCAGACGGATCCCATACCCTGTCCATGCTTATTGACTCCGGCGCTGACGACAACTTCCTTGACGAGAACCTAGCTCGCCAGCTGGGTATCGAGCGGGTACTTCTGCCATGCCCTGTTCCTGCCAACGCCCTGGATGACCACCTATTGGGGACAGTGACTCACCAGACCATGCCAGTCCGGATGCTCCTGGCTGGTAACCACCATGAGACTATCCGGTTTCTTATCCTGCGGTCACCACAGCATCCATTAATTATGGGGTACCCCTGGCTCCGCCGCCATAACCCCCACATTGACTGGGCCACAGGAGCCATCCTGGGATGGAGTTCATCCTGTCACCTGATTTGCCTGAAACAGGGTGCTGCACCTCGGCAGTCAGCCGGCCCCAGCTCGGCTTTGGACCTGTTGGGGGTGCCTACTGAATACCATGACTATCGGGAGGTATTCAGTAAGGTCAAGGCCTCATCTCTGCCTCCACATCGACCCTACGACTGCACCATTAACCTGCAACCGGGTACCACTCCACCCAGGGGTGGCCTGTATTCCTTATCTGCTCCTGAGAGGGAGGCCATGGAGGCTTACATTAATTCCTCTCTGGCTACTGGGATCATCCGTCCCTCCTCTTCTCCTGCAGGTGCGGGGTTCTTCTTCGTAGGAAAGAAGGACAAGTCACTGAGGCCTTGCATTGACTACAGGGACCTCAACGACATTACCATTAAAAACCGCTACCCTCTTCCACTCATCTCTTCTGCCTTCGAGTTGCTGCGAGGGGCTACCATATTCACCAAGCTAGACCTGCGTAACGCCTATCACCTGGTCCGGATCAGAGAGGGTGATGAGTGGAAGACAGCTTTCAACACCCCCACCGGACATTACAAATACCTGGTTATGCCCTTTGGTCTCACCAATGCCCCGGCCGTTTTCCAGGCCCTAGTGAATGATGTGCTAAGAGACATGTTGAATAAGCAGGTGTTTGTCTACCTAGACGACATTCTTATTTTCTCTAAGTCCCGAGAGGAGCACGTTCACCATGTTCAAGCAGTCCTCTAACGCCTCCTGAAGAATGCCCTGTTCGTTAAGGCAGAGAAGTGCGAATTCCACGTCTCTTCAGTCTCCTTCCTGGGGTACATCGTGGAACAGGGGATCGTGGAGATTGATCCTGCCAAGGTGTTAGCTGTTACGTCCTGGCCCATTCCTGACTCACGTAAACAGCTGCAACGATTCCTGGGATTCGCGAACTTCTACAGGAGGTTTATCCGTGGCTATAGCACCATAGCAGCCCCACTCACAGCCCTGACCTCATCCAATGTGCAGTTCCAGTGGTCATCCTCGGCTGAGGAGGCCTTCCAGAACCTTAAGGCCCAGTTTACTTCTGCCCCCATCCTCCAAGTTCCTGACCCAGAGAGACAGTTTGTTGTGGAGGTGGACGCCTCCGATGTGGGGGTGGGGGCCATCCTCTCTCAGTGGGCTGCTAGTGACCAGAAGCTCCATCTCTGTGCCTTCTTTTCTAGACGGCTCGCACCTGCTGAAAGAAACTACGATGTGGGTAACCGGGAGCTGCTTGCTGTGAAGCTGGCCCTCGAGGAGTGGCGCCACTGGCTGGAGGGGACCAGTCTGCCCTTTTTGTGTTGGACTGACCACAAGAACCTGGAGTACATTCAGTCCGCCAAGAGACTGAACTCTCGGCAAGCCAGATGGTCTCTGTTTTTCACCCGATTCAACTTTTCTCTCTGTTACAGGCCCGGTACCCGCAACGTCAAGCCTGACGCCCTGTCCCGCCAGTTTGGGGACAAGGGGATTCCACCCCTTGCAAGGATACTATCCTTCCTGCCCCCGTCTTGGTTGCCTCGATCACCTGGGAGATAGAGGAGAGAGTCAAGGCCGCCCTGGAGGACCAGGCCGGTCCTAGCTCCTGTCCTCCTGATCGCCTGTTTGTCCCTCAGACCTTGAGGTCTGATGTCCTCCAGTGGGCCCATAACTCCAGACTCACCTGCCACCCCGGGAGCCAGCGTACGAGGGATGTCTTGCTGCAGAGATTCTGGTGGTCTACTCTGGAGAGAGACACCCGGGAGTTCGTCAACGCCTGCCCTGTCTGCAACCAGCATAAACCATCTCACCAGGCTCCTGCGGGTCTTCTGCAACCTCTGTCTGTGCCCCATCGGCCCTGGTCACACATCTCCTTGGACTTTGTTACCGGTCTCCCGCTGTCCAATAAACATACCACCATCCTGACAGTGGTAGATCGCTTCAGTAAGATGGCTCACTTCGTGCCCTTGCCCAAGCTCCCCTCGGCCAAGGAGACTGCTGAGCTGGTCCTGCTGCATGTCTTCCGGCTTCATTATTTTCCCACGGATGTGGTCTCTGACCGGGGACCTCAGTTTACGTCAGTCTTCTAGAAAGAGTTCTGCACGCTTATCGGGGCCACTGCAAGCCTGTCATCGGGATTCCACCCACAGTCTAACGGCCAGACGGAGCGCAAGAACCAGGGGATGGAGACGGCTCTAAGGTGCTTGGTCTCCGAGCATCCGGCGTCTTGGTCCCAGCAACTCTTGTGGGTGGAGTATGTCTACAACTCCCTGACCAGCTCTGCCACTGGGATGTCCCCGTTCCAGTGTGCCTACGGGTTCCAGCCTCCACTGTTTCCTGCCCTGGAGAAGGAGGTTTCCTGCCCCTCGGTCCAGGCTTTTGTCCGCCGCTGCCGCCGTACCTGGGCTGAGGCCAGAGCTGTGCTTCTTCGCTCGGTCAACCGTTATTCCGCGGCAGCCAACCGGCGCCGCTCTGAAGCCCCCAGTTACCAGGCTGGCCAGAGGGTATGGCTTTCGACCCGAGACCTTCCCTTGCGGGTAGAATGTAAGAAGTTGGGACCCAGGTTCATTGGACCGTTCGAGATCCTGAAGGTCATCATTCCTGCAGTGGTGAGGCTCAAACTGCCCCGGGCCTTGCGGGTCCATCCATCATTCCACGTCTCCAGGGTGAAGCCGGTTCGGGAGTCCCCACTGGTTCCTGCTGTCCAGCATCCTCCACCACCACGGTTCATCAATGGAGGTTTGACTTACAGTGTTCGCCGCCTACTTCGTTCCCGCCGGCGTGGGAGAGGGCTACAATACCTGGTTGACTGGGAGGGTTATGGTCCAGAGGAGAGATCCTGGGTTCCGGCGCGACACATTCTGGATCCCCCTCTCATCAGGGAGTTTCACCGCAGCCACTGACCAGCCCGCCAAGGGTCCTGTGGCCACAGTGGCTACACAGCCAAACTCTGTTCCCTCTCGGTCATCGACGGAGTCAGATGTTGAAGAGGATGAGGAGGAGTCGTCTTCCGATCACGACAACTCACCCGTCAGGGAGGAGAGGATGGGGAGGTCGGATGAGTATTAACCCCTGGACTGTTCCTGTCGTGCCGCAAATTCCCTCCTCCGGGCCCCCGCCACCCACCCTAGGAGGCCGAAGATTTTTTTGTTTTTCTTTCTTGTTTTGGGTCGTCTGGGATCCGACCCTTAGAGGGGGGGTGTAGCAGGACACATGCCTCTACCCGTGGGTTTCCCCCACCCGCACCAAGGACCAGCCAGGCACCACGAGGTTTCGTTGACAGACATCTTTTATTCGTCAGCACACACACCGAGCAGACCGCAAAACATGCGCCTCTGGTCACTCCTCCCCCTCCACTCTCCACTGAGAGCTTTTATGAGCGCGGCCTCGGCTGCTGACTGATTGCCAATCACCAGCAGCCGAGGCCAAATTAGAGACAGCTGCCACAGGGGGTTCTGTCACAGTTTCAGCTCCACACCCTCCTCACTCCCCGTCGTCAGTCTAACTATCTTCACCTGTTCACACACCTGTTGTCACAGTTCAGCTCCTCACTCTGTGGTTCAGTCACTCCCACCTCGTCAGTCTGACTTCCTTCACCTGTTCACACACCTGTCTTTGATCACTAATCAAATCCCTATAATAATAATAATAATAATAAATTTAATTTATAACGCACTTTACATCCAACGAAGGATCTCAAAGTGCTACATTGCACAAAAAGGGGAAAAACTAAAAACAAACAAAGGAGAAGAATTAAAATAAATAAAATAAAACCAAACATAAATGACTTTAGAGTTTAAAAAGTAGTCAATCAAACGCTTTTCTAAAAAGATAGGTTTTCAGGCCTTTTTAAAAGAATCCACAGTCTGCGGTGCCCTTAAATGGTCGGGAGAGCATTCCACAGACTGGGAGCAGCTGTACAGAAGGCGCGGTCGCCCATGGTTCGGAGCCTTGTCCTCCGAGGCTGGAGGAGGTTGGCCAGTCCAGAGCGGAGATGGCGTGGGGAGGATTGGGGGGTGATGAGTTCTTTAAGGTAGAGGGGGGCAGTGCCATGGAGGCACTGGTGGGTCAGCATGAGACTTTGAATTTAATCCTGTACTGGACCGGTAGCCAGTGGAGGGATTTGAGGGCGGGTGTGATGTGGTCGTACTTCCGCACCCTCATCAGGATCCTAGCAGCACAGTTCTGGATGTACTGCAGCTGCTGGATGTTCTTGCTAGGGATCCCGATGAGGAGTGCGTTGCAGTAATCCAGCCTGGAGGAGACAAAGGCATGGACAAGTTTTTCGGCATCAGAGAGTGAGTGTGGGGCGGAGTTTTGCAATGTTCCTGAGGTGGAAAAAGGAGGTCTTGCAAAGATGTTTGATGTGGGCCTCATAGGTCAGGTGAGGGTCCATTCTGACACCGAGGTTAGTGACTGAGGATGAAAGGTGGATGTCGTGGCCGGAGAAGTTGATGCTGGTGATAGTGGATGACCGGGTCTGGTGTGGGGTGCCAATGAGAATGGCTTCCGTTTTTGAACTGTTGTTGCAGAAAGTTAGCCGTCATCCATGCCTTTATCTCCTCCAGGCAGGTGGAGAGTGTGGATAGGGCTGCAGAGGGGGATGGGTTGGTTTTGATGTAGAGTTGAGTGTCATCAGCGTAACAGTGGAAAAATATTCCATGCCGGCTGATGACACGACCAAGGGGGAGCATGTACAGAGTGAAGAGGATGGGGCCAAGGACTGATCCTTGAGGGACACCACAGCTGACAGGGTGCATTTCTGACTTAGCACCTCCGAGGGACACATACTCCGTTCTGTCCGTGAGATATGATGTGAACCAGGCCAAGGTAGAGTCAGAGAGTCCGATGGAGGAGTGGAGGCGGTGTAGAAGAATGCAGTGGTCCACGGTGTCAAATGCTGCGGTGAGGTCAAGAAGGATAAGTAGTGATGGAGAGCCAGCATCAGCCGTCATCAGCAGGTCATTTGTGACCCTGACCAGAGCAGTTACAGTACTGTGGCCAGAGCGAAAACCAGACTGGAATTTCTCATACAGACTGTTTGATTTGAGATGGTTGTGGAGTTGGGCAGAAACTACCCTCCTGACACACACACACACACACACACACACACACACACACACACACACACACACACACACACACACACACACACACACACACACACACACACACACACACCCCTTGCCAGATTGTTCTTCCTTTTCTATGCCAGACTCTCCAGCACTTGTTCCTAGACGGATTTCCTGTTGCCGACCCTGCCTGTCCCTGGTTAACCCGCTAGTCCGACTCCCCGTGAACCTACCAGCCCTTCGTCCTGTTGATACTCTGCCTGCCGTTTCCAGAGTGTGGAATATAAGTTCGAAGGATCCCTGCAGTCGAGGGTGCATTTGGGTCTACACACGAGTCATTACAGTTGGCAGATTCAAAATGCCTGGACATCCCCCAAACTATCTCCACGCTAATATATTTATTAGACAAGAACAATCTGTGGTAATACTGAATTAATGAAACTCAAGTTAACACTTTTATAGTCCTATTAGCTTTCTTGCATTATGTTACTTTTTAAAATATAATCAACACTGTCCTATTTTGAGAGTATTGTGTAAAGAGAAGAAGAAAAAAATTCAGCTCTCATTCTCACTATAATGCACTTAAATGTTTTACATTTGTTGTTGAAGCATGTCTTAAGGATTCCTTCTGTTTTAGTGTAGTCATTTAGCATTTATTGTTTTATGTAGACCCTTTGATGCTGATGGGAAAAGAGTGTTGGTTTGAGTGGTTGAGCTAGTGGGCATCTGACAGTGATTTGCTGATCCTGTGCAATTGCATGATGACTCTCATCCTCTGAGGCCACAGGGCCCTAAGAGCCAGCCAATCACTGCCCCTCAGCACTCTGCTGCTGCCAATTATAGGTCAGTGTGTGTCACGACACCATTGTCTTTGCTTTAAATGGCTCACTATAGCTCCCGCAGCAATCAGTTGTGTTTTTCTTCTTACTATTTAAAATGGAACGGAAATCCAGTAACAACATGACGACTGTTTTCTGAATCATTGTTGTTTGGGTTGTTTTGAGCAAAGTAGCCTACCAAACATTTTAGGGGTAACAGACCTGAGACCTGTTAAGTTTGAGTATCAAGATATCACTAACTGCTGTGTTACTACTTAGTGTCACACTTAACTCACCACTTTGTTCATCAATACCGAACCACATTTTAACAAAGGAGACTGTAATCAAGGCAAGTTGTCACAGACGGTTATGTTTCACCATGTGCATCACTTGAGAAAGGGTCAGAAAGACAATAATCAAGAGACCTCCAGTAAAATTAATTATTAAAATGTTGAATGGAATTCATGCAATCTAGTGTGTACCAGCTGACAACACATGTTTGTCTGTTCCATCATTAATAATTCAGCATTCATTATTGATTGCTTCTGTTGGGGTTTGATGTGTTCCTTCTTCTTTTTACCAATTTTAAGATGACTGTGGCAAATAAAGATGGCCATAATGCTAAAAAATCTAAATAAAATCTGGAAAACATCCACCCTGGCAGAATAAGTGTGGCTAGGGCAACACCTCAACATTTAAATTTGTTTGTGACCAGCAACCACCTCTTCCACTCCATTCCTTTATCTGAAACTGCTTATCCCATTTAGGGTCGCAGGGGTGCTGGAGCCAATCCAAGCTGACAATGGGCGAAGGCAGAGTTCACCCCGGACAGATCTCCATTTGATCAATACCTCTCCAGTAAATGCAGCATGACTTACTGCTCTGCCCTGATCCAATATGTAAAAGTAATACGGCATAAAAATAATCATAGATGCAAAGGGCTGTAGTCTGTCACAGGCAGTGGGCTCCCAGTTTAAAAATCAAAGAAAATATTCCTCTGGCTCCTTAGTAATAACTCATATGGTGCAGCCCGTTATTGTGAGTTATAGAGTAACTACCCATCTCTGTTTAACCTAAGCTACATTTGAACTTACAAATGCGGCTGCCTCTTGCATGGTCATAATCTACAACTGTTTCTGACTTTGACCGTTATATAGTTATTAGAATGAATATTACAATACTGCAGTTTTAATGATGTGAATATTGGTTACTTTAAATAATAGCTTTTTTAATAGAATTCACAGCCTGAGACAAAACCATTCAGCGTCTCTCAGCAAACCCGACTGCTTTGAGCCTTTTCCCAGATCAGGGAAATACCTTACGGGCACTGAAGTGACTTGTAGTTTTTGTCTTTGGGTGTGTGTGTTTGTCTCTTTGAGTGTTCATGGGGCGAAGAGGTTTTGACCGTTAACACTTTTGTGGTCGCATGGCAGCCCACAGAGCAACGTGACGCCTTCCTGACAGGCCCGGCTCAGCCCTCGGGGCCACGGCCTCTTAACCGGCCCTAACAAGATAATAACACTGCACGAATCCCCTGATCAGCAGCAAATTGTTTCTTTAAATGCTTTGGGTTCATGAAGAAGAGGAGTGGGCTTGACTGATACGACCTTAAATGGATCTCATCAACAATCTCTTTAAGGTCCAGGATGTGTTATCAGATAATCTGTGCCATGCACACAGCTGATAAATGTGTCGTTTTGGGTGACACCCGTATGATCTGCTCACTCACTTCCTGGCTCTGAGCACGCTATGGATACATGTCTATGTAGTGTGGTTAAAGATAAGGCTATCGCAGAAAACCTCAAGGACAACTGGGTGTTTTCAATATTTGTTTTAAGCTGTTTACATCCTATGTTGTTAAAAATACAATGTTACAAGCATCTAAACAATAGAAAGCATTCCTGTGAATAGTCTTTGCTCAATAAAACGTTTTAGGCTCATTCTGACGTGACGGCACAACACAATGGCTTGGCACAACTTTACTACGCCACATAAATTCCCAGAGGGGTGCTTGTTTACCACCTCATAAAGGACCATAAAAATTGTACTTAACTCGTGTAGCCATACTTCTACATGGACAGCACAGTTTCATGCGTCTATAATTAAGAGAGAATGGCAGGGCTAGGGATGCCAATAACATATCTCTGTGTAATAACAAAGGAAGTGTCCTCTTGGCCCCAACAGAGAACACTTGAGAAAGGGCTTAAGGTTAAGAACAGAGTAAGGGCTAACAGTTATATCTTAAGTTCATCCGTCATCAATCTGTATAGTTCTAAGGATGGGAAAGTTATGACCCTGATTATATTAGCCTATAGGCCAGTGCACTCGCTTTGTTCCTGGCCTGTGAGCTAAAGCGAATGTGGCTAAACTGCATAGAGTATAGAATAATCCTGAAGGAAGTCTTGGCTCATTAACAAGGGACTAAAGACCAGAGAAATTCACCAGTTACCATTGTCATGTTTTCTAATTGATGTTTTAAAAGGGCAGGGGAGCTTACAACTCACAGTAAATCCCAAACACATGTAGGCTACAGTAGAGAGGAAACACGTGGCGACTAATGCAGCCATAATTTCCTTTTTCATTATTTGACGCCATAGCAGCTTTACATTTCTCGACAGCAACCCCCCCCCCCCCCTTGTCCCGTTCTGTGTTTTGTTTGGTGGCTGGCTTTGTTTTTATGACCACTCCAGTGATCCGTTGCCACTGCAGAGCTGCTAGTGTTAACACAGCTGAGGTGCATTACACAGACTGTTGTTCCTGCCTTGTACCTGGCTCCAGGCTCTGTTTGCAGTCGGGAGTTGTTTTGTGTTGACTTCAGAAGTAGATGCAAGAATCCTCTCTCACACACACATCCATTCATAGCGTTTAAGCCAGAGTGCACCAAAACAAAAAATATCCTGTCACGGCTAAGAGAGAAAAACGACAGTCTGGGTCTCATTTTGATGTTTAAATGGTTCGCAAGGATGGCCTCTTTTTGCAACTGAAAAGAACAAACACATTGATGATCCCTGAATGTTGTAGTTAGGTAGATGAGTATATTAATCACCTCAATCTGGCCATTCATGGCTGAGCAGCAGCTTGTTCGGTCAGTCTGTGAACATAACATTAGCCAACATGATGTTAGCTCAGCAGCTAAAAGGGAAACTGTAAAGATGAAACGAAACAGAATTTGATGTTTTCAGCATATATATATACGTATATATATACGTATATATATATATATGTATCTATATACATATAGATACATATATATTTATGTTTTGTTGTTGTTTGTTTTACTGTCAGTTAATATGGAAAAATACTGAAAAATACAGAATCTTTGCAATTTACTCACATTTTATGGACCAAAAAAGACATCCTTGTATTAAAATAATCAGTAGATTATTTGATATTGTAAATGGACATTAGATGTAGCTTTAAGCAAAATACAAAATGTATAACACATTTGTTAACACATTTTAAATCACCTACTTGTCGCTACAAGTGTAACATTGATGAAAATAGCAAACAAATGATAGAAACACCTGTTCCTTACATGTGTGCTTCATTTGCAATCTGTATAATGTGAGTTGGTGGAGTCCAGGTGGTTGAGCGGGGAGCTGGGTAATATCCATCATTGTGGGTTTGTCAGCGGTTCTGTGGGCTTTGTTGGTGGTATTGTGGGAGAGCCAACTGCAGGAAAGGATTTTATGATGTGGCAGAAGTTGATTCTGGGACTCTGTACCAAGAGCAAGCCAGCTGTTACTCCTACAGCCTGTTTCTGTAGTACACGTGTATATATATATCTACATTAAAGTACCGACGGCAAAGAACACAACATACATCCAAATGGTAAAACCTACTGTTTTTACCCTTTTCTCTCACAGAAGGAATGTTGTCAATAATTTAAAGAACCTTGAGAGAGTTTGCACTGTGTCTGGCACTGATTATCCACAGCACCTCACTCATCATCCTGAAAGTTACATTTTTGTACCACAACAGACCCAATATACACACTGTCTCCTTCACCCACCCCCACCTCCACCCTCCCAGCAGTGTACTGCTGGCTGGCTGGCAGGCAGTGACACACAATCCAGCGGTGACAGTGTACAGGGCCGGGGCCACGCTCGCAGATGGACCTTGAACTCTTTAAAGGTACGTCTGGCCTCGCAGTAATGCCCCACCGGTGGCTCTCACTGCCCGGCTACAAACTGTAACTCTATAGCCTCATTGTCACGCTCCATATCCTCCCGGTGACCCCGAGCCCAATTATACAGCTGACCCAGGCTTGATGATATAACCTTGGGCGTCTTTTGGGGGCTGCTGGGGCTCAGGGGTGCACCTCTTGTCTATCAAGACATGTCAGCTTGGTGCGTTAACCAGACACTTCCCTGAGTGGTCCCAGTGGGGCTCTGAGAGGAAGAGTGGTTCATATGCAAAGCCCAGTATATTTACACACATTGCCTCCCTGAGGTTCTCTTTATAATAAGAAAGTAGCATGTGTGATTTTTAGGGCTGGGCAACGATTACAATTTTTAATCGCGATTAATCGCATGATTTCCCTGATTAATCACGATTAATCATGATTAATCGCATTTGTATACGCAAAATCCAATAATTAATTCAAAAGTAGTGTATAGCGCACTTCTATTTTAAATGTTCTGCCATATGAATGAAAGTGCCATAACATTTGTTGTCCCTGTTAAGTGAGACACCAGAAAACACTTTCAGTGCAGTTTGTCAATTCCTAGAACTTGACACTTATTTTAAATGTACTGCCATATGAACTAAAGTGCCATAAAATCTGTCAGGACATTGTCAAACGCTGTTATGCAGAGACACTGTGACAGAACGCTGGAGGCTGTGCGCGAAGCAGGGGACATGATCACAAGGCAGTTGTCTCGCAGCAGCGATCATATTTCGTGCACTATCTGTGCTCAGTGTGGTGACTTTATTTGACACATTCCACTGCTGTGCAACTTCAGTAAAGTGTCCCGCGCACGTTTCAGCATAATGTCTCTCCTCTCCTTTAGTTGCCTATTTTGTGGAGCCCCCTCAGGACTTGTTGTCCTATGCACAGCGCGTAGTGCGCTATGGGAGCGGCGGCCCTGGTCGTAGTGTACAGCATGCCGCACAAACAACAATGAACTAGTGGAGGCGACAAGGTGCTCAGTGTTGCCAGATTGGAAATAGTGAAGTATCGTACCAAAGGCTCAAAATGGTTGTATTTGGAGGATACATATCGTGTATCTGGCAACCCTGAGATCGGTCGACCAATGACTGTTCTCTATACTGTCAGAGCTCACACAAGAAGGTGGAACGTAAGGGAGATACCATTTCCAAAACTTGTAAGGGGTAAATACTAGTTTATGAAAACCCAGAGAAACACAAATATCCGACGAAGCAAAATCCCGGACGTTTTTGGAATCCCTGCCGGATGCATTTTTTAGGTCTCAAAAGCAGGACATGTCCGGGGAAAACCGGACGTCTGGTCACCCTATGTCCAGTCGTCCCCAGTGAGAGCAACAGGGTGCACGTTGTGAAGCTGTCGCTTTTGCAGTCCTCTCCTTTTCATACAACTCGTGTATTCTCAGTGTGATGTGTGTCTTGAGGGCGTCTCATACCTGCCGTCATTTGTTGAGATTCTCCATGTTTGTTAAACCGCGAATGACTTTCTTTTCCGGTTCCGCAGCAATCAGTAGCAGACTTTTACAAAATAAAAGCCTGTGAGCAACACACTTTTACAATAATAAAATAAATAATAAAACCTGCGTTAACGCGCGATAAAATAATTGTCGGCGTTAATTAATTGATGCGTTAACGCAAGATTAACGCGTTAACGTGCCCAGCCCTAGTGATTTTGTTAAATCTAATCTTTTGTGTAAATACTTAGCATGCACCTCATATGTATAAGAGATTCTTGGACAGGTCTTTCCCAACAGTAAGTGTCCCGAAAGAATCTTGAATATAAATGTAGACAGTGCGTTTTCCTTTGATGAATTATTTTCTGATTATCCTCCAGTAAAGACAGGAGGAGCCTCCATTGTATGTAGATATGACATGTACGCTGAATCTCAGAGCCTCTAGACATATCCTAGTCTTCATGCATGCTCAGCAGCTGTGATGCATTAATGTGCAGCGTGCTTAGTATGCACTATAAGCTCTGGAAGGACTACCTGTCAGTGGTGAAGTGTTCCTTAATGGATGAGGAGTTGATTTACATTTCCAACGGCATGCGCATACAGCAGAGAATGCATTTTTACACAAAGTTCAGCAGAAGATAGAGGTTAATGCCAATGGCAGGCAGGTAGACATGTTATTTGTCGCGTTTCCGGCCAGGTTCTGCTACATAAAGGTAAAATACATACAACAACCGACCTGGGCTGATTTGGAGTGAAATATTAAAAGAATAAGAGTAAATGTTAATGGTAAGGCAGAGTCTTCTGATTAGAACATACCATTTTAATTCAACAATTGTGACTCGGTGATGCTTCTAGGCCGTGTCAATGTTTCTGCCAAGTGCAGTTTCGCTGAACTTTAACTCTATTGTTTATTATTAACTGTCACACTGGGTATTTAATTCGGCCTGTTTTCAGTATCTTGATAATGAGTATGATATAAAGTAAACTTAATTATTGTGGCTCTAAATAAGAGAGGTGATGTCTGTTTAAAGGTTGGACGGTCAGTACAACACTTTTGTCTAGTGTGAAATTTGGTAACTATTGGAGGGATTGACGTGAACGTTTCATGAACCTGATATGATAAAACTGTTCGACTCTGGTGATCCCCTGACCTTTCCTTTGACATTTTAGTTTTTTAACAGTTTGAAGGATCTTTGTAAAATCTTGTTCACAATTGTGGTGTTGCTTAAAATGCCTTTCAACTGTCCGACACACTAGGTGTGGACTGTGGTTATGACCTGCCACTGGCCATGTAAAATTTTACATGGCAATCTCCTCCCTTTACGCTATTGTCGCCATCTATTTTGCAAGGGCACTGTTGCTGCATACTTTGCTGAGCCCAAGATGATTGAGATTGGTTTAAACTTTAGAGAAATACAAACAAGCCGAGTGTTCCCCCCGCCCCCCCCCCCCCCCCGATACCATAATGCTGATCAGAATCAACAAATCTTCGACAAATTTCCCCTTGGGGATTAATAAAGTATATATCTATCTATCTAATCATTTATTTGCTACGTGTGTAGCACACGAAGAACTTGACTTGGCAGCTGATGTGTACAATAGACAGACAAACAAAATAGTGCAAGAATTTAAACATTAACTTTACAATGGTATAACAAAAAATAAAGTGCTATAGACAGTGTGTGTTAAAGTGTAATGTGTGGTAAAGTGAAATGTGAATTGAAATAATGGTTCTAGTTCAATTCTAATGGTTTTTACCATAACTGTCTTTAGTGCTGACACCGCTCTATGATCTTGTCACTGGGTGAGGCTCAGGTGCAGAGAAAACAAGGCTGGACTTCAGGTTTAACTCGAAATAAAGACTCTCTTGACTGGAGGAAAAAGGTTGAACAAAGGAACACTGGGAACACTGACAGGAATCAACCAAGACCGGAATAAGTGACAATCATAAAGACACTACTAGAGTCATTAGTAAATACAGACAACACACCGACAGGAAACAAGGGAAAGACTGGCACCATATGGGGGAACAGGTGTACGTCATGAGACAATCAGGGAGACAGAGGAGAGGCTGAGGGCAGGTGAAGGGAATGAAACACTCAAGGAGACAGAGGAGAGGCTGAGGGCAGGTGAAGGGAATGAAACACTCAAGGAGACAGAGGAGAGGCTGAGGGCAGGTGAAGGGAATGAAACACTCAAGGAGACAGAGGAGAGGCTGAGGGCAGGTGAGGGGAATGAAACAATCAAGGAGACAGAGGAGAGGCTGAGGGCAGGTGAAGGGAATGAAACACTCAAGGAGACAGAGGAGTGGCTGAGGGCAGGTGAAGGGAATGAAACACTCAAGGAGACAGAGGAGAGGCTGAGGGCAGGTGAAGGGAATGAAACACTCAAGGAGACAGAGGAGAGGCTGAGGGCAGGTGACGGGAATGAAACACTCAAGGAGACGGAGGAGTGGCTGAGGGCAGGTGAGGGGAATGAAACAATCAAGACACACTCGGGAAATGCACAGAAGGAAACAATCAGGGACAGGGCAGACAATCACAGGGACAGGAAGGTCAGAGAAACAGAGGACACGAAAGACAGGGACTTCAAAATAAAACAGGAAACAAGGCACAGCAACTCAGTTCATGACAGATCTGGCAATGTGAGACCATGAGAAACATCAGCATGTTAGCATTGTCATTGATATTTATGCTTGAATAGCCTCAAAGCCAGTCAGTTATTTCATTTCCATTATCTCACAAGAAAGACATGACACAATGTTTTCTTAAAATAAGATTTTTAATATTACTTATTATCATAAAGATATATTTACACACTTTACAGAAATAGAAAATAAAAACACAAAGCTACGCATGAAAGGAAAAAATAAAATAAGTACTCCAAGAGCTAAAGCTTATCTTTTATAAATTAGAAACCAAAAGTTCAAATATTTACACAGTATTTCAACCATTTCTGATACACTTGTTTTATTTATTTATTTATGTCATTTATTTTTGCCCAGTTCAACATCAAAACAGAGACAGGGACTGTACATTTGGCCTGGTGAGTAATATGAGCACACACCATAAACAGAATATAAGTTTCAGGAGTAATACATTTTCCTTTTAAATGGTATCTGCTTGAGAACTAGTAACACTGTTGCAATGGTGTGTAAGCCTACAGACTGCATCTCGCTCCAGATTGTTGTGAATGTAGCTGATCTTGGACACAGTGGTTACATAGATGGAGGATGTGTCGTAATCAAGGCAGGAGGGGCCTGTGCTATTCTGGGTGTAGGAAGTCTCATTTTGAGGCTACAAGATAATGACAGATCTTAGTCATTTCCCAATGGAGATAAAAATCTAGTTATCCTCTGGATTGCCTAGTCGGTGGAAATGTGTGAATCCATTGGATTGAATATCAGCCACTTGATCGTGCAGACGCCCACTCTGAAGGCCAACGTGATACAGTTTGATGGGCTTTGAGATTCACAAAGTAAAATCATGGAATGTGTTGCTTGCCAACTCTGTTTCCATTTCCACAATAAGTGAAATGTTTGAGTTTGTCATTATAAAGGAATTTGATCTGGTAGAGAACCGAGTTTAGAATGACAATAGGATTTATTTTTTTAAACTCCAAACCTTATGTTTATCGTGTTGTGTGGGTGTTGTGTCTATCGCTATCGAGAAACAGAGATTAACAGCTAAGCTAATGTTTCAACCTGCTGCTTGCTTATTCTCTTCTCCACCAGTAACACACATCTATCTCTCTGCTCATCCCCTCTTCATACACACTCACAGCCAAATGCATTTGGACAAAAAGAACTAAACACAAAGGGGCAAGTTCTTAGAACAAACATTTTTCTACCAGGAAAACATGCTAACAAGTGCATAGGAACATTACTCAGGCCTTGTGATGGTCACAGAGAAGAGGAACTGGAGAGGAAACATTGAGAGGATAGCAATCGTTTCTCTTGTGTAAGCTTTGCTGGAAAAGCCCATTAAGGAAAATGGTTTTGCTCCCCAAGCATAATGTATTGGTTTACCATTTCAGTTTGAGCCTGGACGTGCTTGTCCTTCCACACCACAAGGCCCATTAACCTGATGTGCAGGGGAGGGCTGTGGGCTGTGATCTACAAGAAAAGAATGCCTGAAAGCTTTCACGTGTCCATGACATATTGTGCTGCAGACTACTTTTCTATTTTGTTACATCCACAAAATATACAGTTGTTCACACTGTATTCAAAAAGTAAGCTTTGGACAACCAGCTAGACAAGAATCAGACAACACAATTGTCACAATACACTGGAAAACTATTCCATACCAAGAGTCTCTTGATTTCAGGGTGTATTTTTCCAGCAGCATAATGGAATTGCAAAAGTGCAGCCTTGCGAACCCACACAGAGAAGTCTCGGAGCAAAGCCACGTCTATTTGTTGGGAATAGTTGACACTGGAGGCTTTGGATCAGTGGGATTTTTGGCTTTTGATTTTTGGGATTCAACCGATAACCAGACCAAGATTAAAAAGAGTATTACATAAACATTGGTTTGCTCTGGTCTCTGAAAGGGCAGCATGGCTGGTGCAGATGGTGTGGATACATTCATGAAGAACAGTACGGATACAGACGTTGCTCGGCTCCATAACAATAACTTCTGAGATGGGGAAATATTGATTTGAACCCCTTGTCATGACCCAGTTTACTTCCAGCATCCAAACTCCAACGGCTTTGAACTTCCATCCCCAGCTCATATCTTCCTACTATCTTCCCCAATAATACATGAGACATCCTCAGCAAAGCTGTCTCACTCCCGAGGAGCGTTAATGAAATCTACATCTCTGTCTGAGAGGGTATGAAAAAAATAATGGTGGAACTGAAATTATTACTCTCCACAGTGCCCTAGGATTTAATACATTTTTAATCAAGGTGATCTTGGCTGGGTGGATTACCACTGTGATTTTAGATGCCCTCTTAATAAAAGCTTCTCATGCTGGGACTGAGAAGACTCCTCTTTTGATTATAATATTTGCATGAGACATGGCGAGGGGGGAAAGGTGTTGAGAATCTAGGTTAACCTGCTAGTTGCTTATGTGGTGAAATATGTGTGTTTGCTGATTGAAATCCGATTTTCACCTACAATCCGAATAAAAAACAACTACTTGGAAGTTGCTTTGCACACCTAAAAAGCAATAAACGATTGCAAGGTGGCTGCTCTACAGGTTACAGTCCTAATATGTTACATGGTTACACACTGAATCAGCAGGGGTTTGAGGATTGTAAAGGGGGGAAGGGTGTGGTTTCAGTCTAAGCCAATTTAACAATGAGCTCAGACTAAGTGGCCCCGGACAGCCTTGGGGAGATCCATCTGAGAAAGATTAACTTCAGGATTTAATGAGCATAATGATCAAAGCCACGACCACCTGTGCTGTGGTAGTGACGACTAGAAAGGCAACTGTACCCAAAATAATGTAGGGAGAGGATCATGACTAGAAACGACTGAATCTGGATACATGGCTATATAGGTGAATACATAGAGGGAGAGTAAGGAAATATATACGAAAATATGCTCATATAAGATTTAAATGTACTGTATGTTTGTGTTTTGTTAAATAAATGCACAGAATAGACTGCTCTACTACAAGCCTCTATCACAGCACCCTGAGAAAAAGAAATAAACCTACTTAAACACAGAAATAAACATAAACAGTAATATATTCCAGTACGATGGAAAGGCATAGCATTTCGTTAGTGAAAGATTTCGGTCAAAGGGTCAAACCAGCCTTTGCTGAATATTAAAACAGCCAGAGCACTAGTGGTAGGCTGATTATGGTGGCATATTAACTGAGCTGATATTCGCTTCTTTTTTCTTTTTGGTCTAATTTAACTGTCCTCAACACTAACATTGTCTCACAGGGGATTTCTGTTTGCAAAAATTGTAAATGCATAATGTGTCAGTGTATCAAGACTTTAAACAGAGGTAATGTGTTTCTCCCTAACCTTTCAGTCCTTCGTTCCTGGCAGCATTGTGGTAAGGTTATTATTTGGCACTTCATTAAAAGACATGGCAGCCTGTCGATGGAGCAGACCCCCTCTGCCAGTTAACAGTCGTGTAGAGCAGCTGCGCAGGGCAGCATTGTGGTGAGAAGGCTGGGGATTGGGGATTGGAGATTGGGGACAGGATTGGGATTGGGAGTTGGGGTCAAAGGGCTCATCCAAGGTGGGACATGTTACAGTAACCTTGAGCGCGTCAGGAAAACCCCCAAGGTGTTAATGAGTTCAGAACCACCAAAATAGCTTTGGATTAAGGAATCTCCTAAATGAAGGAATTATTCGGCCACTTAAGTATATTGTTTTGACAAAATGTGCTCTCTATTCAGTCCAACTTAATTTTGCATGTGGACGTACTGTCATTTTTACAAAGCACCTTTAATAATGATTATTAAGCGATGGATATAATGCCATTCAAAGTCCTTGCTCTTCCATTTTAAACACTTTGAATTCCTTTTCGCAGAAGACATCAAGAATATTATAATTGAACATGATCTTGGTTATTTTCAACGATTAAAACGGACACTGCCCTTCCACGTAGTCCCCCCTCGTAAGGCCATTAAATAGCTACACAGCAATGAAATCAGCAGTAGCTGCAGTAACCTTGGGTCTGAGAGATGGGACTACAACACCGTGCACACCGTGGGGAAGTGACAGATGCTTTAAGACTCAGATTATTTTGACCGGGCTCCCTCTCCACCACATGTCATGCAAAGTGTGTGAGACACTCAGGGAGATCGCTATGATTGGGCTCTATTAAGCAAATGATATGAAGAAAAAAAAGAAAAAGAAAAAAAACACTTGGGAGAAGACAGAGATAGATAAGTAGTGAGGGAGTGAGAGTAAGAGAAAGAGAGAGACAGAGAAATAGAGTCTGATAGCTCGGGCTCCATACCCCCCCCCACCTCCTTTCCCTGCCCCCAATTCCTCATAGAGCTGAGGGTGAGCGGCTTGTCCTGATTTTTTGTGGACAGAGTTGCTTGAAGAACCAGCAGGTGCTATGGACATCATTCTTCAGGCCGGGCAAACGTAGGCCCTTCGTTGCAAGGCCCCCCAAGGCAAAGGAAGAGCATAGAAATCAGAACCTTTGGGAGGGCGCTCAAAGCAGTGCCTGCAAAACAGGAAAATCAGAGAAAAAGTGCCATCAGTATTTGTTTTTTGTTTGTTTCCTAAAAAATAATTTCATCATTCCTCCAGACATTTAAATTTCCTCTGCAATACGATGCCCTTGAGGGAGTTTCTATCAGAGCATTCACTGTGTTATACCCGAGGTTATCTTGCACCAGCTAGAAAGCAGTGAAGAAAATCCTAAGCATGTTCCAACCAGATTTCATGGTCTTTGACCGAGAAAAGAGCTGCAGGTAGTAAGAAAAGCAATTGTATATCTCGCCCGAAAAAACACAAGCGCAACATTATATTACGCTTCGGGCACTCCTTAACAATGAGGACATCTTTTATCTTCCCTCGCCTTTTATCTCCCCAAGCTCTGTCAGAATGTAGTCGTGAAGTCAGCTTTGTCGCATGAAAACAAGGTTCATTCATTGATAAGAGCCTGCTCTTGTTTCAAGATGGCATATTTCCGTGGTCATGTAATGCCCAGAGAACTGAAGAATCTTTCTGATCTTCATGGAGTTGTTGTTTGTGGTCTTCCTTTGTGCTTTTAGTTTCACGGTATGATCTCAGTGCAGCACCCTTGAAGTCACTCTACATCACAGAGTGCGTGTATGGGACGCGTTGCAGACCAGTTCTACATTGTTTTGAGGAAAGACTCATTCACTCAGCGTACTCACTCAGGGTCTCAAGGGGTTTTCATGAATTGCCTGGGGCTTTAAATCTGTAATATCCTGTCGTATTTTAGACTGCCACTGGCATGGCTTAGATTTCAAAGTCGTAATGGCACGTTTGTATCTGAGTCTACTCAAATGCTCAAAGAGGATGACCCAGGTCGCCATCTTTCTTCTCAGAGTCGCAACACATCTGGAATGCGTAATGAAGAAAAAGTCAATTTGCCTCAGGTGTCTTAGGGAATAATAGATGAGCTGATTTCGACACTGAAATGGGGGGATGTCGCTAACTAGCACAGAGTTAGTGGTTGAGCACTGTCAAGTCAGTCATTGCGCAGTAATTGAGTTGAGACTAATAACGAACGATCCACATACGAGTCTGCCTCTGAGTCTCACTAGCCCTCAGCTGGATGTCTTCATTGAACTCTAGCTTTGATCAAACCAAGTGCATCTCCAGCTGCTTACAGAGGTTTTTTTTCCCATCATCAGCTCAAACTGACGAAGAAAGCAGGACACGCGAGGATTAACAGTCATAGAACTAGAGAAGGAATAGAACGGACATTCCTATTCAAATTAATGTAACAGGATGGAAAAAGCGGCTGGAATTTCCATGTGTATTGTTGTGTTTGAACCGTTGTAGTGGGACACTTATACACATATGAACTCAGCGCTCCAATGTCCGCTCTACTCCGGTTCTATTTCTATGAACACAGCCTTTCAGAGTTGTTGGAACGCTGTTGGCTGGGTTGATGCCAGATAACACTTTATTCCTTCAGTCAGAATAAATCATACTGATGCATTAAGAACAAACTGGGACTGAAGTGTGGAGAAGTGTAACTCCTTGGATTGTTTACTCATCGGTAGTATTATCACTAAGACACTGTTAATTGACAGCCTAATTCCCATTGTGGTCAGGTTTGGGTAAATTGGCATGGTATTTCAACAAACCTTTGAATGTGGTGAACTATGAACTCAGCAAGAATAAGAGAAGCCGGAGTGGGAAGCTCACAAAAAGGGAAATCTTCAGTGTGTTGTGGTTAAGGGGGTGTTTGCAAAGAAAGCATTGTGACTCACTGAGCCGTTCACTTTCACAGAGCTTCACAACTTCCTGAAGCTCCTTGTATTTTGTGGCCAGCAATCTGGCACTGATCATTTAAAGCTCTCACCGCTCAACTCGCAGAGAGGATTCTCACATTTTATTGGCAGACCCAGGAACGTTGGAGGACTCATGTTGCCCTTCAGGGGCAGTCAGCCCTGGCCAGGTCCTTACTCATTGTGTTCACCTTTGTGCTGAGCCTCTACAGTCACGTATTGAAAGCAGGAGTCACTTCAAAAGAAGTCTAACCTTTTCAAAAATAAAAAAAGCAAAAATGATAAAAATGTTACTATAGATTGTAAAACCTCTTGGACTATTTTAAAGGAATGAGCTCCCAAATCTCGATAGCTTTGATCCCTTCTTCCTTAAACTGATTAACCATGCCTTGACACTCTGGCTGCAGCCTTCTCTCACTACGGCTCGAATTTATGGCGAACCCTCTGCAGGTCAGTGTCGTATGTTCGGCACCTCCTGCAGGGATATTGTATCTTGTTGAGTTTCTCTCTCACAGCATCTGGAAGGGACAAGTGAATGGGTCTCGCACTTCCTAATGCAGGCACATAATTGTACTGCTGTTGCCTTCTTTTTACAGAGATGGGCAAGTAAAAAGAGGATATTAACCCTTGTGTTGCCTTAGGGTCATTTTGACCCGAATCAATATTACACCCTCCCCCCGCCTTAGGATTAATTTGACCCCATTCAATGTTTAATGTCGGTGTTCTTTCGGTAGTCAACAAACAAACATAAAGTGCCTCACACTTAAACTTGGAAAACAATATTAATTCTAATAATTTTCTGGAGGTTTTAATTGCTGGCGTCAAATTGAACCCAAAGGGTCAAATATGTTAGTAAATAAAAAGGTAACAGGAGGGTGAAACATTGAATCGGGTCAAAATGACCCAAAGGCGGGGGGAGGGTGTAATATTGATTCGGGTCAAAATGACCCTAAGGCAACACAAGGGTTAAACTGTATAT
The DNA here is from genome assembly GCF_029220125.1 of Pseudoliparis swirei. Lineage (NCBI taxonomy): Eukaryota > Metazoa > Chordata > Actinopteri > Perciformes > Liparidae > Pseudoliparis > Pseudoliparis swirei. The sequence continues at coordinate 19,347,444 of NC_079406.1, read as the reverse complement.
ATTGTCATTTCAATCATCTTGTTTCATTATTGGTCGTATGTTTTAGTTTCTTTGTTATCATAGAAAAAATGAGATCAGAAACTAAAATAAAACTCTGAAAAGGTGATAAGTAAAATATTGTCTCTGATTTGGGATGAAAGAGTTTTCACACAAAGACTTGTTTTTCTTGACAGCAACTTAAACATTCCCTCACATAAGCAGTGGTGCTTTAATGTGTTATCTTTGGAAAAAGGGGTTTAATTTATGGAATCAGCTGGAGCGAAAAGAGTTATGCTGGCTGAAGTGACTGAAAGGTTAAGTTTCTAAGTATAATTGTCTTCCATATGAGGAACAAAATGACATAAGCTTAAAAACCTCTAGTAGGCAAAAGTCCAATAATCTGTGAAGACATGCACTTATTTTCAGTGCCAACAATAACATCCTTGTGTTGGACGTGAGTCTGGCTGGGTATTTTCCAGGGTTCCTGTAAGAGTTGTAGTTTCCCATTTGGCATCGAAACCATCCGAACAGATTTTGTCAAAACAAATCATGTTCCTCTTATGTTTCCTCTTTAGTCAGCAGATATGATTTAATATATCGGGAAGTCCTTTTGCTCATTTACGATTGAGGAACAAGTAGCTCTGACTTGCAGAAAGTTGCTCCGATGCTGCAGTGATGTGCAGATATTCATGAGAATCCACTCCAAATGTGTGATGCCGATCATTTTATCACAGGTTCGATGGTGCGCAAACAGAAACAAACAAGTGTTTTTTGACTCGTCGGCTATAAACCTACCTTGCTCTAGAACGGCATGGGCCCCTTGTGGGAAAGACGTGGCCGTGGGCGTCTCCTCTTCCAGCCGGCTGGTCTGTGGGACTGTCCGCCCCGCGCAGGGTTTTGCTGTACCATTTTTCTCACCGTTTTCGCTTCGAGCTTTCTGCCATGCTCCGTGGAGGCCATGGGACCTGGAGGACACACATAGAGGAGAGACCAATGAGATGACCTCTCCAATAGATGGTATTTCACAGTCTCTTCTCACCCAGAGTATCACATTTTGATTATCCAACAGAGCCTTCGGAAAATTTGAAGCCAAATCCAAAGAGGTAATGGATGATGAAACAAGAGACCTGTATAGATAAGTGTGTGTGTGTGTGTGTGTGAGAGTTTGTGTGTGGGCCTCTTCAAGCCCACCCAGCACTGTAGTTCATTAAGTCAGTGTGGTGGAACCGAAGCACGGCAGATAGAGGAGAAACCCAAACGTGTCTCATGTCTCTGTCACTCTGCCTCAAGATTACAAACACCGCGCAGCAGCAGATCTGGTGGAGGTGCTTCTTGTTTGATCCAAGATTAGAGATGAGTTTATTAGCGCCGTGTTTGTGTGAGAATGTGTGTGAATGTCCTTGGTGTGTGTGAGTAGATGTGTGTTTGAGAGCAATCCCAGATGTTCTCAGTCACCTCTCTATAAGTGTGGCCTGATCCCCTTAAGCCCCTCTTTTCCAAATGGTTTGGTCCACCTTAAGTGCCTCTATGACCTTTTAACCTATTATAAACTGAAAGAACCCCCTCTTGGAGATTCAGAGATTTTTTATCAGAATGTTTTGCAGTAATATCTTTATTTGTAATGGGATATTTAACGTGGGTGATCTTTCACACTTCAGCCAGTTATAAGGTCCAATAAAATGTGAGTAAAAGCAGAGCAGGAGTTTATATTTGGACCTGTAAAAGTGTTTAAATATCTTAGTGGAGAGTCATTGTACGCAGTACATAAACACTGTGATGCATTTTAAATTTGAATGAACAATTAAATATCCATAAACTTTTACTTTCTCATAAAGAATGTAAGTTAATTGAGCTGTGCAGATTAGTGATTCTGCAGTTGATTTCTGTCGGAGGACTCAACCGAGGCGGACGTATCCTGATCTGATCCGGATCCACTTCTTCCAAATGCCAGAGCTCAAGTTTTTAATGTAAACTTTTTGTGAAACATTAAGTCTCAAGACCAAGCCGAGATATTCCTGATGACGTGATCAGGATTCTTTTTTCAATTAGCTTAACAGGGAAAATATTTTGCGGTGCACCCCTTTAAAATGATTATTATGTGCTATAAAGCCTTTTAGATTTCTAAGAGTTTTTCAGAACCCTTTTTCGTGAAAAGAGACTACAAATACCCATTGGATATTTCCGGTCAAAATACTGATTGACATCACTCACACGGGGTCATGACATTCCTGTCACTTCTCCTCAGAGACACTGGCACCAATTTTAGAATTCCCCAGAGAATGACCTTCCTCTGGTTTACGAGGGCTCGGGTGAGGACACAGCTTGAGATAAGTCAGCCAGTCGACTGCAGGGGTTTTAGAAAAGCAGACATTACACCGAGGACAGCAGTTGAGCTGCTTACAAAAGCCGTGCTGATGCTAGCTTCCCTGCTCCTGAAGATTGTTTTTCATCAGTTAGTCACAGAGTGGCAATACTTCAGACTGTTTTATGAACAGGGCAGAGAGTTAAAAAGGGGCTACCTTAAAAACACTCAGACTTCTCTAATAGGTAAGATCCACTTGTTTGAATGGAAGACAGCTTCCTTCAAGACCAGATTTTAAAGCACCATTAGGAGGGAGGCAGAGTGGCTCTGCCGCATCTCTTAATTAGTGACCTTCAGCTGGGGCATATTGAAGACCATTTTAAAAAGAACAACTGTCCACAGAAAAAGAGAGAATGTGCCTTCGGTCTGAAATAATGGAGACTTCAGGTCTGAGCTAGGCTGCTTGTTGAATGTTTTCAAAGTATATCCCTGAAAGGCCAGACATCTCAAGTTCCACATCCATGCTAATCTTCTTCCACAAGCACGTTACACACTTTATTTGTGAGTGAACAGTGGGATAATTCATTTGCAGCGGGGAAAGTCTCTGTTGCATATTCCCGCATCTAAAGCCCATCTTTGCCCCTTGGAGCACTAATCTGCGCATTATCCTTTTGTTATTGTTCCAGATACACTGTGAGTGAGGGACGTTGACACATTCTGAAGGCTTTCAGCTCATTTCTTTTAAATCCAGGGGGTTGAATGTGAATACACTCTGTGTTTGAGTATTATGGGGGGCCCTGCTTCTTCTCGCCCCTGAAACACTGTCAGCATTTAGACGAAGAACACACAGAAACAGGGTATTTGCTATTTGAGGTGTCGATATCCTATACAACTAGTTTGTACGTTGTTTTAATACAAATATCTCTGAAGCTGTTTTAGCTGTTTCATATGGTCACAGTCTGACGTTGATCAAACTGGATAACGGTGCACACGTGTGGTCAAAATCTCCTCGAAGACAATCATGGTGTTGCACTCAGTTGTACACATAATAAAGTAATTTTTGTGAAAAGAATAAAAAGAGCTTGAGAGAGAGAAGTTAAAAAGCATGTGGTGAGCGGGATTATCAAATTGGAGGTTATGGAAAGTTCAGATGCAAACCCTGAAAATGTGTTAGGTTTCAGACAATTTAACCATTCAACAGCACTTCGGTGAATGCATAGTGACACCGTAAACGTCTCACAGTGATACCTGCACTAAATACATTGCTACGCCCAATGGCAGCTGGTGTTTGAGCGATGGCTAGTTTAAGAGGTGCTGCAAACACATGCATGGAGTCACACTCAGTCGCTAGGCAAACACACACACTGCAATGCAAAATGGTAAAATAATTATACCTCTGCTCACACAACTCATCCGCTGTTTCCTCTCACAGGGTGGCTCAGCCTGTCACAACCCGGGTCCATAATGAGACAATTTAGATGTCTCCTGCCATACCAAGCTGTCAGCCACTGCTCGACAATGTGGTTTGAAGGGAGAACATCTTGTAATTCTCCTGACAAATCTCAAGCAATGCAATCTGGCTACACGATAGAAAAGTGTAATGAAAGCTGCTAAAAATAAGCTGGGCCCCAGTGATAGCACTGGCAGTATAGATTAACTCTTGCAGCCTGTAGGGAAAGCATCTCTGTGTGACAGATATGACATACATCAACAGCTCGTGTTGTATCTCCTCCCATCTGCAGAGGAACTCATATGGATTGAATGTGGCAGCATCTGTTGCATCTGGGTAAGACCTTTTGATTGTTTTCATGGCAGGTTTATCATTGGTTAATGAATATTTCATCTGTACAAACAAAGATATCTCTGCTATCTTATTGCTCTGAAATTGGTTCAAGTCTCCATAGTATCCCATTTGATCTTTTCTCATGAGAGATTCATGTTTATGTTCAGCTGGTAAAACAGTAACATAGACGGATAACATATGTCTTGTCAAAATAAGTGTCTTATCTCTACTCCTTGTGACCTTGGAGCCCTGCTTTTGCCCTCTTTCCAACAAATCTCAACACTTCTCCCCCCACTTGGTAATTCCCTAATTAAATTTGAATAAAAAGAGAATTTCAGGAATGCCTGGTTATTGCTACTACTGCTACCGCCTCCTCAAAAAGGAGAGGGTAGAAGAGGAGAGGTAGAAAGAAGTGGTCAGGTAGAGAAGAGAAGAGTTGACAGTGTCACAAACTGGCCGGTCTCCAGACTAATGATGAATAGCTGGTTGGCTGTCCCCCGATTCCCCGCCCTAGTTTTACCACCACCTCCTTAGGTGATATCTGTTATGTTGTGTTTTTCAAATGGCCGGCTCTCCGTCTTATTACGGCGCAGCGAATGGAATACTGACAGCTTATCCTTATTGATGCTAAAAAGAGTCCATCAGTGGAGCCTAGAGAGATATACATCTTCCAGCACTTGTCCATCCAGTCAGAGTAGAGAAATGGCTGTCCTCTGGTTTAGTGCCAAGTTCATCAACTGCCCTCATGGCTGGAAGGAGCAAACTGTATATCACAGAGCCGTGTGTCAATGCAGGAACCCAGACAGCATGGCAAATGGGCTGGAGCTGCGTATTAATGGTTGTAAAGCTGATTTGTGTGTATCGACTGCCAAAACCACCACAGAACAAATGTCTGCACTTATGAATGTAGCCACAGCATAATGTTTGTCCTGCAATTATGACACAATAGATTAAATTATACCAGCCTGTGAATCTTAACTGGAGCAACACATTTTCATGGTTTAGAAACTGTTGCATCAAATATAAACATGCACAGTCAACCATGGCCACCAACTTGTTGTCCTCTTGTCACAGCAAATTGGTTTACCTGTCCTCTTGCATCTTATCTGTGTGTTTACTCGTCTTGCTCATCAATCACGGTCACGCTGATTATGAATCAATTGCGTGCGGTCTCATTGATCCGTTTACTCGGTTGACTGAGCGCCTCAAAAACATTTAATCTCTCCTCTGTTTCTTGACTGTTCCTAAATCACTTGTCTGACGCCGCTGCGCGATGAATCTTGCTCACTGTAGATTACAGGTGTATCTCGATGTGTAAACAAACAACTGGGAACGGGTCGGTACTCAAAAGAAGTGAGAGGAGAGGAGTTAAAGCCAGGTGCCAAAAACCTCTTAAAGCTGGATGAGTAGTTTCTTCCACAGGTGTCTGGGATGTGTTTAGGCTTGTGAGCGTAGTTGTTCGACAGATCAGTTCACCACTTTGGTGGAGAAAGAAATGTCTAAAAAAAGATTGTATGGATTGACATGAGATTTTGTTCAGACATTCATGTTCCTCAGAGGATGGATTTATTGACGTTGGTGACCCACTGACTTTTCCTCTAGCACCACTACCACTGTTGAATTTTGTCATTTGGACATTTAGACAATTTTGACAATTTCCTGCAATTTCCCCATGTGGGAATAATAAAGGAATATCTAATCTAATCCAGCAAAGATCTCTGTGCTAGGCTAATGATACCTCTATAATCCTCAGCTGTACTTTGTGTCCGACAACTTTAACCAAACATTAACTATTCCCTGACAAGACCAGGGCCTTGCATCCCGTGGTGCTGTGGTTAAAGTGCTTGACAAGCCGCCCAGCTGTAACGTATGGTGAATGAGAGGAAGCAGCCACAATGTAGCGTGCATTGTGGTGGACGCATGCAGCTCCTTTCCCAGTCAGTCTCCAACCCATCACTTTGTTTAGCTGCTGGGTGGTCAGCTCTGTGTCTGCCTGGCAGACTCTGTCAGGGTTCCCGCCAGTGTATCGCAAGCCCCGTCTGGTCAAGAGGAAAGTGTGTGTGTTACAATGAGTAAAGTTATATCTGTGAGCTTGGCAGTGCAGTGTTTGTACAGGTTATCTGAATGAATCCTACGATTCCTCAAGAAGACCCAAGTCAGGTGTCTTGCTAGCCAGCGACTTGCTAATTCATGTTGTGGGGGTTTGCCCCGTAGATCAAGTATTCTCCTTCAAATGACTAGCAGCTCCTCTGTTTAACTCATAGTATTAATCGGTTTTTACTTTAGGTTGAAGGTTAATTATGAACATCCCTTTTTACACGCTATACGAAGATGGTGAGCGTGCTGAACATTAAACCTCTTAAACATCCGCATGTTGGCATTGTCATTGTGAGCTTGTTAGCATGCTGATGTTAGCATTTATCTCAAAGAATGGCGGCATACCCCTCTATCTGAACTCCCGTGTAGCACGATACATTGACTAAATCTGAGACCCAATTAAAGTGTGCCCTCTTTTCACGATTACATGTCATATAGACATACCACACACACACTATTAATACTGAAGCCTACTCTGACAATATTTTCATTGCAATTGGGTTTCTATTGCCAAATCAAACAAAGGACTTGCACAGTAGGATAAAGACAACAGCATTATTTGTGTCAATATGGGAAGTAGTTGTAGCTCATTATGTGTGTGTGTGTGTGTGTGTAATGCTTATGGGTAACAGAGCAATATTTGTCTTAGTGGGAGAGAAGAAGAATAAATACCCTGGTGTGTGTAGTCATGGTTATTACCATGACGTTGGAGGAGCAGGCCTGCTGTCTCCAACGTGTGCCTCCTTCATTCACTAAAAGTAGCTTTACCTAATGAATCCCTCTATAGTAAGCCATAGACATTCAAATCCACACAGCCAGACAGAGACGTGTCATGGGAAGAAACGCTTCCAACTGCATAAGCACATTAGGGGATCAGGATTATTTAGCCGTGGATGAGATGTGGTAATTGTGCCACATTCAAGCCAAACATTCCCTTAACCTTGAATAAGCCCCAGCACTGCTGCAGCATCAGACTGGGGATTTGCTTGTTGCCTGATAGCCTCCCCACTCATTCATCCCGCACATATGGAATGGTGCCTAACCAAGGAGGCAGTCCCTTGTTGTTCTGCTTTCACAATCCAACATTTAGTGTCGGAAATGCTGCTTATCGCATGCCTACCAGTAAGTCTATTCCTTGGCAGAAACTGGTACCAATTGCTTTCCGACTTTCAGAACAGGTTACCATGGCAGCCGCCATGAAAGGCGCTCAGTTTGGAGCAAAAAGAATGACATTGTTAGCTGAAATCGACCAGGTTCTCAATTTACAGATTTCAGTGCACTCGGTCTGAATCCCTGATTAGCCCTCTGACTGTGACTGTGATGTTTTTAACCTCCTCTGTGGGCCACCGCACTCGGCCTCTGAATGTTCCTCTCAGGGGGGCTTTGTCGTGAGCACTTTCTTTTATTTCTGTCGGGGACTGTTTGATATGCAGCATTGTTGTATTGTGATAATGCTTGGCTTGTGGCTGAGTTGAAGGCTGGCGTTGTCTCAACAAACTCCAGTGAGGAAACCAAAGTGCATGAAAAGTTGCTCCCATTACTGCAGCTTTTTAAACGTAACCCCTCGTCCACCCTGCTTTGAAAACAACCCCCACTCTCTCTGAAGGTTCAGGACAAATGAAAAACAAACCATGCAGCCCTCTTGCTTCTGGCTTTCTGCAGATGTCCCAGTCATTTATATTTACTCCTGAATTAGAGAGTGTATGAAATGATGAGGTGTGAGACTGCATGCTCTGCTATGATCAGAGCGCTATGAGTTCAAAGGGCCGACAGCAGCGTTGAGCCAGCTAATAAAGCCACTGACTCCTTACCACTTGACTGCCTGATGGTTTATTCACAATCCCACTTCAGTAGAAGGGGTGAATGTGTGGCTACCAGGTTACTGCAGGTTGGAGCAGACTGAACATAAGCAATCAGAGACGCAAACATAAAATAACTCCAAGGGGACATTTCTCCTCACAACTTCTTTCCTCGAAGAGTGGCAACACTGAGGACAGGAGACGGAGAGATGCTGGTGTGGCTGTTTCCGTTCACAGCAGCGGGCTGAATCTTTTGCGCATGGCAGGTACAGCAGGTAGGTATAAGGATACCAACCGTTGCCCTAATCTCTAGAGATTGCATGTCAAGGGCAAAGGGATCCTCCAACCATCCGTTTCCATGGGCACGCTAATCAGATGTGAAACACAGCCCCCTCCCTCTCCTGTGTCATCACTCCCCCCATGCTGTGAACCTGCATGCCATCTCCCATTTTTAATGTGGGAGAAAGAGAGAGACGGAAAGAGGGAGAGAAACGTCACTGCGCAGGGTTCGCTGCAGCTCTTAAAGCCTGAGGGGGCCACCGGTGCTCCCTATAGCATATACAGTGCTATTAAAGGGAATAGCAGCCACATTGCATCAGACTGCGTTACTTCTCAACCAAACTAAGGACTACAAAAAATACCTCTGACACTTAAAGCTTCACTGGAACGACCAACTCAACAAAGATTTCACTAAGTGAGATATTAATATATTTGGGGATTTGGCAAATATATGCAAGATTGCATTTAGGAGAACAAAAGGATGTATGCATTAAGCTGTGTTCCACTATACTTTCAGAGAATTATTCATTTTGACAGCAGAATTTTCTAAAACTATTACACACAGCACCAAATCAACATGAGACCTCTAAACGTTGGGCTTCAGTTGAATTATGGAATAAGTTAATTCGGAATGATACAAATAAGCATGTACGCTCAAATAAAAACAATAGCATTGAGATACAAATGTCTATAATAAAATAGACAGCTATTGAATTTAGCTAAGGTGCATCGTTCATTATATATGCAAACCTATGATTAGTTTAAAATTGTCATTAATTCTCGCTGTTTGGATGTTACGCCTATTTTAATTCTGTCACACATATTAAGTGATGAAATAAAATCTATGAGGATTTTCACTGACGGACAGGTTCAACTGATCTGTGCTGCAGGAACTAAAGAGTGTATTGTGGTTCCAAGGTTTTCATCAACTGTTAGGATGATGTGGTTGAATATTTATGAATTCTTTATATTGTTTTTCTCCTCAGTTTTTACAAACATCTGTTCATGTTCAAGGGCCCTGAGAGAACGGAGGCCTCCCTTGAACAGTGTTTGAGACAGAGGGACACAGCGAGGGGCCCTGACTGTCTGTCTGTGGGGAGATCCACGCTATCAGTCAGCGGTAGATCATTGGATTAACCAATATGCATGGACCTGTATGTGAAATAATCTCCCAGGGAAAGTAACATTTGTGATCAAAGACAGAGCGATTGTGATGAATAATGCATGATTTCATAAATGAATGATTTCTGTGTTGTCACAGAAGGGCCCCAGTTCTGTGGAAGATGGAAGAGATCTTACATCGTCAAGCATCTCATTGAGAGGTGAGAACATAAGGGGCATGGCAGTTTGAAAGCACATGAGGTGCACCACAACATCCTATAATTCTCTAAGAATAAAGCAACGCGCACATTATGTTGCCTAAGGCTTGGAGTTTACACGGATCCCAGTGGGGGCTTCACTAAATGAACTTTTGCCCGAATCCGCTCAGCCATCTTCATAGCAATGGAATCTCTTCTCTGATTTAACCGCCTAACAACAGCCAGGTGATCAGCCGCTCTGATCCAGGATGGGGCCTATGGAGGTTTGACGTTAATGGTGACAATACCCCAAATCATATTTATTTAATAATAGTAATTCCCTTCTACTCCGACGTAATGTTTTAGCTGCAGTTTGTATGAATTGCTACCAATAATGACATATCTAAAGCAATACACAGAAGTCATATTTTTCTATTCTGGGTTACTACAAATTGAGTAATTAAAGCACCTGCATTCCTCAACACCGCAATATTTATTCTGCGGCCTGGCAGCCACTTAATAAAAATGTCCACTCAGATGTTGATCAGGAATCTGATCTGCGGGGACTACTTCTATAAATGTAACACTTAATGTTTAAAAAGAGAGTCATAAATCACTTTAATATTGGTCGCTGGTGGAAAACACAGTAGATTTTGAAAATATCTGGATCTAATTAAGTTGTAAGGAGCGCCCCGGGCCTGAGGATAAGGTCTGGTGATCACATGAGGTCTGGTTAACACAGGACCCCCCCCCCCCCTCCACCCCAAACCTCCAGGTTGTGCCCTCCAAACTCAAAGGGGGGTCTGGACTGCAACAGTTGTGGACATAAAGAATCAGAATGGAGTCAGAATTTTATTTAATTTAGCATATTTAGCTGGAAAGACTTTCATTTACAGCCAAGAACCGGACTCATTAATAAGTCAAAACCATGTTGGCCTTTTTTCTGGAACTGATGATGAAAGTAGCTCAGGAGTGAGCCATCTCGCTTCCTTCTCCTCTCTGTTGACAGTTGCACATGCACAGTACTGATCGGGCTCGCACTTGGAAAAATCTTGGTGGGTAAAGACAAAGTTCCCGAGCTAAAGAGCATTCGGGCATTGAAATGATCCTGGAAACAGGAGTTTAGTTGCGTGGCGTTAGAGGATGTGAATCAAATGATCTAATCCATAGTAAACATGACAATATACTTTGTTTTTTGTTGTTATTGGATAACAGCTATTGAATAAGGGAAAGTAAAAATGTACAATGTGCAAGTAGATTTCTAAAAATAATATTAATATTAATAATAATAATAATAATAATGATAATAAATGTTATTTATATACTGCTTTAAAAGGTACTCAAGGCTATTTACATGGTAAAGACAAATGATAGAATCAACAACAATATAAACAAGTAATATGGCAACAGTGAGAAACTAAATGAAAACATAATGAACAATTTTAATGTTGAGCCCTGCAATAAGTGTCATTATTCGACATGAATTAGAAAGATAGACTTTTTAGATGTAGCCATGACTTCCTGCACCATGGAAAGCTGACATAACCTCTCAGTTCCCAGATAGCCTCTCTTCCTGTCTGCCCTTTTATTTTTCTGTCCCTTGGCCTCTTTCTTATTCCCAATTTTTGATTGTTTCCCCCTTCACTGCATTTGCTCTCAAGGGAAGATCTAAGTGAGTAGATTTATTCATTCAAAGGGTTCTGAATTACATTACAGCAGCCCAGCAGTCACATATGCCAAAGTCTTCAACAGCTAAACTCTCCGGGGAGTGTTAGCCCAAAGGTTACCCTTATATCACGACCAAATGAGTTATGACTTTTCACTAAATCTCTTCCTCAACTCCCACCCACTCCAGAGCATTTGAGTGTCATTCACCAAGCTCATGTTGGTGATATTATACAGATGTATAGCGGTTTATCACAGAGAACCTTTAAAAAAGAAAAAACGTACAAACGGCTGGATTTTATGAGCCCTATAGGGGGGGGGGGGTACTATGGATACAGTCTTTTATCGCTGTTTATATATCATGAAATCAAAATATTTGATTGAAAAATTGTTAATAGATAGAATTAACCCTCAATCCAACGTGTTGAGCTAATCAGACTTTTTAAATAGATACAAGTTCCTCATCACAAAGAGTCTTTCTTGCAACACTGACTGCAGTGTTTAAATGTCAGCGGAATGGTAAGAACTAGAAAACCTCGTTGAGCGTTGCTGCCTTTTTCCTACACTGCTAACCTCGTAGTGGAATCCTTTAGGAGCATAAAGTTCCTGCTTTTGCTGTACTCATTAGTTTGTTAAGAAGTGAAGAAAAATACAAACATAGTATAATTTTACTCCTTTTAAATTAGCAAAGTAGATGTAGCATTGCTATTACTGTGTGGATACTGTGTTATAACAACAACCTCTAATGCTGCTATTTAAGAGGCCAACCTAGAGACAAAATAAGAAGAAGATAACAAATCCCTCTTTACTCACATCCAGAACACGACTCATGGAATGTTTAGTGTCTGTGTCTGCAACTGTGTGTGTTTATGTGTGGTGTGTGTGTGTGTGTGTGTGTGTGTGATTGCATGCTGTCTGCAGCAGATAAACTACACTGATGCTGAAGACTACTGGCTCTATTTCCGCATGAAGAGGAAATCCAGGTTCCTCATGAAATGGATTTCATCTGACACTATGTGTATGTGTGTGTGTGTGTGTGTGTGTGTGTGTGTGTGTGTTTGTGTGTGTGACATACATCCAGCTGGTGCTCACAAGCTCCTGTGCCTCTAAAAAGAAAAAGAAAAGGAAAGGCTCTGTGATTCTCCATAATCTCCTCATAACCTTTCCACCGCTCCCCCATTGACACAAATGTTTGCCCACTGTTATTATGTTATTCCTGGACATCTGGAAAAGTTTAGCTGCTTTTGTTCTCTCCACGACCACCATAATCATGTCCACAGGCACAATCACCTTCTTTTCATTATAAAACCTGGGATTAGGATTTCAAACTTCCTGGTTGGTTTAAATCTATAAACGCTGTTAACTAAATGATCACACGCTGCTCTTTTGGGCTGTACTTTGACCCGTAGCACTCGGTTGAACATGTGAGCGAGGGCAGCTACAGTACAGTATGCATGCATGACGGTGCCACAGTGCCCCAACAATACATCAACGTTTATGGAATAATAGCACTGTTGACAGCTCTCATAAAACTGCCCCCCCCCCCCCCCTTCCAAGCAAACAATTTCTCTGCCAGATAATGGCTCTGATCTAGGCCTCGTGCCCCGCTCACACTCACAACTGGCTTACCTGTTCAACACAGGCCTCACAATTACCGTTATCTGTGTGTGTGTGTGTGTGTGTGTGTGGTGTGTGTGTGTGTGTGTGTGTGGCGGGGGGGGGGGGGCTGTATGTGTGTGTCTGAGCCAGCAACGATTGTTTTTATCCTGTGCATCCCTCTGTGAATATTGGCAGGGTGTTTCCATGGCAGATACACATTAAGCTTTTATATCTTTTAAGAGGCTGTGACAGACACAAGAATGTGTTGAGACTGTTTATAAACCCGTTTTAAGAGTTACACAGGGAGGTAGAGTGATCGGCCTCAGGATGAATTATGGATACCACATTTCTAAAGCTGGAGCCCACTCCTGAGCCAGAGTGCTTTTCAAGGATGGGTAATTGAAGTGTGCTGCTAAAGGATGCTAATATTACAGAGAGAAGGCCCCAGCAGCTCTTTTAGTGTACTGAATGAATATTGTAAGTAGCATTAGATTGTTGAGTTGAATTGCCTGTTGCACTGGGACTTCTTGCTAATATGCTAATGCATCCATAAATACAATCATGCACACTTCCTCATCCTGTAGCAGTCAGATTCTGGTCTATATTCATTGCTTCCTGCACACACACATGCTGTCTCTGTCTCACTCTCTGTGCATCCCTCTCCTCTTTCTCAGACACACATGTCCACACACAAATGCCTGAGAGAAAGAGAGAGAGAGAGAGAAAGCCCAATGAACTGGAAAAGCGTTTGTCTCAAGATGAAGGGCTTCACACCCACTGCCTACATGCAGAGCCTCTTCCGACAGCGCATCCTGTAGCAGAGGCTTGTGCTACGCAGACACACTCCAGCTAGCATCCCTCCCCACACCCATCAACGCCGCAACACAGTTGCATCCCCTCCTCTCTTTCAGTCCCTTTCTCTCTCTTCCTCTATGTCAATGGAGCTATGATACTACAGTAGCAGTCAGGGAACCGAGAGGCACATGAGTTGAACAACGTAGAGGTGGATAAGCCCGAAGCACAGCAGCATTGTTTCCCCTGTCGCTGGTGTAGCACGGTGGGCTCTCAGGCGTGGAACATGCTTAGCCACATGCAGGGCGTGAAAAACGACACTGACCATGATGCTAGATAATTGCTTACCATTTACTCATGTGCTGAGAGCCTCAGACAAAAATAGCATGTCGCGGTAACAAATATGCTGGGAAGCAAGGGAACCGTGAGTGCTGTGGCCATGGATCGATACACAAAGTGGACAGCATCTCACAAGCATAAAGTCTACAGAGCATCTTTCTACTAGTCTGGACAGCACCTAGCAACATAGAGCCGATACAGTATTGTACAGTACTATTCCGAGACCAATATCTTCTCAGGATCTCGTGTATACAGCATCTTATAATCGTAATCTATGCTACATCTTCTCTTTATTGCATGCAGCATCTTCCACAGGGATTGCATATACACACAGTGTGTCTGGTTGTCTCCTCAGCCACTGTAGTTGGTAGGTAGGTGATAATACCAAGAATGGTCTAGACATTTACACAGGCCTAACTGTTGTTTTTTCACACCACAATGTTACCTGCATCACATCTGCAGACTCCTCATTGGTCTCCAAACTAAAACCTCCCGGCCACATTTCTCAGAACTCATTTAGCTCCAAGAACAATCAGAGATGTCCATGTATAATTGCCCTAAGTCAGTGTTTTTGTTCCAAATATTAGACATTTTAGATCCAAAGTGGAATTGATATTTAGTCAAACAATGGCTCCAGAGACACAGCAGCACTTTACGGAAATTTACTGTGACAAGGAATCAAGACTGAGCGTCTCTGGAGACGATCCATGCATCTGGGATCTGTGTTGCCCTCATCGATGCGTACAACAATTACAGTCCTCATTATCATCACCGCAGGAGGCACGCATATATAGGGACTGTGTTGCCCTGCTGCACAATCACAGTCATGTAATAATCATCCAGCACTCGGGTCCGATGGAATACATCAAGCCATACATGCATCTGATTCACTCCACCTTACAGAACATGTGCCATGTATTTCATAACAGCCATAACAATCACCCATACATCCAGCAATGTCTATCGCTCAGGCATAGCTCCACACATCTTAATATTTCATCTCCAGGTCTCAGCAGCTTACATCAAGGTGAGGCAGGGAGGAAAATGATCAATCCAAGCTAGAAACCACATGCAAGTTGAACATAAAAGCCATGGCAGTACAATAGCAGACAGTATAACCACTGCAGTGCAGTACTGTATACAGCCAGGTGCTGATATTCATGCCTTTTAGAGCCCACACAAGGCTAACCATGCTGGGTAACTGATCAACTACAGATGCCTGCATGAGCAAAAAGCAAACAGAAAGAGAAATAGAAAGCAGAGTGAGACGACCGGCGACGAGGCTGGCCGCTCCTGTACTCACCAGCACTGGCAGAACACAGCAGAGACACCAAGAGCACAATCACCAGCGTCAGGATCTTCACATTCATTTCTGCACTCCCCTCTGGCTCTCCGCTAGTCACTCGCTGATATACTGTAGTGGTGTGTGTGTGTGTGTGTTTGTGTGTGTGGGTGTGTGTGTGTGTGTGGATGGGAGGGAGAGGGAGAGGGAAAGGGAGAGGGGGAGAGAGAGAGCAGCTGAGCAAGAAAGAGAGAGAGACTGTTTGCTCCCCTATGTGTGTGTGTGTGTGTGTGTGTACGAAGTGACTGTGTCAATTCGTGGGAATATGTGTGTGTGTGTGTGTGTGTGGTGTCTCTCTGACTGCCTGTGTATTTGTCTCAATGTGTATTTGTATATCAATGTGTGACAGCGCCACTCCACGAATGAAGGCACGTCTTTACCGGTGCTCTCCCACGGAGGTGAACGTGTGTGTTTCTTCTTTTCCTCTGTCAGAAAAACGGCAGCATGAGACAAGTTCAGTGGAGCCGTGAATTGCTGGAAGTCAGCTTGCAGGTCTGTCTGCCGGCGTGTGTGTCCCTCCGTGTGTGTGTGTGTGTATGAGTCTAGTTGGTCATGTGGCTTATGTATCATTGACTCTGTGGGTCAAGGAAAAGCCCCCCTAACCCCACCATCATCCACCCTCTCCTCCCCTTTTCCACAAACATGAGAGTGCACGCACGCGGCTGAGGAAAGAGGAGGAGAGCGGTAGCAAAGGGAGGGATTGAAAAGGGGGGGAGTTGGGAGGTGAAGGGTGGGGGGTGCGTGCAGGTTTATGATAATACCCAAACAGATGCTCTTGTTGAAAACTCTTTGAATTGCGACCAGGGCAGATTGCCAGGAATCCAGGAATCAAAATACCAGCTTATTAGGGGAAGTAGATGAAAGAAGGGAAGGTGTGAGATGAGGTTCATGCTTTCCTGCTTTTGTATCTATGCCAGCTGTAGAGACCTTTCTTCTGCACACTCTTCTTTACCCTCAGTGGTGCTGAAGTATAGTTTAAATCATTCGCGCTGTTTGAAGTTAGTGTCCGTGACACTGGGAGTAAGTGTAGGAAAAAACTTATCAGACGCCGCTCGATCACATTGCTCGCACTATTTGTTCCTCTGCCCCTGAAGTCATTTCTTTTATTTTGTTACACTGATTTATTCTTTCCACGAACAAAAGCCGCAAGAAAACCCCCACCCTGCAATGGCTATAAAATAATTCAATACTTTTTTTGTATTAGTTTATCACGCAATCAACAGGAAAGGTTGTAGTTCTTGCTGTGAATTGTGAGAACTGTAAGCAAGTAATAGAAGTATAAGAGGTTTTCTTATTGTGTTTAGTCAATGCGAGATGTTTCTACATCCCCTATTGAGAACACAATCGTTCAGGGAGGACCATTCATCTTGTATGTTTTGAACTATGTGTAGAGAATATGCGAGAAACACTGAACGTCATTTTATATTGAGCCTTGATACAATAAGTCTGCATATCTGGTCCAATTTAATAAACTTACAACAGATTTTTTTTTAATGAAATACTCTTGGTGTGACTTCAGTTCACTTTGTGCTCATAGATCTGGATCCCCTAAAGGCTGAAGTGACACATGATGGATGGACCACAGCCTTTGGTCACAACCTCCAGACACAACCCCCCACCATAGTCTTCAACACATCCCCCTTTTTTATGTGTTGTCACTAAACAGTCACTTTAGTGGTGTGGACCTGAGAAGAGGGGCCCTGTGACCCTCGACTCTGCAGCTCCGGCTTCACACAGCCCACCTATTGTCTCCCTAGGGCCCCAGGTCCCAGAGGGCAACATGTCTGTGCCACCCACTTGAGATCCAACAACAAGAGCACCTTCCATTTTTACATGCAGCACTTGAAGCCTTCACTCTATGTGTAGAAATCCCCTCGCCTCAGGGGTGGCCAAGCCCCCGGGGACTAAAGATGCTTATCCAAGCTTGTCCTTTTTTTAGCTGAAAGATAATTCACCCAAGTGCCTTCTAAAGAATCTGTTCACCACATTTTCTCTAAGGTGCTCACTGATCACTGACAGAAAGCATGACCGATTCTTTCCAATTGTACATAATGAGAGACAATGGGGATTATAGCACCATTACCAGCCCATTTAGTAGGCAGCAGTAGTTAAGAGTAATTCAGAATGCAATCTAATTCAACATTCAAGGACAATTTCAAAGCAATGTGGCATAACTGCCTGCAGAGTGATTTCAAATGAACAGTTAATGTGGGCATCAAAACTGAACCAGAGGTAAATATCCAGAATGTGTTCAATCCAGGTGCTAACCATGATAATTTATGACAGTCATTAAAACGTCCTTTGGATATGAATACGAATATGTGAGACATTGTAAAGTTGGCCCTTCGGACTAAAACATTTGCAATCAATTAGCTTTAATTGTCTTAGCTTGAAGCAAAGCCTTCAATGAAAATGTAACAGATGGTGTTTCCTCAGTGTATCCGTGGACTGTGCCATGACGTGAGTGTAAGCCGGTGGAGGATTGCCTTTCTGCATCCTGGGATGTGAGGGAGACCTGGCAACATGACAGTCACAGGGCAGCTACACAGCCACATGTGCCTCAACACAGGAAGCACTTGGTTGTTGACAGGAAGTGTTTGATGAAGGAATGTCGTGCATGTCTGGATTTCGGCACAGATGACGACTTTTCCTGATTCCTGAGCTTTTAATACCTGACAAACATTCCACAGATAAGTGTAACACAGATGATGGAAAGGGTATTTTTTAAATTTCCTCTGAGTTTTCTTTTCAAATATTAGTCAGACCGGACTGTAGGATCTGTCAACAGGTGGCCTCTCAGCTGTGGATAAATTAGTCCCCGGATCTCAGAAAAAATATGCTGCATTATTGACTGTCTTCACAATTAATTTTTTCCTGTTTATCATCCGCTTCTATATAAATTCCCTGATTTCCGAAATGCTAATGAAGTGTGCGGATGTTTGTTTTCATTGTTGTTTGACGATTGATGATTGAATGGACAGTGGCAGGACAGACGTGTTGTTGTTATTGTTGTGCACAAGTGAACTCCACGCTTCCATGTCCGCTTCAATTTCCAGGGCTTCCATCAGATACAGCGCACTTTTATTAAAATGGAAAACAAATCAAACCTCCATCAAGATAAGAGTCCCAGTGAGCAGCTGGAGTGAATGCACAGTGTCAATGGGAGACCAGGTTGTGGTTGCTAATTAGCTTCTAGATCAGCAATTAGAGGAGAGAGTGGGACATCTTCATTAGGACGGTTAAAAGTCTGTATATATTTTTTTAAGATATGAGATAATCTGAGCTGTGTTTTGTGCGTCTGAAGACATGTGGTTTTCCCCTCAGTGCTTCGTATCATTACATGTCAAGAACCAGAAGCTTGGTGGATTAACTTATCTGCCTTTAATCGTGACATTATCAGAGAAAATGTTCGGGGCTAGCCGAAGCCTCACGGAAGTTAGGGCAGTTCGTCGTTCTCTTTCTGTCGTATTCACAAACTCGCATTTTCTCTAATTTCATACTTGCATGATTAGAGTTTCTAGTACATTCCATTATATCGCTTATCCTCATTAGGGTTGCGGGGCGCTGGAGCCGATCCCAGCTGACATAGGGCGAAGGCAGGGGACACCCTGGACAGGCCATCCAGGGCACATATAGAGACAGACAACCATTCACACTCACACCTTTGGGCAATTTAGAGATCAATTAACCTGAAGATGTGTTTGGACTGTGGGAGGAAGCCGGAGAACCCGGTGGGAACCCACGCTGCCACGGGGAGAACATGCAAACTCCACACAGAAGGACCGCCCCGACCGGGAATTGAACCCACGGCCCTCTTGCTGTGAGGCGACAGTGCTAACCACTACACCCACGTGCAGCCCGTTTCTAGTACAGTAATCATTAAAATACTTTCACTGTTGTGGCCCTGAAATGCAGCAGTTAACATATTATCTTAAACAGTTTGTGCAAAGCACATTTTTTCTTGCAGATAACACAGTGAATTATTAAGTTGGTATTTTTGGGAAGAAACTATGACACACGGGAGTATGCTTGAACCCCAGCTGAGGTTCTGAACTCAGTCATGAACTGGGAATAATCACAAACCCTTGACAACAGAGGGCTGCAAGTCCAATTTACACCATACTAATCATATAAATACAGATTAATTTATCATCTTTCTCGTTTCTTCTTTCTACTTTGACAGATTCATTCTCACCAGTTTAATTTAAAATCCCAAATACCGGTAACCAAATAGACATTTTTTAAATATTCATCATTAGCTTCTTAATCGTTTTCACCTCTGCTCTTTTCTTAAATTGACCAGGCAAGCGATCCTCTGGACTGCGTGCTGCGGTGTCGCGTGACTCTCAGACATCTCTAAAATCAGGCAACGATGGCTCATCAGTCTTTGGGAACAAATTGGCCCGGAGATCGGAGAAAGATGCGTTGTCAGATGACAGTTCACCGTAACCGGCGCGATAAAGAGGAAACTTTTTATTTCCAGGGAGCTCTACTCTTCAGCAGTTTCATTAATAATCATAATCCCTGTCAGGTGACTTCCATTTTAGTGAATTTGCAGGCACAGAGCTGCAGTTTTTTATCCTGTGATGTTGCACCTGTGTTTAAAAAAAAAATCCATCCACATCTCAGTAGTCGGTGTACAGATCATGAAACGGTCTTGTATTTTCATACATTGGCAGGATCAGACCCAGAGAACATGTACGAAACACGCTTTGTACCCTCATAAGCCTGTCAAGTCCAGATTCTCCTGATAGGTATTGGAGAACAACAAATAAGGGAAGTCTTTTGAATATGTCTTTTCTCTGACGTCTAATCTGTAATGAAAATCTACTGAGGGTTTTTCTCCAGGTGCCAGGTGATACCAACCCCGCTTCTGACATCCCCCTTCGAGCTCTACGTCCCACTGATAGTGTTGATTGTCTCTTCAATACTCAGAAACATCTTCTTTGCCGCACTCGTTGATTTGTACGGTATGTGCTGCAAAGAGAAGGGATTTGGTGGCGGCATGCCAGCTTTTCCCACGCTCCCATGCACTTAAATATACCAATCGTCTAGTCCCTGAGTGCACTATTCTTCAGTAGTGGGTTTTTTCTTAGTATGCAGAAGAGATGATGATCATCCATTTTTCCTTCATTGTAGTAGAGGATGAAACGGAGTCAAAACAAGTTGAATGGAGGAGGTGTGTATCCAAAGTGGTAACTGCTCTTTTCTCCTGTAATATTGTTGCCGTTATCTGGAGTTTAATCTGTCTGAACAGCGGCATGTAGTTTGTAAATGGCTGATTTGTTTCTCATAGACGCTGTTCTTTTTTTCTTTTTTTAAGAGCTAGGGGCTGAGCATGCCGCAGCTTGGTCCTGCTGACATACAGTGAGAGAGAAATGTGACTGGACAGATGAGAGATATGGAAATGTTTTCTCGGGGAGAAGACAGACTCTGAAAACAGACATGAGGTGCGTTTGAAAGCTCACAAAGCCGGAGTCTGTGCCGCGCAGTGAAAGAGCTGGAGATCAACGTTTGTCGGAAACCAGCTCATTGAACCTTCACTAAATTCACTTATTTCTTCCGCCTTGATGAAAGGTGTGGGATGTTTTAAAAAAGCAAGAGAACTGCACTTTTAAAAACAGTTTTGTTGTATAAAACATATTTTTTTTACATTGAAAAGAAGAACATTAACTCTTTAACCCCTTTTGCCATTTAAGTACGTTTCATTTATTGGTGCGTATGTCGACACATTACTTGAACACAGTAACTCCAAAACAAAACAAATCTCAACCGGGCTTCCACCTATAAAGAACATGATCTGATTACATTTTTGGGGCACAATGTTGCATAGTTTTCCATATTTATGGAGAGAATCCAATCTTCTTAAAAGGTCGGGTCAAGTATATGCTTTTGTTATTGCCTACACATCTTGTAAAAAAGTCTCAAACCAGCAGTGCGTTAGATTGCAAGCTTATTCTCTCTGCCCACAGGAGTATTCGTTGTTTCTCTCTTGAAAACATAAATCTTTACTTTACGGTACTTTCGTTTTTACTCAGTTAATTCATAAAACAGCTTGGTACTGTCGTTGTTTTTGCAAATGTTGCTCTAAGATGACTAAATAGTGCATTTGTTGGGAACTATTTTCCGTGGCAGCTTAATACACATGTGGTGCTCTCGTGAGTATTTACGGCAAATCGGACAGTGTGTGTGGGATTGATTCAAATAAACTACAATCCCTGTTGTCATTGTAATAAAGACACTGAAGGCAACTGTGTGGCTCACTGATCTATTATTTAATGTTTTTATACAACAGTGGAGGTCTATATCAGTCTTTGACTACAAAGGAAATACTCTTAACAGCAGATCAATTCATTGTTGATTTCAGTCTTTTAATGAGACAATATACACTTTCACCCCATCTGGTCACACCAGCATTTAAAACAGCGTAATTTTGCCTGAAAATTCATTATAATATCAAGCACTATTAGTCGATTGGCTCACAGTGTGAATTCGATATTTTCACATTGTGAACTTTGTTTCATTTAATTTTGACTTGCAAATGGGCCGATAGCGAGCCATCTTGGCAGTATTGACCTTTGAGTGAACAGAGAGACAGATTCAGAATTAATCTTGATATCAAAGATATTCTTCGAGGAAATGACTGCGGCATATTGACGAGGGAATATCTAATTAATGCATGAAACAGCTAAATTATTGCTATCATTAGTCTAGTAGTTTAATAAATGATGGTGATCATGGTGGAACATTAAGCAGCTCAAATGTCTCTTGTTCAGACAGTGATTGATTTTGTTCACACTTACAGACAGAGTAATGCTGCTCTGCTTCTTAAGACTGGAACACTTTGAAATGTCACTCCGAATAAATGAAGGAAAAATACGGCTGACTCTTTCAGTTGGTGGGGGTTATGTTAAGAGAGAAAAGTGGGGAACTCAGTGTTTTGAAGTCACTGTTCTTGTGTGTCTTATCTATCTATTAAAAATGTCTCTTTGATGCCTTGTCACCTTCCCCCATTCTGAATTATCTTTGCTCTTTCCGGGAAGAAAAGCTCCACAAACCCTTATTATAAAATTACCCTATTATTTTTTCCGATATGTGCAATCAAAGTAAATTATTCATGCTTGCACAGACTATAAAGTTTAAGCAGATCTGGTGACTCTTTCTCCCCAGCTGCTGTTGTTATGAACAAAAAGAAGAAAAGGGCAAGAAAAGGCAACTTCATTAATGGCACATTATGTTTTATGGTGGACTTGGAACTTGAAGTATCCTGAGCATAATTTGTTTCTGTTTTATGTGAGCCACCCCGGTCACCACCTGCATCGGTTGGGGTGGATGAAGGGCATTTCTCGACATATGCTTTGAGGCCTATTAAGCAGGCTTTTATACAATGAAATGCAGATGGAGAGAGCACCCTACAGAAGAATGAAAGCTCATATTAGATTATTTTCACCACTTGGTGTTTTGCTCACTAGACAAATAGTAGGACAAGCTCTTCATAAGTGGCATCAAAAACTAGATTGGAAAAGTTAAAGAGTTACTGATGCTTCTCCGCCAACAAAGTCTTCCTGCCATTCAGAAGGAGAACTATGCTCGCGCCTTTGTGCTGTGGCCATTTTAAAGAAGTTAAATACGACTGTGAAGCATCTGAAAGAAGAAAAGAGACAAGAGAGACAAACAAAAAGGGAAATGGATTCAGCGAAGGATAGGCTGTCCTTTGTACTTTTGGCATGTTGGCAGCGCTTGATGAATGGACGTCTCCTCACAGGGAACGCCTGACCTCTCAGTTCCGTAGCAACTAGACGTTTGGTGTTGGGAATTATATTTCACATCATTTTTATCTATGAATGCACACAGCCGTAAATCTAAAACAGACGTGTATTCCATTAAAGAAGAAGGATAACGTTGTCCAAACTCCTTCTCTCTTAACTCTCAGGCTTATGTTTGGGGTCAATTGAAAAGTTCCTGCTATTTGGTTTCACTAACTGCCAGACATTGTTTTTCTGGCATTAGATCTGACAGAGCCAAACAAATGGTGGATGCCTCAGTATAAACTCTTCCCTCCAACCCTCAAAACATGTGTACACACACATCTACTCTCATATCAACACTGTGAAGCTGTGAGTCTTTCACACCGTAGCCAAGCCTCTTCAGTGCTGCGCCTTCGACACGAAGCTACAAACAATTAACACATTTTCACAGTAAATCACTAAAACATTTGTTTGTGCTTTATTTTGAGAGGATGGGAATGCATCGGAAACAAAGTCTACAAATATATGCCTTTTGATAAGTTGCCTCAGAGGACCTTAAAAGGTCATTGTAAGTAAGTGTTGTGTGGTTGTTCACACATTGGGCCAGCTCTACTCTCCCCGTTCAGTGATTTTGGAGTTGAGTAATCAAGCTTTCCACTAAACAGCTTGAGTCAACATTTTTTAACAATTTAATAAGACTTTTTATTTTTAAAGGCACCATCAGGGCATACTATTTGGTTATTAGAAATCAGTACACTTACAATAAAAGCACACTTCAAAAGTCTTCTTCCAAGTTGGACATTGAGTTCTTTGATCTTCTGAACTTATGAGTGTGACACTGATGACCAGGCTGGTATTTGTACTCCTCTGAAGCGTGTTACAGATCTCGCTGTCCTGTATGTTGGCATCTGTTTCTCTAGCTTCAGGTTTCAGCTGTTGGATTACGTTTTACATTCCTATCAAACCATTAACACATACGACAAACTCCACGGATGAACCCAAAGACACCTACCTCACCACCCTGCATCTGGGTCAGCAGTCTGATGAACACAGTAGTGCACATATTGGATGTTTTAGCACCACATAATTTAATTTGATTTCAACGTTCAGTGCCAAAGTGGTGGGAGTTATTGGTGTTGAGCAGGCACGTGCACAGACATTTTGGGGGGCAGGTGCTCAAACCTATAAAAAAAAGGGCACCCATTGCCAAAAACAAAATTCTGACAGAGTTGAAGCATAAGCAGCAATACACTAATGATGCTGTCCTCGACCTGCATTTCCTCTGGGCAGGATTAGACAGCTAGCTTACATTTTCTTTATGAATAAAGTTGAATTATTATATGGAAACAACAGTACAAGTGTTCTGATTGGGGTGATAATGGCCAGCCCGCCCCGCCGTTGCCTCCCTGCGCTGGTCTCTGATCTGGATCCGTGTTGCCTTCCCTCATTTCAAAATGAATGAACATTGATAGACATCAACAAGAAGAGGGAAATTCAAAGAAAGAAAATGTGTTATTGAAAGTGATGAAGAGAGACTATTGGATGTTTTTGTGTTGTGTTGTTTTACTACTGTAAATTTTATTTTATTTGAACTGTGTTGTGTTTTTTTTTTTCTTATTAATTATTAAAGAGCGCTTGGGAGCATGTCGGGGCAAAATTCTCACAAGAACTCAAATAAATGCCCCGTCGGATATCAAATCACATTTGGGAGCAGTTTATGACAGAGAGAGTAACTTTTATTCTTAAATACTGATGAATGACAAAAATGTGTCTCCAGCAAAAAGGGCACTTTTCTCATCCAGGGCAAAAGGGCTGGTGCGTGAGCGCCACTAGGGCTCTATCTGTGCACATGCCTGGTGTTGAGGCTGTGGTGGTGTTTGGGTGTGTAGCTCGTCTGACTTCTGTTCAGGAGACGAGAGTTTGCATGTCTTCATAGACCTGCAGTAAGGTCTTCTGTCCTTTTGTTCACAGATATCCCTCGAATGCGTTTCCATTGTAATTAATGGCCGAAACCTACAGCCGTCATGTGTGAAAAATATACATGTATAGTCAAATTAGAATTAAACTTTGTCAAATTGAATGGGTTTCTTCCAAAGTTCGACGGTGTAAATGTGAATGCACGTATTGTAAGTCGCTGCTAAGTGACATGTAAAAGTGCTCTTAATGGCCATTAAGAAAAAGAGTGATTACAATTTCAACAGTTTAGATGAGTTTTTGTAAGAGTTTTGGGAAAGGGTGGTATCATTTAAAAAAACTTCACTCACAAAATAATTTACCACGGTCATAGCTGCAAATAAAACCCGGCTCAATAGAGTTCTGGACAAGTTGACACGGTCGGTTACAGTACATCACATGACAAACTGTTTCCAATCAAATTGTTTGCCCTCAGTCTGTAACTCGTTTGTTTTGGAGTTCAGTTTGTGACTGAGCGGTATCTGCATGTCTGGATTTCAGCCCCAGCACCGACGCTTTCTGACAGCTCTGCCTGAACCATGAGGGCTCAGATGGCGAGGTGCCGGAGTTACCCTGGGAAAACAGCGCGTGATGCTCAGTGTGCCGAGTCCTCCAACATGGCAGCACATTCCCCTGTCTGATGGCCACTCCAACTGGTTACAATGAGAGCGGCAGCTGAAGGGTTTGGCCCTGCTTGTCCTGATGTTCTTGTGATCAAATGAGTGGCCAGGCCCCTGGGTGCTCGCTCATTATCTGGACACTGAGCCTGATCTGCGCTGTGGGAGGCTCTTCAGCTCAGATAAGACTGGTATGCTTCAGGTTTGGTATCACTTTAAAGCATACAGTGCTTAGCAAGATTTGGGGTTACATGGTTTTACCTTCATGGACAGTTATTTCTACTCATTCAAGACCAATATCAGAGAGAAAAATAATATAATGCATCATCCTGTCTGATAGCAGTCAAGCTGGTTATGGAATAAGCTACATTTTCTGGTTTTGTGATGCATTTTCAAACCATGTAAAGTCATTTTCACACTCTGTCTCCCCTGGCAGCAGTTGCAGTGTGTCACTGTGGGTTGCTAAAATGGTTTGTTTGTTGCACATGAAATAAATAAGTCGGAGCTGTTTTTCTGCAGATGTTTATTCACTGTGTCACTGCTTCAGAAAAAGTCCACGAGAGACCGCTCTCTCTGTGGTTGGCAGCTTGTAAATTAATGGATGTATTTGGCTAGGGAAGATTGCACCCATCACATATTTGGAGCAATCAAATCAGCCATTATGTGGTTTCAAATTTCATTGCACCCAGCTGTGACATGCTCAACTGTCCTCTGAGAAGTCTGACTGGATTTATTGTCTGTTCAGAATGGCTGATTGTCTGGCATCATGACTAAAGATAATGCAAAGCAATCATGTGTCGACAAAACAGAAACACATGCTGTTGTTATTACAATATATTATAATCTTTCATGTATTTCATGATCGAGCTCACATCGTGTCCATCAGTTCAAAGGAAAAAGTTTTTCACCAACACTACATTTTATGAGATTACATTGAACACATCATGATACTGTAATTTAACTTCTCCCAATACAAATTTTTACTGAATAGAGCCTGAACGCATCATAATGTCACTGAACAGAAACTTTCTTCCTGAGCAGTTAGTGTTGCTGCCGATTTAAATACAAATGAGTTGTTTACAATGTCACATTATTAGAGATCGAAAGGCAGAAATGTTTTGATCGCATATTTTACAGAATTTTGGAGGTTAATAATCGTTGGTACAACTTTATTTCACACTATGATGGTTAATGTTAAACTGTGTAATTCATCTGCAGATCACATGCGTGATAACGGTCTGTTACACCACTAAGAGTCATTCATTTCTGTAGATCTTTGGCACATGTCTGGTACTGCTCTCAGCCCTTTTCACAGCAGCCATCTTGACATGTCATAGCAGGTTTAACAAAAGGTGTAATGGATAACGTTTTTGTCCCATTCTATTTATTGTGTTAGTCATTCCAGTAGGCTACCATTTTTAATACCAGCGTGCTGTCCAACCGCCAGCTGTCTTTAATGTAATTTATTTCATGTATTTATCCTGCAATAACATTTCAAAATGTCTTTGGTGAAAATGGCCAATGGGGTCCAGAATGTACACTTTTGGAAAAATATCCAAGCACCAGTGGGAAGCAAATCAACCAAATAGCAGGAGATGTAATATATTCTGTATTAGATTAGGCATGTAAGATATGCATTGCATATTTTCTGTCCATTCTTTTCTTAAAAGCGTTCAGTTAAACGACAGCTTGTAAGTAGCTGTGGGATTTTTGACACCTCGTGGTGCCATAGAGCTTTTTTTTCATGAGGTGCCCATTCTGTATACATGTTACACTAGCGCATGTAAGAGGATGCATTATTAGTCCCACGCAGGTGATACAATTAACTTTATTTCTGACTGTAGAGGGCAGTAATGCAAATGTGTAATGCATTAAAGTTATTAAGCATGGAAAAGCTAAAGAAAACAGGATGTCTTACTGCATTTGGTCACATTATGAAAGCCAGCATGCTTTTCTAGCTATTCTGACCCACAATCCTCTGTGCAGCGGAGATCCGAGCAAGAGGGTCAAAGTTCAAGGCGCAATTTTGTGAGGAAGAATGCATACTGTATGCAACTTTATGTACTTTGTAAGGGTAGCATCAGCATGTACTGCTACAAAATGTTTTCCTCTGGACCGCAATGACGGAATTGCTAAGGAACGGCTGGGAGCCACGGGGAGTAGGACTCTAAAGCAGGCTTTACGAAACAGTCGAATAATACAAAAAACTTGGCAAACATTTAGAGATAAACTGGTACAGAACAAAGCGTTGAAACAGACTAAATACACTGGGAACGAGGCACAGGTGGAAACAATTAGGGCGGAGCTTGCAATCACACAGGAGGGTGGCACACGAGGAGGGAGGAGTCTGAAGGTGAGTGACAGACAACACAACAGAAAACAGACAGTGAACACAGAACTACCCAGAAGCTCTGGGTGTAGCAGCACCCACCTCTCAAGGGGCGGATTCCAGATGTCCCACAAGATCAACAAGGGTGGGTGGAGGGGAGCCGGAGGAGGGACCAAGGCGGCAGAAGCAGCCCGGGGGGCGGCCGGAGGACGACCACCAGGTGGAGGGACGCGCAGGGATGGGGAGCTGGGGAACCGGGCTCAGGAGAGGGGGGAACACGGGGAACTGGAGCTGTCCGGGACGGCAACGGGACACGGGGAACTGTAGCGGCAGGCGGCGGGACGCAGGCGAAGGCAGGGTTCACACTGGACAGGTCTCCAGTTTATCACAGGGCACATAGAGAGACAACCATTCGCACTCACCTTCACGGACATTTTAGAGTCTTCACTTAACCTGAGCTGCATGTCTTTAAACTGTGGAAGGAAGCCAGAGGGAACCCGCGCGGCAATGGGGAGAACATGCCAACTCCACACACTGCATAATCCATGTGAGCTAATGTTTTTAGAACATCTTACAACTTGTAAACATACAGTAGAGCTCAGGTCTCATGGTATTTAATGGATTAACAGTTTGTTGCGCTAATGTGCCAAGAAACATACCAATCAGCCAACAAAAGGAGGAAAAATAAGAAGACTGCTTTTCAATGGAATATTTTATTGTAAACACTTTGTTAGGTCTTTAGGATACACATGTGTACCCTTGCCTTCGCCCATTGTCAGCTGGGATTGGCTCCAGCGCCCCGTGACCCTAATGGGGATAAGCGGTATGGATAATGGAATGGAATGTTGAGAAATACCTACATACAGAAGGAATACAACTGTAACTGTTTACAACTAAACTTAAATTATTTTTAGTTTGTGTTTCACCTGTTTACTTAAAGGTAACCTGTTTATCATTATCTTGTAGTGCCGTAGAATTTTTTTTGATGAGCAGGTCCCTGTCTTTTTATAGTTCATACGCATATGGACACACATGCATGACTGACTGAGGTATGACATACTTTCCTGATAACAGCTTCATCCATTCCGCTGACTGACAGTTGCCAAGAAAAGTAGAAGTGTATCCGAAGGGCAGAGGAGAAAAATACTGTGAGAAAACAAACAAGATGTAAAAAATCATTGCCATGTCATTGCCAAAGGAAAACAACTCTCATCAATTAGTGTTGATAAAAGATAAGTGGATGTTCATGTCGTCTTATTCAAAATATTCTGCTGCTTTAATGCTCAAGCAGGTACGGCGTCGCATGCAACAGCCCAAGGGCAATCAAAGATGGGGGTGGGTGGAAAAAACTTTGGTGAGGGCCATCTGTCTGCTATTTAGTCCAGTCCCAGAAGTCATGGCTGCTTAATTCAAAAACTGTCAGGGAGTGTCATTAGGTGCAGCCATTTAAAAGCTTCAGATTTCATTAGCCACAGGAAGGGCCACATTACCCTCAGGATTAATGTCAGGTTTTGCGGTTCAATGCTGCAACAGTGGACTGCATTAATGTGACTGGGTCGACCCTCTTGTTTAAATACAGACCAACTCATTAGGCATTATGGGGACCAGGAGCAACACCCTTAAATAGCTTGTGAATTATGGACATTTTGTAGGAAACGGATTTCCTTTTACACCTCAAAAACCTAAATAATTCGCCCACCACTTCCTGCTCAGGCTAGGATTCAATCACATCGCACATAATTCAGCTGAAGGGAGTCATCTGCCATTCCACAGCCAAATGTTTTGTTTATACTCTTTAAAGCTGCATTGCTCCCAGTGTTGCATCATCATTTCTGTTTCATAACAAGTTGTGCTCCTCAGTGTCTCGATGATGTGGGATGGGCGGCGTGTGTTGTAGAGGTGACACCATGCTAAACATGCCAGGAAACCGGAGCCCACTATCTGGAGGATGACATAGAGAGCTGAGTCATGTTAGACGCCCAGAAAACGATAACTCACTGAAGATGAGCCGAGTCATCACTCTTCCTGTTTTAATTAGGCAACATGGGCCCTTCAGCAGCCAATCATCTGCTTCCTTCCTTCCCTCCAATGACTACAGACAGGGAATTGTGTAAGTTAAATGCTTCTTGAATTTCAGTAGCTCACTTATTTCTTTAGTGCAGGAGGTTTTTAAACCATATTTAACTTCTCTTGCTTAAAAACAAACATGAAACTGTCAGCACTGGTGAAGAGAACAAGACTGAACCGAGCAATGTGCAGTGCTCTCTGCAGTTTTGCTACATCATGTTGACATCTATACCCAAGGCCAGAGGCTGCGAATGTAATATGTTCTGTCCTCCTGAGGGTCAGTGGACTGTTTTCGGGGGGGTCACAGAGCCTCTGTGTTTCATCACTTTTACATTCATTACAATGTCGCCCAAGCGCCTGCGTGTCAGAACTTCACCAGGTGTGAGAGTGATCTGAATTGTTGGGCTCTTAATCAGGAAATGATCGCAACCAGCCACGATTCATGGTGTGGTCTGGTTGTCACACTATATATATATATATATGTTGAGCTCCAGAAGTAGCATCTTAAAGTTGAAATGTATACTCCCACTCCTGAGAGCTATACCTGCACCGATGGGATCTGTTTCCTCTGCAGAGTGGAGGCCTAAGTTCACTTTCCAGAGTTTTGACAGACCTCAGGAGGCTGAACAATATAAATGTTTGAAGGGCAGTTTGGACTCAATTCCCTTTCATCTTTTTTCCTTCACACAGAATCTGCAGACTGTTTTCCGCATCAGCCGGAGGGGGTTATACCTTTGTGGAGTAGCAGCAGTTCAGCCATACAGCTGACTTGGCAGTGAATCAATTTTTTGCAATTAACACTTTGTTTATGTGCTCACTTTGGTGCACAGTGGGCTCTGAAGTAAGCACATAATCTTTAAAGTGGGTCGGGGCATCACCGTTTAATGCCTTTTATTACTCAAGTGCAGCCCAGTCAATATCTCTGTCGCAGCAGAAGATGTCAGACAAATATGCAGTCAATGTGTTCACGTTCAGCCTTTAATACCTTCCAGAGTCCATATCAAACATCAAGTCTCACCACTGAAACCAACAGGATATCTAGCTCATGTGTTCTGTCATATTTGATGTAGGTTTAGTTAATAATCAGGACTTTTATTTGCATTTTAAAATCCTCTTATAAAACCAAAGATTTTAAGCTTTGTCTTTCTTATGGTGGTTCAGGCATGTTTCTCCAGATTTCCATTAACTTGAGATCTGACGGACCAATCACAACCGTTTCGCTCCTATGGAGCGTGTTTGAGACCATGACTACGGAGGAGCACCGTTGAGGCGCTTTTGGAAACAACCAAGATGGCTGCAGCGGTTGTGGAACATTCTGATGAAGCCGCTATTCCATCAGTATTGAACACACTGGATGGTATATTTTTGCTAAAAGAATAACAATCAGATGCACTCAAAGCTTTTTTGAGAGGAAATATGTATTTTCCATTGTTCTGTATCAATACAAATGTGCCATCCTTTTAGGCAAGCTAATTTTAATCATAACTCCCTTGTGATTGACAGAAAAGACAAAGTGGAATTGTTGTATTGTAAATGATTTTTCTCTATGCTTTTGTAGTGTGAATGTCTGTTACTGCTGATACACTGGGAAAAGACAATGTTTTAAATGGAAAGGACCTTGACCCAGTTTAAACAACAAAGCTGTGCCATGGGAAATGAATGAAGGTTAATTTAAAATAGAGGTGAAATGAAAGAAATACACCCAAAAGCGAACAATGGTTGTACTTTGGAAATCAAATGGAATTTGGAAATCAAATGGAATTAGAGGGGGATATTCAGTTAAAATTCTGTGGTGATAGAATTGAAAGAGTTTTTGAGACAAAATTCCTCGGGGTCATTATTGATCATAAAGTAACATGGAGACAACATATTGAATATATAAATGGTAAAATTTCCAAGTCAATAGCAATACTGTATAAATGTAGAGATGTACTAACTACTAATGCTTTGTACATAATCTATTGCTCACTCATACTTCCATATCTAACTTATTGTGTGGAAGTGTGGGGTTTGACCGATAAAACCTTTTTAAATTCAACAGTTGTGTTACAAAAACGTGCGATATGCATCATGAATAATGTTGGCTACTATGAGCACACAAACCCTTTATTTTACAGATCACGTGTTATGAAATTTAATGATTTGGTTTATTATAAAAATAATGCAGACAATGTACAGAGCTAAAGCAAAGTCACTGCCAGACTGTGTACAAAGTTTATTTTCAATACATGAGTGTAAATATGATGTGAGAGATGTTTGTCAGTTCACGGTACAAAAGGCTAAAAAAGGGATTAAAAGAAGATGTTGAAATGGATGTAAGAATGGTGAACTCCTTTTTGGTTTTCAAGGGAATTATTTATAAAACAATTCTTGAGAGTTATAAATGTAATTAAAAACGTATTAATATGTATGTGGTAGTATATATAAATATATTTTGTTTTTTATTTTGTTTATTGTTTTATTTTCTTCTTTATTTTATATTAATTTTCTGATTTATTTTGATTTCAATTTAGGATAGGAATTTAAAAGCATTTTTTGCTTCTACCTATACATTTTCAGTCTTTCTCTTTTGTATATTATATAGGATAATATTGTATTGTATTTGAATTGATTGACTGAATAAAATACAAACAAACAAACTTTCTTACAGCTGCCTATTATTCAAAAGTGATGCCAACAAGTAGTGTACTGTTCACTACAGTGGAAAAATCCTAATGATGACTACACATAAGTGTGAAGAGCTTATTGAGTTTTCCCTAGGAAGCCTCCCCGGTGCATCGTTTGGAGCGGTGCTGGAGGCAGTCGCTGAAGAGACTCCAATTACTGACCAAGTCCCACTTGGCTGGCTTCTCACTGTGACTAGCACATTTGAAAGAGAGCAAGGGAGCGAAAGAGGGCAGGAAAAGCATTTAAAAGGCAAGACAAAAGGTTTTGGTTGCAGTGCAATACTGGCCTACAGGAAGCAGAATTTAACAAGTGCGTTGCCTTAGCAGAGAGAGAGATAGGCAACTCTTTGTTCATGAGTTGGACGCGCTCCAAACGCAAGTTCTTCAATAATCCAGCAACGAGCAGCTGATTTATGTCCAGCTTTAGGGTTTGGACTGAACTTCCTGAACCAAATCTGTTACTATAACCGATAATAATGAGAGGGGGGAAATACAATCAAACCTAAAAAGAAAATTCTGGGAAACACATTAAGTTAACCTTTATGCG
Source organism: Pseudoliparis swirei (assembly GCF_029220125.1). Classification (NCBI taxonomy): domain Eukaryota; kingdom Metazoa; phylum Chordata; class Actinopteri; order Perciformes; family Liparidae; genus Pseudoliparis; species Pseudoliparis swirei. The sequence continues at coordinate 19,314,243 of NC_079406.1, read as the reverse complement.
AACAAATGTACACAATTAATGACGATTTTCGTTAAACAATGACAATGTCAATATTGGTATTTTGATTGTTGCAATATCTGTATGGGAAGACACAAAACATTTTAGTTATTTTATTAATGAATACATCTTATTATTTTCTTGATAGATCGAAGAATTGTTTGTTCTCTGAAATGTCAAAAATGTGTGAATAAATGTCACAATTTCACACATTTTCTTATACTCCTTAAAAGGCCAAAGTTAAAATTATATTTAGTCGTATATCATTGATGAACAATGTTAAAGTAACTTAGTAAAGTGTGCCATATGTTTTTAGATTACATTTACAAATCTGTAAATATCTGACATCATTTCTGTTGCCCAATGAATTAACTTGGGCTGTCTCAATAATTCACGAAAACAATATTATTGCATTATCTCGAAAAATAAATTAAAGAAATGCTTTTAAATTGCCTTTAATTCGGTTTGCTATGTGTTTTGTCAAATTGTGGGTACAATAATAACACTTAAAATAAGAGTAACCGAGTCTGGCACCATAAATGTACAAATTATCGATTAGGTGCTCAGCCAATTAGCTTCCACTTTCTAGTCTTTAACCAGTAGTTCCCAAACCTTTGCCACAGGGTTATTATTGTAACCATGATGATGAAGGTCTGCTAATCTCAACCAAGTTATTCTCAAACAAACCATGACCGTGCGCTAAGACTACCTACAATGTTGTTTATGACTAAACCTTACCAAACTACTATAGAAAAACTATAGTTTTCAGATAATGAAACAGCAATGTTATCTTGACAATAGTGGCGTCAGATAAAACATGCATGTGCCATTTTGGAGGTCATGGACCCAAAATGTCTTCCTGTGTGAAATCCAATCTTGTGTCAGTGAACCGTCAACCACTGCTGTGAAAAACACCCAGCAAGCGGCATGAAGCTTAGATGCTGTTTTTATAAAAAAGTCTAAAAAACAATTAATCTTCTTGAAAAAAGAAGAAGAAATGTTACAATATCTGCAGGTTGATTATAATGTTTATCTTCTTACACAAACAGTAAGGAGAATTCTCATTGACTGTCTGAAGTAGTAATAACAGAGCAGGTCAGGTTAAAACTTCTCTCAGAGCACGTGTAGATAAGTGCATGGTGGGGTGCCAGGCCAACAGTGAGTGTTGGTGAGGTAATCGTTCCCGTCTTTGAAACACTTCATATGTTTACAGCTGTAAGAGTCACAGTGGCATTAATCTACAGTTGTTCTGGAAATTTGATGAAAAAAATGATTTACCGCCTGAAAACAAAACCAATTATCCCACGATTCACAGGCCAAAAGCAGCCGCCTGTTGTAAAAGAAAGGAGAAGAGCATCCTCCTTTTTGTGTCATTGAGCACTTACAAGGGATCCAAGACACTTTCAGTCCATGACTTATTTCTGTTCTTCTACTGTTTTGACGTGATATCGTGTTTCCCAGGACAGGAGTTTGTACACTCGGGAGGGGAGATGGATAAGAGTGGATGTGCCATGTTTGACATTTAAGCAAGATTACTCTGTTCCCTCCAAGCAGACACACATTAAACAAGTGGGAGATCAGAGAAGCAGAAAGGCAGATGAGAGCTGTGTGTGCACTTCCACATGGGGCTTATGAAGCAGAGGACAGCTGGTTCACTCATCACTACTTTGCCTTGTCTTGGGTTTTCAAACCCCCCAGGGGCAGATTATTTCTGCTGGAGAGCTGATGTGCACTGTTAAGTAACTGGTTAAAAATGGACACCATGATTTTCTTATGTAGCTGAATGTGTTCTATTTGTCTACCATGATGGTGTAATTAACAACAAGGTGTTAGCCTCACAAATAAAATGATAAAAGTCACTTTGTGGAGCTAAACTCAGGATGGCCTTTCTGCTTTGGTAAGTACTTTATTTCTTTATTTAATTAATCTGGTGAACTAAACAAAATATGATTTTGTTGCTATTGTTCAATAATTGAACGTTGTCTAAGCCATGTCTGTCAGACATTTCACACATTAATAGCGGTAGCAGGTTTACCTTTCAAAATTCCTTGAGTTCATAGGTTTAAAAGCTACCAAGCAACTGTTGATTATTCCCGCTAAAATTGCAACTGTTAGCTAGCATTAGCCCCATGAGTTGAGTTTATTTTTTAATATTTACCTTTGACTAATAACTCAAGTAAGCACATAGGCCTTGGAGGAAAAGTTGGGTTGGTTAACACTATTTTGTAAGCTAGTTAGCCATGCTAATATTCATAGCTTAAAGATAGAGCAGATAAGCACTATGTTTAGTCAGTTTGTTGCACTTTTTGTTTGGTTTTGAGAAGACAAACTGTTATGGTGCGGTGTGGAGGACTCAAACACAGCCGGAGTTTTCACGAGAAATCAGCTTTATTTCCAGGACAGGAAGACGGACGAACACCACACAGGAACAAAAAAGACAATCCGACACCTGAAAAACAGAAGGACACAGATTAAATACACAGGGGAACGAGACACAGGTGGAAACAATCAGGGCGTGGCTGGAAACAATTAGGAAAGAAACAGACAAGCACAGGGAGGGAAGAGCAGGGAAACAGGAAACGAGACAGGGACTTCAACATAAAACAGGAAACACACAGATCCTAACACAAACCAAACTATAACCCCCTGTCAACAGCTTCAACATGTGGAGACATTTGAAGTTTGACAGACCTGCTCTGCCTAGTTTGGTTGCTGAACTCTGATTGGACGATCTCTGTTTAGAGGAGGAATTTAAATAGCTATCTATATGACAAAATATACAAAAGATGTTGCATTTCTTTTGAGTGCTATAAATAAGCAGCGACGATAATAAAAAGCATATATAGACTTAGCTGTATTTATAGACTTTTTACTGTCATTGGCATTGATGTCTGATCAATTGGCTCTTACCATTTCCTGTATGCAGTGCTATCTAAAAAGAAAAGAAACTAATCTGAGCTACTTGTGGGAAGGATGACATACTTTTCCTTTTCAGACTAGATCTTTATCTTTGCGAAGTCCACATGCATCTGCACTTTGGTCAATACCAGAGCTATAGTTTTTTACTCCCTCTGATTTGGTGACATTTTGATGAATCTTTTGTCTTCTGGTGGTATAAGTTTCACTGTTCTTAAAAGGTTCAAACTGGTGTTTACCTTTTCTGTTTTTGAGATGTCTACAATTCCCAGTCTTCTTCCCGTGGGAAGGTCGGAAGAGCATTTCATGAGGCTAAAGGAGGAAAGTAAATTGAGATGTCTGCAACTTGGAAAATAAGTTCTTGCTGCATGAGAAAATATACGGCCGAAAAAAAAGAAAAGAAACAACTCCCCAAAGTAATATTCAATGCCTGATTTGAGGAGACACTGCAGGTACAGCAGATGAGTTTGACTGACCTGTTGAGCTTTCCACTCTGTCTGTCGTCAGTGTACCTCTCATGGTGATGAAAACATCCTATTGGCTCCTCACGCATGGCTAACTCAGACCCATCACAACAAATCTGTCTCTCTGGGCCTGCCAGACATTGTGTGTGTATGTGAGTGGGTGTGGGTGTGTGTGTAGGTGTGTATGTGTGCGTGTGAGACGGTGTTGCAGACGAGGAATTGGTGGACTAGAAGGGACATATGACCCCTGAAGCAGCCAAGGATTAATGGCCCCAACAGGCGAGCGCCTCTAGAAGGATGTGGATGTGTAATAAGGACTTCCACCAGCCACAGTGCATCCATCCATCTGCCCTTCCAGATACTCGCTCCCATGCAGCTGGGGCTTCCAGATGTGGAGCCACCTGTGGAGAAAGGGACACTGATTTCCTGCTACAAAGCAGAGAAGAATCCTGAAAATAAACTCTTAACTCAATACTTGCCTGATGTGTTGTGTTCAGGGAACAACATTTTTGAGTCAAGTGCACCTTTGGTGGTCTGAGCAGAGATGGTTTTCAGGTGGAGACGGCGTCACTGGTGGCGTGACAGTTTACATGGAAACTTGGGAGGTCAGAGATATGAGACACTTCAGGGACTCCAGTCAAGGTCCAATGGAATGAATATGAAAGATTAAAAATGTCACTGGGGTATTCTGACATTTTGCACTTAGAGCGAGTCTGAAAAAGTTCAAACACCAACTGCGAAGTGAAAGCGGCAGTTGAATAGAAGTCACCTGCATGAGAATTTCTTTACTCATTTAAACTAACCCCTCCTAGTTCAGAGGTGGTAAAATGTGCATGGAACTTATTGAAGAGGCATTGTGCATTTCTACTTTCAACTTTAAGAGTCCTTTTAACTCAATCGGTGTGTCTACATGTTTGAACAAATAAACACGAGTCTAAATTCGGGAACTTTTGTTACCATACCACAAACAGTTCATGAGTAACGGTAAGATGGAGCAGAGATCGACAGGCGGAACATGCAGCCATGCAGCAGTGAAACAGGCGCTGCACCGGACCGTCTTTGTGAAGAGAACGCTGAGCCGAAATGCAAAGCTCTCAATGTACTGGTCGGTCTACGTTCCAACCCTCACCTATGATCACGAACTTTGGGTCGTGACCGAAAGAACGAGGTCGCGGATACAAGCGGCAGAAATGAGTTTCCTTCATCGGGTGGCCGGGCTCAGCCTTAGAGATAGGGTAAGGATCTCGGGCATCAGGAGGGAGCTTGGGGTCCAGTCAGCTGAGGTGGTTTGGGCATCTGATTCGGATACCTCCTTTAGAGGTTTTCCAGGAAAGTCCAACTGGAAGGAGACCCCGGGGAAGACCCAGGACACACTGGAAGGATTAAATCTCCAAACTGGCCTGGGAACGCCTCGGGATCGCCCAGAATGAGCTGGGAAATGTTGCGGATGAGAGGGAAGTCTGGGTCAGCCTGCTGGGTCCGCTGCCCCCGTGACCCGACCCCGGACTAAGCGGATGAGAATGGATGCATGGATGGACCACAAACAGGTTAGTTAAAGGAATAATTTTGTGTTGTTCCAACTGGGGTATTATTTGTGTTGGTAATCTTTACTGATATAATTGTGAGATGATTACTAAGATATGGGAATGCTGCACTTATTGCTTGAAAGAAGTCAGAGGAGCCCCTGTTTCGACTTTGACGTGCTCTACCTGCCGTCGTTGTTGGTGCAAAGTTTCTTCTCTTAACCAAAAGTTCAGTTGTGTTTTTTTTTTACTAAAGTATAAAAGGCCCCAGTTGTGATCTTCTTCAAAATACTGTCTGCCTGTTGCCTCTGTGGCCTCAGACAGAAATGATGGGATGAGAGTGCCGCCATCGGACATCAAGAAGGCCAGGAGGCAAAGCACCTGCTGTCACTATCTCCCACTCTCGAAACCAGCATGAACACACAAGGTCAAATAGCCGGGGCGGCACTTCATGTCCCCCATCAATTAGATTTTCAGAGGCTTCGCTTTCCACCAAGATCAAATCACTTCCTGCCAACCAGATTAGGTGTGCTGGTGGGGGGGCGAGGAGAAGGCGAGCGGGCTGATATTAAAAAGAGCCCATGCTGCTGACAAGTCTTTGAACAGGAATGAGCTACACTTTCAGTGGAGATTGTTTCCCGAAACATTCTCTGAAGCAAATCTGACAGAGAAATTGTCCTTGTGACTTCAGTTAAAGTCTGTGTTGCTTCTCCTTCTCCTTTGATTTGAGTGCAGATGTGCTGGTGTGACTGAGGTCATTCTGAGACTCTGTGGTCCTTCGCTCAATGTCAACGTTTGTAGTCACATTAGAGAAAGTTGCAAAACTGCCTGGCAGCCGATAACTACCGAGGTTTGGTATTTATTAGTCTGCAGTTTAAGGAAGGGCTTTCACGTTATGATAGTTTGTAACTATTGAATGTCATTTTTCTTTAGAAAATTAAGAATAAATACTGCATGCATGTTTGGCATGAGCACAATGGCTTTTCTTTTTTGAGAGAGCTGGTTTGCCTTGCTTATGTTTTTTCTTATGAATGATTTTAAATTATACTCAATCCAACGAAAAATAAAAGAATTATAATTCATGTTTGTAGTTTAATCTTAGAAATACAGACTATTCGGATCCATTGAAAATGTCTTTATTTAGGGAACTTGTTTTTTCCCGAACATGAAAAATAACTCAAAGAAAATGTAACAGCTTCATTTTTTCTTCTATATTTCACAAAATCCTTTTCTTTTATCTTGCACTTATGACTTTTTAGCTACTCGTGGCTGAAATATTTGAACCTTCGTGTAATTTAAGCTCTGTGGTGTTCGGTGCTGGCAGGTCGTAGTATGTAGGTGTCACAGTATGAACATTGTACTGATTAGAGCTAATGAACCCAACACAAAAATATGTTGATCGTAAAACCAAAACATTGAGTTAGAAGACACTAAAATGCTCCACAAAGCTTAGAGCCAGGTAATATTATGGCTTCATTCATGAATATAACTTTTTTTTTAAACATTGACTTTGTCAGCTTTTCTTTGACTTAAGGAGGCTTTTATCCTTTTAAATCAGTATTAAAACATTATGTTCCCTTTGTAATCTATTTCTAATCTAATTATTCCAGCATTTCCAATTGGTCTTCATCCAACCAATTAATACCTCTTAACTAGTTAATTGTCGAATTGTTTAAATCCAGACACGGAATAAGGAGACCTGTTTTTCTCCTCCGGCTCTTGAGGAGCTCACATGGGGGCTGGCTGGCTGGTCATCTGTCTGTCCCCATGTCCTAAACCCAAAACAACGTCCAACCATCAGACCCACCTCGGCCACTTAAACAACCTCAAGCAGACAGACTCATTGTAAAATGGAAGCGTATGTTTGGCTAACGAGGCTCAGCTGTCCAGTCAGTTTCACTCATGTATATCTCCTAATCTGGTGGTGGCTCTCAGGATAAAGGGGGGGATTTCAGAGGCGATAAAAACAGACAGATAGCAAAGTGCGTGGCGGAGGCCTGGCCCACGATGTCAGTGTTCAGGGTGGGTGACAGTGTTATTCCTTGCCATCTGTTTCGCAGGCGGCGGTCCAGCAATGCTATATTGAATGCACAGGCATGAGGAGTTGGGAGCAGCCCACCAAGCCACAATATTGGCACTGCCGCATTTCATTTTAACAGAGCCATGTGTGCCGACCTCCCGTTCCTCTTTGGAGGCCCGAAATGCAGTTTGGTTCAAGCTACATGCAGATATCTCAAACAAGCTCTATTACACTCAGACTGCCCATCTGTCTATCGTCTGTCTGTTTTTCATGTTTGTGGCACTCTCTCAACTCAAAGAAAAAGGACTGGCACAATCACACTATTTCCTCCACATTGCTGAGCTATAGAGTTACAGAAAATGGAGATTATTGAATAAGTGCAAACACAACTGTTTGTTTTCAGCCTGCATTTCAGCTTTAGGCCGTCAGTCCGTGTGAATTTCCCATGAGATGCCACTTATGCTCTCTTTTAAGAAGACGAGCAGGACGGTAAGCGCCGTCAGTGTTTGGTGACATGGCAAATGCCGTAAACGGCATATCATTTTCTGTTTGGGTATGTTACCCAAACAACAAAGGAATGTTATGAGAGCAGTGGGGTCTCATCGCTCAACCTATTTATGAGAAGGACTCACAAAGGCCTGAATCACTCTTCCTCTCTGTCTCCGCTGTCACCCTCAGGAAAAGTGAGCATGCCGTAAATCACCTTGGCAGCTCTGTGTTTTGAAGCGGTCATTGCCATTTTATAGGTGGTTTTTTCACTCCATGTTGTAAAGAGAAGTAACCTTGCTTTACATGCTGATGTGTTTGTATGAAGTGTTGAATCAAAGTTGGGATAAATGGAGGGACATTTACAGAAAGACAGCCCACAGTTCACGGGGGAACTTCAATCTAACCGTTGTCCAGAATCTGAACCTCCAGGAATTCAGCTAATTCTATTAGTATGGAAAGTGGAGGCTTTATTGCATTCTTTAAGGATGTGAACCTTAACGTTTAGGTGTTAACTTGCATTTACATGTGCGCTTTATATACAATGCATTACTTTGTGTAAGGGCTCATGGGAGAGGTTTAGAGAGGGTTTGGGGTTTGGATCATTTACTGCAGAGAACTGTTCTGATGTGAAAGTGAACTGATAAAGAAACTGAAAATAATTACCACACTTTTAGTTTAACGCAATTATCAACTCTAGAGACCAGTATATTGATTTCCTCTTTTACTTCCACATGTCCACATTAACTTTCTCTGGCTGATTTGTCCCAAAATATTTAGACACCAAGGAAACGTCTCATAAATGTGTGTGAATAAATCTGCTCGAATCCCCGAACCGGTTTACATAAACTCCAGGGAGAAAGAGCTGGATTATTTCTCACTGATGCCCTTTGTTTGAAGAAAAAGGTGTTGACTGACAGCTGAGCTCCTAGACCCTCGGCCAGGGTTCAATGCGGATGCCTGGCTAATGAGGTCGACCGAAGGGATTATAATCAGAGAGGGAATATTAGTGTTCTCATGTGTCAGTCAAGACGGGAAAACCTCCCAGTGTTACAATGTCAAAGCGAGCTCCTCAGCTTCCGATTGGTTCATATTTACCATACAACAACACAGAGCCACGTCACCGTGTCCCCAGTGCGACTTTAAGACGTCTCATGTCCGGGTCGTGACAGTTAATGGGAGAAGGAGTTATGGTGGGAAATCTCACCATGGGTCTAGTTCCAAGGCCCCGGTGGAGACTGAGGGCACTCCAAAACGTACAAATTATCTCCTGTCGGCTTTTTGGCAGTAAAATGTGGTCATTTTAACCTTGCGGTCATTAACCTCACAATGATCATTCAGCAAAAGGTGGTCTTCAAGCTGGGACGGAATCCTCTCTTTGCGCTGAAACGTATTAATGGGCATCACGGTTGACCCTCCCCAACCTCAACAGCACTCACCTCTCCCTCCCTGCTCAGGCCTTTTTAAAGAGGCAAACTGAAAGCGAGATGAGAGATGGAAAGAAAAACATTTTAAAAAGCACAGACTCACAAGAGCGATGTGACATATGGAAGCCATCACAGGCCTGGACTCCCATCTGTGTCGGCAGTCGTGGCCTTCTGGCACCCACTGTTCACTGCGCAGGATGGGAATAATCCAGGGCAGAGCAATTGTGATATGAGGAGTCTTGAATCCCTCGAGGACCAGATTTTAGTATTCGTGGAGGCCAGGGATGTTGTGTGGGGTAAAAGCTGGCTGCCGTGGGCAGAGAACAGGTGCCGGACAGTTCAGTGGGGTTCAGCTGGGTTTAGTCGGGCTCCGTTTCTCATGTTTCTCTCTTCAACATATAGCCTAAACACCACCGGAACTGTAACACTCACACGTCCTTGTTCTACAACAGCCTGTAAATAAAACTGTAAATGTTAGCGACACATTCCTCTGCCGTGGAATTTAAACAGTTTGTAGTCCGTAGAAAATGTGTGTTTCCTGCCCTGCAGTCGGCGAGATACGTTTGATTTATTTCTGTTTGATTTCTGTTTGGATTGCAGCGGCGTTTTTTGGCAAACTGGAATTAAACGAAACGAAACGCATAATTGGAAAAGGAAGTCGGCTTCTCATCTTAATTTACATGTTTGCATTGTTGAATTTGCCTGAAGGAATGAATTTAAAGTGTGTTATTGTAAGACTCAGAGTTGAACGGAGAGGTAATTGACGAGTCTCCTGACCAAATTTATCCAACTTCATATCCTGGTTCACTGCAGATCTAATCAGCAAGTTGAAGGATATTTGTTGCCTCCAGTCATGTTCTATTTTGTTCTCGCTCTAAATATGGCAACCTATGCAAACAATAGGAACTCCTTAATCAATCGAGGTAAAATACATTTTATGCATGACTGGAACAATTTAGGTGGCGGGAAATATTAAATGAAGCATCAACAAATCGGAGGAGTTTTTTTTTAGGTTTTATAAATCATCTTAACGTCTTCTCCCCTGCTCGACCTTACTAACTGGCACAGCACAAGTATTTTGTCAGTGAACATTTTTTTGTAAAGCATTATATTTGTTATCACCCCTTCTCAGAGGACCCTGTTGGTTGGCTGTGGAGCTGTATCAATCTGAGAGGGAATGGCCCTCAGCCATTTCACAGGCAACTCACACAAACACACTCATGCTTTGAATGTTCACAAATGACAAGATTCAAAGAACTACAAAGACCACTGAAATTTATCTTTTAGAAAAACAAATGAGCCCCATATGCAGAATAAATGCAACATCTGATCTTGTGTGACAGTGCGGTCAGGTCTCTTGAGTCCTCCCCCCTGTTCAGCTCAGTGCTGCCAGAGGCCATAGAGGGCAGGACCCTTCAGATTCAACACCCCCCAGACGTGAACACATGGGATTTATTAGTGATCAAGCCCATGTGGCTGCATGCAGACACAAAACTCCTGGCTTTTGTCCCGAACCGAGCAGAAAAGTTGTAACTATCAGTCCTTTTCCTTTCTTCTTTACCTGCATTTCATCTGCCTCGCTGCTGCTTGTCCATCTCCAGTGGTCTTGTGGGGAGCAGGGGGAGTCCTTTCAAGCTTGACTCATGTGGGTCAGATAGCGTGCAGGAGGACGATGGGGGAGCACCTTGATCTGGGCCATGCCTTGTTTGTCGTGGCGGCCTTACTGAGCCCATTCTACTCTCTTTTTCACTTCTCACTGCTGCTCTGATTTAGCAATTCAGTCAAAAAAAAGAGCAGCTGCCTGACCTCTTTTCAGGCCGGATCCTCACCGTCATGTCTCGGCCATCTCCAACAGGATGTCGGCTCCGTCGTCATTGCGGTCGACAACGACTGCCTCATCTCCCGGCCGCTCGCTGTAATCAAGCGCTTTTCTTATCATAAGGAAGTATTTCTGCAAGAGATATTATGTTCTTTGTTTGTTGTTTCTAAACATATTAATTTCCGCCAGCGCAAACAATAAGACGACATCCTCTGATGGGGAAGGGAGCATGCTAGTGCTGCGTGCACCTGGAGGTGACATAGCATGCTGTGGTACAGTAATGGAGTCATCCATCAACGGGCCCCATTAAAACACCTTGACAAGCCAGCTGAGGCCACTCCAGTGGCCATGGTGACCAGTCGAAAGGCTGTTCCCACACAGGAGCTGCAGAAATACTCAGTGCTCAAAGACAACACAGCTGAAATGGATCTGTTCACTTGTTTGCAGTGTTTATTATTGCGTCTCGTATCAGCAAGTTAATTCACAAAGCAAGCATTAAGTAAATGATCGAGTAAGTGGAGAGCTTGCGGATAATTTCATTACCTTCGCATTGAAAATGCCGGAAGGTTATGTTTTGATCGCCGTGTATTTATTTATTTATTTATTTATTTGTATGTGTGTTATTCGCAAAACTCAAAAAGTATTGAACCGAATCGCATGAAATTTGGTGGGATGATTGTTTATTATCCGGGGACCAGTTGATTCGATTTTGGGATCGATCGGGTCAAAGGTCAAGGTCAAAGGTCATGAACAGGTCAAAATCTTTCGCAGAACTCAAAAAGTATTGAACCAAATCGCATGAAATTTGGTGGGATGATTGTTTATTATCCGGGGACCAGTTGATTAGATTTTGGGATCGATTGGGTCAAAGGTCAAGGTCAAAGGTCATGAACAGGTCAAATCTTCTTGAATCACATGGAATTTGGTGGGATGATTGGTTATTATCCGGGGACCATTTGATTAGATTTTGGGATCAATCGGGTCAAAGGTCAAGGTCAAGGTCATGGAAAGGTCAACATCTTTTTTTTATACCATAGCACGATACATTTTTGTCCAATTGGCATGCAACTAATGCCAAAATGTTCATAATTCAATGCCCAATCTTGTGATATGCGAAGGTATGCGCTCTACCGAGTGCCCGTTCTAGTTTTGTATGTTTACGTACAAAGTTACTTACAAACTTATTCTATTGCTAATGTTAAGCTAATAATGCACTACTTCTTATGCTAGCGCTTCCATAAAAGAATGAAATTGACCACAGGTTGAGCCACGTTTCAACAAGTCCTTCTGATTGTTCCAAACATCTCATCAGACAGTTTTCAGATCTGACGGCACTGTGGGAAAGACCTGGTTGACTTTGGCAAACAAGTGTGGGTAGTTAGGGGAAGATCATGGTCAAGATTTATGTTAAGAGGCATGACAACAATTGTGAGAAGAGACCAATGTTGACAAAGACGGCAGTCTCTGATTCTGAAGTCACACATCTAATAATCCCAGCCTCATCTCTCATATCTTCTGTTGTAAAACAACTTCAATCTACTTATAATTCACTCATAATTCACATTGAACACTAATGTGCTCTTAGTGTATCACTAACTCTGAGACCGTTCCTATGTTTATTTTTGATATCGCTAAGCAGTACAATAATCAGCTTGTATTAACTTGGTTTCATATGAACATTGTTCAGCTTTGAGGATTCAATAATGCAGTCCACCCAAAATACATATTGAGAACAAGTGTTTATTTGTTCAGTTTAGACAACGTTTTTATTATTATTAATTGTCCATGCATCTTAGCATCTAATAAAACATGTTTTGTTTAGTCTTCCTATACAGGCCAGCAGGTCAACAATCCTGTGTTGTATGAAGAGGAATTAAATCATAAATCAAATGATTATATTCGAAGAACTTATTTCTTTCTGTCCTTACTGCTATGGGCTTCCTTGTTGGTTCCCTGCACTTTAAACCCTCTGAAAATTGTTGGAGCAATTATGTGCAATTTCAGCTCTGAAGCCCATCTCCAGCAATCACCATGGCGATACTTAAAATGTGGTTAGAGTCAGACGGCGGACGCAGAAAGTATTAATGTGTCACCTTTTCTGCTGCTCACTCTTTGTTCTCTAGAAGTTTAACCAATTTATAAACATACATCCTTCCTCAAATCCTTTACACTGATTTTTTTATTTTTCAAAACAAATTGAGAAACAGTTCCGACCGGACGGCTTTAAAATGTTGTTTTGTCAGTTTGGGACAAACATTGAATCCCTAAAGCCCTGTTGAGGGGTGTTATTCCAGCATGTTTCCATTTTTATTTGTATTAGAGCTTAGCTGAAAAAGTCCCAGCAAGCCCCCAGAGTGTAAACTATCTTTGACCAGTGATCAGGATCCTATTCAGACTACCGTATCTCCTCCATCTGCGGCCTGTCGACAGGCATCCTCCTGCATTCCAGTCCTTTTGTTTGCAGAGGTAGGGGAAGGACATTAATGATTCTTCCATTGACTTAACATCCTTGGAAAGTCCGCCTCGGCCTCACACCTGCTGCCTATGAGCCTCAGGAATCTCTGCTCCATCACTGTTGAGGATGTGCTGCTTGGAAAATATGCGGGCTCCTCAAGGTCCTCGAGTTAGCGCAGCATGCGTTGAGGAAACGCTGAAGAATGTCAACCTGGACATCGCCTTCACATTCGCAAGGACAGCCAAGAATGTAGCCATTGTTTTATAAAAACACGCTCTTCATCACTGATATTGAGCACCTGTAGACTTAATATACTTTGAAGTTCCTTTGTTTTGTTGCTGTCCTTGTTTTGACTGGACTGTGGAGGCAAAGGTCAAGAGTGTTGGCAGAGGTGAGATTGAATGTGGTTGTCTCTTAACATTGAAACATAATGTGTTAGTAAAGTGTGCCAACACAAACAATCAACCCACCACTGTGACAGGTCGTACTTTTAGAGTTTGATACGCATGATGGCTTAAAAACACACACCACTCATCATGCTGTTTGAATGGCAGCTGATAAACAATCCAAAGTAAACTTTTTTGTAAACTGTTTGTATAAGAGGTCTCACTTGTGCCTCAAACAGAGCTGTACAGCGTTCTGTGTCGACCCCGTCAGTATGAGTTTTAGCATCTGTGACGAAGAAAGCCAGCTGATACACAACTGTATTTGACTTTGATATTTGATGTTTTCTAAGCAAGTAGCAAGTATTTAATCCTATGACCATAACAGCTACTACTGTACATCTGATCATCATTGCTACTGATCTACTTCGTCCCGGTTGAACTCGCTCAGAAAACAAAGTCAGATTGAAGTAATGGGAGCACTAAAAAAATAAGGAGTTATTTAATATGATTAGATACACAGGACTCCCTACCTGTTAAGAGCCCCCACACCGGTGTATAAAATATAGACACCTGTGCTTCTGAAAGCGGTTCACGCTTTGAGTCTTAATAGACACATAAGTCTCTCTTTTACAGCTCTACAAAGCTCTAGACGAGGCTATTACCTGAAAACAGTTGCAGACAGAAGTATGTCTTTTTACCACATGTACAAGAGAGACATCTTCGACTTTTTATGGGGATGGGCTATTCCAAATAAATTGTGAATCGGTCTCTATGATAATTTATCTTTCCTTCACTTTGAACTGCACTGTCTGTAACACTGCAAACATACACTCCGGGGGGAAAGGCATGTTACGCTCTGCAGGCTGTCGCCACAATTGCTGAAAGGTTAGCCTTACAATCAGGAAATTCTTCATGATGGGTCGCAACAGATCAGCAGGAGTCCAGCTTCCCCGCTGTTGCAGTGTGTTATGCCTTTCCCTTTCCTCTATGACCCCCAGACCCAGTTGGGTACCAACTGCTGTGCTGCAGCAATGGCCTGCAGGATCTCAGAGGGGCCTCTGGTAGATTTATGAGCACCATGCTTATGTTTAGCCTAGGCGTCCTGCTTATTTTTGTTTCACTGTTAGAGACTACAGGTTGAGATAATGAATCAACAGACAGGACTAAGGTTATGGATCCACAGAGAGCTGATCCTCATAGGTCACCTGGTTGGACCATTGTGTAAAGTTACAGTTGTTGTTGTTCTCTTTTTTTGTTTTAATTTAGAAATAATCACCTTGTAGATGAAGCTCAATTCTCAAAAAATAAAAAAACTGTAACCAGCAAAGGTTCACATACATTTAAATGTCTTGACATTTTTAACTGCCATTACCATGAAACTTGGATCAGACATTCACGTCCCCCTCAGGATGAATTGTATTAACGTTGGTGATCCATTTCTCGATCCATTTAGTGCCGTCATCAGGTCAAAATTGTACTTGTCCCAATACTTTAAGACAAAATTCCTGCAAACTGCTTACAATGCTTAGCACATACGAGCATGCTAACATCAGGGATTTCCCTGGTTCATAATGGGCTTTTGGGGGGTGACTTCACATGACAGGAAGCATGATTGTTCTGCATACAGTAAAGGCAATAAGTCTGTTACCTTATCCGACAAGAATATATGCTTTTCCATATAGTCTATTTCAGAGCATTTCATAAACAAAAATGTCTTATTATACTTAATTGAATGAAACCCCAACTAACACAACTGGTTTAATAAAAACAGTTTTGGCACTGGTGATTTTCTTTTGGTGGTGCTAAAACCTCTTTTGAGGCACAAAAAAAGTCCTCTGTCTAAGATAATCACATTCTAGACTAAGATAGTCGACATTATACCTTTAAACATGAGCATGTTAGCATTGTCATTTTGAGCATGTTTGCATGCTGTTGTTAGCATTTAGCATTTAGCTTCAAGCACCACACTTTGTAGTCTTGGTGTTGATTCAATGGTTATGCAAGCTGCCAAATGTGAAAGCTTGAGACGTATGATAACCTATTGCAACACAAGTGTTAATACACACCTGTGCTGTATATACTGTGGGGGATTCGCTCCATTTCCAAGTCAGTTAAATCAAAAGCATATTGACTCTGTCATTGCCTGTACAACAATGGCTCAATGTACCCCTATAGCTGACTTTTGTTTTCACCTTGAACTCTGAAATGCTGAAGCATCAATGACATGATTCATCACCACAATGCTTTCCCTGTTCTTCTTTATTTTCAATGGTGTATTCAATGATGTGCTTGGTTTGTCAGACTGTCAGGGGTTGGCAGTTTTTGAAGGCTAAAATAACATTTGTTCACTGTGCTAAAGCCTTCAAATGGGGGCTGGTTTAATAGCTTTAAATTGTAGATAAGGGTATAGTGAAAGGTATAGCTCGTTAATAGCACAGCTCAAATGTACTATAAATAGCATTTGTCATAAGAGCTGGGAGAAGAATGTTTTTGAGGATATGTCGACTCAGGTCAGCGTGCCGACTGCAGCAGCTCCGTTTTTCCATTGGCCACTGCCGAGACCCTTAAAGGTCCTGCTCATGACAGGGTTGCAGCCGGGTCTCATCGTTTGTTTTTATTCTCCTTCAAGAGAGGTTTCAATATCAGAGCCTCAAGCCGAATTTCACATGAAGTGTCAAGTTTAGCCAAATAAAAGTGTTCTTTTTCACTGCAGTAAATGTCATTCAGAATACGAGGTTTGAATGGTGGAATGATTTGTAGACATTTAATAAACATTTTATTCAGAAATTGATAACAGTAGTATTTTATTTCCCTATAAAACTATGACTCATCACTGATATTATGATCCTTCCTCAAAGGTGTACTGGCTTCCTCCCAAAGTGTGTCTCCTCGTTATCGTTTTCTTGTTACCCAGCAGTTTCCATGAAGGATAATAGTGATACTTTACTTTCTTTCTTACTGCTTTCTAACAAACTGAAAAACAAGGCTTTACTGTGCATTCCATCATCAAGTCTTCCCCTGCTTTCTAAGTAGGCCGTGTCTGCATCAAAATAGCAGCTAGTGGGCTTAAAGCTCCCTGTGACAGCAGCCTCAGCTCTGTTTCAGCTTAACCCCCAACCAGTGCATATAATGGGCCAACTTGACTGGCCAAGTTTGACATGCAGTCCTCCCTTTGTAATGGGGGTCAGAGCCTGCAAGGGTGTAGCAGTTTACAAGTGTCAATGGGGAAGAGGAATTTGGAACAAGGCAAAAAGCCCCTGCAACTGAAAGGTCGCTGCCTTTTTTCTTCAGCTGCTGTCTGTTCGCAGAAGGGCAGGGGCATTATTCTGTGGGGTCATGAGGTCAAGTTAGGCACCAGGCTAATCCCTTCACAAGCCTATTATGAGCTCCTGAATGTTCGGGCACGAGCAGAAAAATACTTTAAGTCGTAAGTCCAACCCAAAGCTCTCGATATATTCTCATCGTTTATGCATATGTGAAACTTGTAGATCCCCTGGTTTTCCGTGTAGCTAAACCAAGTTATTTGTATTTTATGGTCCACATTCCCTTTCACAAATAGATCAAAAGAACCTGCAGTAACTGTTTTTGTTCATAGCCATGCTAGCTGCACGGCTCTAGGAATTGTAATGTCAGTGCAGACAGTCAACGTCCCCAAAACACAAATTGTAATACTTGTTGTCGTCTGAGTTTTCCTCTATAGCGCTCTATAGTTTTCTGTAAAATATCTCAAGATTTATATCATGGATTGCCATTAGATTTTGTAGCTTTGCCTTGAGTGACACAATGAGGGTTACATTTATATTATTTTTTTAATTACCATGATGTGTAGTACAGACTCACAGAGCCACTAGCATAGCTGCAGACTCTGTGTTGTTGGTCTTTTTCCTGAGGAAGATATCTGCATCCATAGCCGCTATCTACTATTTGGGGCGTGGCAGGTCCTGAACACTGGGTATGTTTTGCTGAAAAATATGCCTGCTTGGGCCAAAATGATGTTGGTAATAAGAGATAATCCAAACCTAAGAGCCACGGGTCACACTATCAAAACAACAAACTAAAAGATGGTGAGAAGAGCTGCAGATGTGGGCGCTAACTCCCAGTTGGTTCATCACTATAAATGAACTCTTGAACATTTCACACAGTCATTTATTTCCATTATTATTATTATAAAAATATTGATGACATAGCCACTTCATGCAGACTTGTGGCTCATTAACCTGGCAGGCAGCAAATGCTTCCAATGATTTCTCATTAGATTTTTCCTTTTCGCGTCCAACCTGCTGTCCCTAATTTACTTAAAACTCATAAATCCATGATTAGGGATTTGTGGAAAAGAAGAATATCCACTTCTAATCATGCAGCAGGAATTTAGCCATCCTGTCTGCATGTGAGGGCTCCGAGGCCTCATGTTTTTGTCTGATCACTTGGTCATCCACAGAGAATTGCGAGCACAATGACATTCCTCCACATGCAGTAACATCCTACGTAATTAAAATGGAGCAAATTCCAAAGTGCAATTAATTGATACCAATTATAGATATCTTTGAATAAACAAGCTGACACAATGCTAGATTTACTGACACACACACACACACACACACACACAGACAGGATATCCGAAAGTAAGGAAACACTGTGTGTCAATAGGAAACAACACAGCGTGAGCCGGAGTGTGGCCCGGGTCCCTGAAGACACTGTGCTCTTGGACCAGGTGCCTTCCTCTGTGCATTTTCCTGTTTACTGAATTGCCTCCCTTCTTGTTTGGGTATTTTCTTTTGGTCCCTTAAGTCAATATCTTCCTGTAGGCAGTGTAGCTCCCACCTGACTTCATTGCTCTTTCCTAGCCCCCGGAAGTCATTTAAAAGGCTCAGAATATCAGCGAAGGGAAGTCCGATGGAGTCCAGTGTGCGGTGCATTGTTTTAAAATCGTGTTGGTTTGGGCTTTAGCTATTTCTGGAGCCATAGAGCTGCCTCCTGCACATTGACTGTAACATATTATTTTCCTAGTCCTTCATTGCCAAATAACACAATGCCATTTCCAAGGTCTTCCTTTAAGTATACATTTATTTCCTCTCTCCGGAGTTTAACCTTTATCAGTGATTCACACACTGGAATGTTTTTCAAACTGAAATAGTTCAATAGATTGTAGATTTAAGCAAAAATAATTTTTGATGCATTTTATATTTTAAGTGCCAACATTTTTTTTTAAATTTCCACTTGAGGATGGCTCCAAGAGTGAATTCCTAAAGACCCCCATGCCCAATTTTATTGCAGTAATGAACATGTTTAAAAACTGGTAAAACAAACGATTGTTTGTCTCCAGAGCTAATGTTGCTGTTCATGAACTCACCCATTTCAATTATATTAAGGCTTAACCATCATTGAGGGTTTGAGTGACAGGTGGGTGCCAAACCAAGTCGCTCAACGCGAGCCCACCCTGCCACGTCGCCCAGGCCTCAGCGCCACCAACAGTTCACCTTATGGACCATTTCTTTCATTTGCTGGGAGTTAGGCCATGACGACAACCCACCTTGAGCTCCACATCGGCTCTATAGAAACCTTTGGGTGACGTCACAGAGACTGCGTCCACATTTAATACAGTCTTTGGTTTTTAGCCACATTTGTAAAGTGTGTTTACGGGTGAAACAATTTGGTTCTACCTCAACAACTATTTTAAACACCCAATAATGACTTTTCCTCCAGCTTCACCATGAGGTTGACATTTTAGTTTTTTTGTGAAACATCTCAACAACTATTTGATGGATTGCCATGAAATGTGATACACACATTCATGAACCCACAGGATGAATTATAATATGTCTGGCGAGCCCATAACTTTCTATCTAGCACCGTGAGGTTGACATTTTGATGTGTGCAATACTACCAAACTGAAGTAAATAGGTCGATACTATTATACGACAATAAACAAATGACATTCACATCAGCCTCACCTATACTAGGGTCGGGAACATTCTTGGTAGATATATTTGGAGCAACAATGTTGTATTTCGATCGTTAGCCTGCAGATAATGGGGCCAAAAGTGCAGCCATGATAACTTGTCAAATCCTCTCTCAAAGGATTATAAACCATGAGGTGTGTTAGCGTAGATTGAGATTCCTGATCCCTTTCTTGACCTCAGTCATATTACTAAGATTTCGTTCCCTCTCACTATTAGTGGCTTGGTTACTGATTGGACCTTTGTTGTGTGACCTTTGTTTTAATGTGTTATCTCACCGTAGAACCAAGAATGCACAAATCACATGCGCACACCAATATACATAACTCTGTCTGAGTTTGCTTACACTGCCCAAACCTTTTCTGCTTTCATCCCGACCGAAGACAAACACTGATAACGAAGGATTAGTCGGCTGACTCTTAACGTATCATTTACACCCACTCCAGCCTCTATCAGCCTTTATCAATTGAAACCTGCCTCTCTGACACTCACCTACTGTACTCTCCACCGATGTGTTTCTCCCCTCGCCTGCAATAAGTCGGGTAATTCCCTCATCGGTTTGGAATTTGACACTCTGAGAGACAAATGGAGGAGAAAGTCTCCCTGTGGAGGGTCCAGAGCCCACGACTTTTGGAACAAGACTCTGTCACCTCACACCAGGCACACACTGTTATCGTCCCGCACTCTGCCAAACATGCCACCACCTCACCAGCTGCACTTGGATCAGCCAGCATTTTTTTTATGCCTCCCAGAACGACAGCAGCCTCTGCCCTTGACAGAAAAACTAAATGAGTGTGCAGCTTGCTAACAGACGTGAAATCAAGTACAGAAAAAGGATTTAGGTTCAACTTTAGGAGATAAAAGGCTCAAACGGCTGCCAATACTTCTTATGTGGGATGTACACTGAACTCAGTTTCCAGCAAACAAAAGTCACATTTCCCAAAACCAGGCTTTGAATGCGGGCATGGTTTTTGTCAAACTAACCCATAACATCGTGTTTTCAACCACATCTAAACATGAAATTCACCATAGAACAAGCCTTGAGGTGAAATGCTGTCTTTTGGTCAGCATATATTTGACATGTTATCATTGAAGCTGTTAGTGGGCAGCAATGTCGGGGTTATTATAGGCGTGTTGTCGTTATTCAAGGTTGTCTCAATTTTACCACATGGAACACTTTTAAGTTTATTCTTTTCACAAGACCTCTTAGAGGTTCTTGGATTCTTTCAACAATTACGTTCTGAAATATTACATCACCATGCTTCTTCTCAACAGTACAGTATTTACACAGTAGGTACTCATGAGGGTCTCGGGTCTGTGGAAAGTAGCAGATTGCATGTGATGCTCTTGTTAAGGAACATAACTCAACCGTGCCACACAGTTCTGCAAATTGCCTCGACCATGCTATCTCATAACCTAAAAGTCGATTACATTATTGAAGACAGACTTGAGAAATTGCAGACTCCAGCCATTTGTTCCCTGGAGCCCCACACGCTGCTTTACTGTAAAATGCGATACCGCTTCATTAATCCTACTGATTGGAGCGCTGCCCAGTAGGATATAGCCATTTGAGAGCTGACTGCATGGCTTAAGTTTGTGTGTGTGCACACTTGTACACACACATCTGTTATATTGTGAGCAAGTGTGCATGTGCATTTACATCTAAACATGTGTGTGTTTGTGCATCATGAGTGATGCATTGGCTTCTCGCGACTCAAACCTCTCCACCTCCGAGTGTGTGTGATTTCAACGCCAAAGGAGAAGTCTTGCATCCATCTCATTTGACAGCTCCCGACCTTCCAGTAATCCCAGTATTTCTCACTATCTTACTACCCATTACCTCACACATGCATACACATATGCAGGGACAGCAGGCATGTGACCTGCCGCAGCATCAAAGCCAGTTATCTCATTCATCTTCAGCTGAAATCGACACATAATCGCACTCAGGGCTCCATCATCAGTTGTTCTTCTATCTGCATTCTTGCTTTAATGTTCAGAGTCCTCCAGTCCATATCATCTCGGCATCCTGATAAGTTGGAGCATTTCATTTGTCTTCAGTCACTGTGATTTCATTTTGTCTGGTGAAATTTCCACCGTTTTTCTTAGTCGATCTAAGAGTGTAGCTCTTGGTCCGCTGGATCCTGATTGAATAACACGGTTATTAGGATTGCTGTGATATTTTATCCTGACTTTCAGGGTGCCAAGAAGATGAATCCTCATGATTTCTTTTGTGATCCCTGACTTTACATTTCGCACCACCATCAGTAGGTTTTCACTTTTTCAGTGAAATATCTCAATATGGATTGTCATTAGATTTAGAACAGATATTCTAATATATATTACAGCCATGATAACTTGTAAAATCGTCTCTCAGAGTATTCTAAATGAGGGGGTGTTTTAGCTTCTGAGAAGCCGTCAAACTTACCAGAGTTTCTTCAAGGCAACACAGATTCAGACTCCTGATCCCTTTCTTGACCTCAGGTTGTGATATTGCTCAGATTTGGTTCCCTCTCCTATTAGTGTCTGGGTTACTGATTGGACCTTCGTTGTGTGACTAATTACTTTAGTTATCATTTACATTTTGATTCAGCAGCACTTTGTGGTTGAACTTTTGGATGAATTTCTGTGAAATGGGTTGCAGAAATTCATGTTTTCATGGCACACTGTAATAATGATCCCGTAACTTCTTCTCTTGCGCTGCCATAGGAAAGAAAAAAGAAAAATGTGAAACACTTTTTTATCAAACACTTGGAAAACAAACATTCCAGTTACTTTTCTTTCAGTGCGTAATAAATAATGTATATGTTCATATAAGGCTTTTAAATGATAAATGTCACCGACATTCTCATCTACCTCAGCTGTACTTCATGTTTAGGTCTAATCAGAAAATGGTCGCATTCTAACAAGTCAAACTGAAGTATGATACACATCGTACTGTACCTGCTAAACATCAGCATGGTGACACTTGTGAGCATGTTAGCATGTTGACATTAGCAAAGAGCTCTGCTCTGCTGTTTTTGTTCAGCCTCACAGAGCTGCTCGTGGCTGTAGTGTAGACTCCTTGTCTTCTTCATCTGGTGTTAATGTCCCCATTACTGCTGCTTGAATTCAGAAACTTACCCTGAAAGTGGTATGTGGCTGTGCAATGAAAACGTCAGCGTGACACTATACAGAGCAGATTTTTACAGAAGCTATAACTCTCCTGGTTGTCGCTACTGCAGGAAGGTGTTACTCCGGTACTCAATGTGTATTTCTGGCTGCAAACCTTCGGCCCCCAACAGCGTTTGATTTACCGCCCGTTATCTTCTGCTTCTTCCTCTATCTTTATGAAAAATCTGGTTTCACTTGGCCTTTCAGCTATATTTTAGAGCAGTTTGTCAACGCAATGAGAGGAGGAGATAGTCCTCCCCACCACTGCACCCCAAATTATGTATTGTGTCGCAAATAAAAAGAGGGAAGACCTATTTTATTTGGCTGGTGTTGACATTTTTTAAGTTCTTCAAGATGTTGGGATTCTTTATGGTGCAGATGAAAAGACGTTATATTCTTCCAGCAGCATATTTCTTTGATCACTCAAAAGAAGATACAAAACTTGATACTGAAACTTTGCAATGACATTTTTATATTTATAAGGTGAAAAATAGTCTTCAGTCTCATGATATTTACAATACAATATATACAGAATATGAGTTCAGGTCAACTTTTTATTTGAAAATCTGGATCTTTTGGTGTAATGAGGTAATATGTTTACTCTACTTTAGGTGTATAAGACCTTATGGTGTATGTTTAAGGTGGCAAGTATCATTTTATATTAGTTTGCCCGAACTTTGACGCAATAGCTCACATGACTTGTAAGCAAAAATAGTAACACAGTTATTGTCTGACTCTGCTCTGCTAAGCTATATAGTGTCTTTCAGCTAATTATTTAGTTTTTAATTTTCTTTGGATGATACTTTACTGTTTTGTTTTTCAGGGGAAAAGCTCTCATCGTGGGTTGAAGCACAGACACAGTTAGCGACTAACTCGTGAACACAGTGCAGCATTTAGCAGCTAAAGAGACAGATATTTCCTTGGATACCAAAAACACAGCAGGTGACCACAAGAATGACTCAAATGAATGATTGCTGGTGTGCTGGATGTGTAACTGTCATGATCTGGAGTTTGTGTCTAGTTTTGTGTTGTTTAGAAGTCCTTGTGTCGTCTGTCTCCCTGTGGTTGTCTGCCCTGGCCCTGATTGTTTCCTTCTGTGTGATTGCTGGTCCCGCCCTCATTGTGTTCACCTGTGTCTCATTCCCCGTTGTCCAATCACCTCCGCCTGCCTGTGTATGTAAACTCTGTTCGTCTCATTCCCAGTGTGGCTTCGTACTGTTTGGTCTGCGTTTTTATCGTTCCTGTCTGGTCTGGTCTGTGATTTTTGGAATTAAATATTGGTTTGTGCAGTAATGTCGGCATTTGGGTCCTGCTTTTTGAGTCGTGACAGAACAAAGCCACCCATAATGGACCCAGCCTTCAGTTTCCGCTGCACGGTTCCTGCCTGGACAGCTAACTCTCATGTTCTTCTCGAGGATGTGGGAGTCCCTCCGGGCCCTGCAGTCAATGTTGGTGGTTCCTGTCCCCGATGTTCGAGTCCCCGGTGTGCCGTCGCCGGTTCCAGTCCCCGATGTTCCGGCTCTAGACCCCGAGGTTCCAGTCCCCGGTGTTCCGTCACCGGCTCCTGTCCCCGGTGTTCTGCCGCCGGCTCCAGCCCCCGATGTTCCAGTCCCCGGAGTTCCATCTCCGGTTCCAGTCCCCGGTGTTCCGTCGCCGGTTCCAGCCCCCGATGTTCCAGTCCCCGGAGTTCCATCACCGGTTCCAGTCAACGATGTTCCGGCTCCAGCCCCCGGTGTTCCGTCGCCGGTTCCAGCCCCCGATGTTCCGGTTCCAGTCCCCGGTGTTCCGTCGCCGGTTCCAGCCCCCGATGTTCCGGTTCCAGTCCCTGATGTTCCGGTTCCGTCGCCGGTTCCAGTCCCCGATGTTCCGGCTCTAGACCCCGAGGTTCCAGTCCCCGGTGTTCCGTCACCGGCTCCTGTCCCCGATGTTCTAGTCCCCGGAGTTCCATCACCGGTTCCAGTCCACGATGTTCCGTCACCGGCTCCTGTCCACGGTGTTCCGCCGCTGGCTCCAGCCCCCGATGTTCCAGTCCCTGGAGTTCCATCACCGTTTCCAGTCCACGATGTTCCGGTTCCAGTCCCCGGAGTTCCATCACCGGTTCCAGTCCCCGGTGTTCCGCCTCCGTCCTGCCCGGCCCCGGTTCTCTCCTTCCCGCCTCCGTCCCGTCCAGCCCCGGTTCCCCGTGAGCCGTCCCGTCCAGCCCCGGTTCCCCTTGACCCGTCCAGTTACTGTCATGATCTGGAGTTTGTGTCTCGTTTTGTGTCTTGTTTTGAAGTCCTTGTGTCGTCTGTCTCCCTGTGATTGTCTGCCCTGGCCCTGATTGTTTCCTTCTGTGTGATTGCTGGCCCCGCCCTCAGTGTTCACCTGTTCCCCGTTGTCCAATCACCTCCGCCTGCCTGTGTATGTAAACCCTGTTCGTCTCATTCCCAGTGTGGCTTCGTACTGTTTGGTCTGCGTTTTTGTCGTTCCTGTCTGGTCTGTGATTTTTGGAATTAAATATTAGTTTGTGCAATAATGTCGGCATTTGGGTCCTGCTTTTTGAGTCGTGACAGTAACACTGTCAGAAACACGTTGATTAGAAGTTGGCCACGTCAACTTAAAAGGTGCTCATATCATTGTTGTACCAACAACCTGTAAAATAATTTATCGCAGGAGTAAATCATACAACGGGTTTACTGTACTGTTCAGCTGATTTAGCACTTTGTTACAATTTTCAGCTTTATTGTACTTGCCTATTACTGGTCAAGTGTACCTGTCCACTTTTTCATTTTTTATTTTCTTTCATACACTTTGTACTTGCTCGCCATGAAAAAAGACGACATCACAGGATTTATGAGCAAATATAACAGACAATCTACATTGAGCCGAGCAGAAAATATTCAAGTGTTGTGTAGCTGTAATCTGGGGAAGTGGTACGATTTGTAATCAGCTTCCCCCTGGCTCTGCAGTAGCACTGCAAACAAAGGCAGCTCGAGGATTGAAGGTGAGTGACCCCAAAACGGCCAGTTGTTTACTT
Organism: Pseudoliparis swirei; assembly: GCF_029220125.1. Taxonomy (NCBI): domain Eukaryota; kingdom Metazoa; phylum Chordata; class Actinopteri; order Perciformes; family Liparidae; genus Pseudoliparis; species Pseudoliparis swirei. Next base: position 19,288,624 of record NC_079406.1, on the reverse strand, counting down.
TATACGGAGACTGACGGCTGCATACAGGACCGCACTGTGTATACGTGACTGAGGTCACAAAACCCTTGATGCAACTGCATAACAGAACTGCTACTAATGAACTCCTTTTGTCTTCTGCATATTTACTGCCTTTCTCTTTCTCAAGCTGTATACAACCTTGTGTCCCTCTGTAGACCACATTAGAAGGACTATTAGGGCTCTGGAGGTTGGCATCCATTGTCTGCAGCAGTTTAACTGATTTATACCCAGTTAACAACCATTCTGGTCACTTTAATAATATCATCCCCTCCTCAGAGTTACAGGAGAATGTGGATCACAGCCACAGTACATCCAGCAATCCCAGAGCATCAAAGGGAACAACCATGATGTAATGCCTTGACTGTTTACTGCACTCCAATCCTTCATGTCAACATTCAAACACTGCCCCACAAGTCATTAAATGCAATCGCTTTAGTTTTGCAGCGCTGTGCATTTGATATGTATCGACTTAAACCACACAAAACAAACGAATCTCTGAATCCCTCAGCGCCAAAACCCCCCAAAATGATCCCCCTGTTAAAGAAGATGTGATTATTTCAAGTTGATTTGATCATAATTCAGCCGTTCTCTAAACTCTTGTACATTACAGATGTGACACTGGAGGTGGTTTTTAGAGCGCATCCATGTTCGGCCTCGGTGCCCTGCCTTCCCCTCTGAGCTCCTCTGACTCACACAATGAACACTGTTGCCAGGGATACCATTTATTAATATTGGTCTATAACTTTGAGTCTCATCACCAGGCTACAGCTTGGCCGATGGCTGACACTGAATCCCCCCCACACACACACAAACACACCTTTGTGTCTAGTTTATGTTGCTTGTGAATGAGAGCACCTATACTGGGGAAAGATTTTAAAGAACAGGGTGTTCACTGACTGGGGAGAGGGTTGGAGGTGCAATATCTTGGACACGAGTGACCCCTTGTGGTCTTGTGTGTAGAAGTGGCAGCCGCCCCTGAGAGGTTCAGCACTGTGTGTATCCTGTGTTTTAAGTCCACACCGCATGCTCATTGTAATCAGGTTTTGAGTCTGGGGTGCTTTCTGGAAAAGTGACAAAAATAATGAGGATACAATAAAGTCCACAAAACTAGGTACAGTGGTGGAATATTGTTCTTTTTACTCCACCAAATGTATCTGATAACTTATTCTGATTGTCAATACAAAATAGTTGATTTCATGATAAAACTGTAAAATTAATGAAACATATACATTATGATGTATTATTCTCGGTGAAGATAATACTCTATTGACTACCCAGTAGTACACAAAGTCATTAAATTAAGCAAACTTTACCAGTTGCAACATCAAAGTGATGAACACACCATCACTAATTCCAATAAAATAATATAATATGTATTCTGAATTGGACCCTTCACAGTTTACCGTGCTTACAGAGCTGGCAGTGTGTACCTGATGGGGATCTGGACGCTGGGTGCTACGCCAAGGCTGTCGTTGCATTGACGGCTGAGACCACCATATGAGGGCAGCGCAGAGCGGCAGCCATGGATAACCAATGGGACACGCTCACACACACTAACATGCACTAAATGCAGGCGCAGCTGGCCCGTCTATGTCAACAAAGCAAGGGGAACTCGGATAAGAACACACAGGGAGGGAGAACGGCTTCATCCTCTGCTCAGGGCCCTCGCTTTAGCATTCTTCATTGTGAACAGTCTGCTTGTAAAATCTGATTTGATTCATTAATTATAGGAGCATGTGGTGTTTTGTATACTTGTGTTTTGCTCTCTGATAAATAATAATACATTTTATTTGTATAAACCTTTTGTTGTCTGGTTGAGTTTGTGGTGGCAAATGAGTTTCCCCACCTGGGATTAATAAAGTTATCTAATCTAATTGTCACTTTACAGGGTAAAAACAGAAACAATAAAAGTAATAACTAAGCAAGGTAAAGAGATGACATTCTATCATTAAGAAACAAATAAAATACATACAGAACTACCATCACAGGTTAAACGCAGATTTACAAAGATGAGTTTTAGGTGCAGTTTTGAAAGTAAGTGCTGGGGGAGTGATCAGCTGTCACACAAATTAGCTTCACATTTCCCAACAATATGATTTTTTGTGAAGTATTATGGAGCACTGACACCCCCAACTGGTCACTTTGTATAACTAGATGTTAATGCAGAAATATTTTAGTGACATTATAAAGCAATGAAGAATCCCATTATATCTGTGCGAGTAAGATTGAATACTTGTGTAACTTAATCGGACTGTCAGTTTGATTGTTTAAAATTGAATTGCAGTTACCAATTAGTAAGAAGAAGAAGAAGAATGGACTACAATATCGCAGCAAACCTGATTTGTTCCACACCCGTTCAAAACGTTGCTATTCACAACGGGCTGATTGCTTGTCTTCTTGTTTGCTGCTCGCACTCTGCACTGCACGTCTTTGGATCCTCAGAATACAACCAGCAAGTAGAACCCAAAAGGCCAGGCAAACAATCAAACAAACAGACATATAGAGCCTTTCATTTTAGTCTATTCCATCAACTATTTAACCTTGGAGTCAAAGTTGAATCATCACTTTTATGTGTGTTAACTGTTTATGTCACAGTTTAGCTCCACACCTTCTTTTTATCTGTTGTTTTCATCCTGTCTGCCTGTTTCACAAACTATCATGTCATTCCAGATCTTGCTTCCCACCTCGTCAGTCGAACTCCCTTCACCTGTTCTCTCTCCTGCCTCTGATCACTCCCACCTCGTCAGTCCCTCATTCCATTCACCTGGTCCTCATGCCCGTCTCACCTGTTGCCCATTCCCTCATTAGTCCCTCACTACTTAGGTCCCCTCACTTGTACTTGTCCTCGGTCTGATTGTTTTGTGCGTTTCCGATGAAGCCCTCGAGCGGTCCATATTGTGTTTATATATTTCTGCCTGTTCTGTAAATTCTGCAAATAATGATCCTCTACTCAGAGTATCATCAGGAACTCTTCTTCTTCTTTTTTGTTTTTAGGTGGCTGGCATCCAAACTGGTGCATTACCGCCACCTACTGCCTTTCTTTGTGAACTAGAAATATCTAGCACTTTATCCCCTCAAAAAGAAAAGAAATAAAATAAACTAAACTAAGAAGGGAGCCCTGTCAACTTCAGTGCCCTAAATTCTTTTATTCAACCCTGTCTCCTTCAGATACTGCAGCACCCTTCCTGCCCCCAAGGATAATGCATCCCTCAATTGCACCCCTCCTACTGCCAGCCTCCTCTTCAACCTGCCTCGCTCGTTTCTAAATTTCTGGCAATGCCACATGACATGATCCACCGTTTCTGCTGTCTTGCAGTACTAGCACAGTCCGGTTGTGTTTTTTAATGAATTGCATTGTTTTGTTTAGCTTTGTATGTCCAATCCTGAGTCTAGTCAATATGTTTTCTTCTCTAGTGCTAAATATTGTTGTCCTCCCCTTGTTAACATCCTTCTGAATAGTATACAGATGTCTTCCTGTGCCTCCTGCCTCCCAACTGTGCTGCCATTCCTTAATAATGTTTATTTTTATGAGTGATTTAGCTTCTGGTTTGCTAAATAAAATGTCCTTCTTGTTCTGACATTCCAATGCTTGTTTTGCTAGTTTATCTGCTGCTTCATTTCCCTTTACCCCTCTATGTGCCGGCACCCACATGAATGCTACCAAAATACCCATATGATTAAGACGGAAAAGTGCTTTGTGTATTTCATTGATTAAGTCCTGCCTGCTCTTAGATGTGATTGATTGTAATGACAATAATGTTGAACTGGAATCCGAACAAATGACCTTACTTACCTGAACCTCCTCCACCCACTGTAGTGCTGCTAGAATGGCCAATGTCTCGACTGTACACACCGACAGATGGTCTGACGATCTCCGTTTTACTTCATAACGAAAAGATGGGATGGTGACTGCAAAACCGGTTCTACCTGTACTAGGATCTTTCGATCCATCCGTGTATGCCGGAGTAAATGATTTATATGTCGTCTTTAGCCTATCCTCCACCATTCCTGCAATATTATCAATGTTTTTAAGTGCTTGGGTTTTGTTCAGAGTGAGAAAAAATGTATCAACTAATACTGAGGAAAATAACCAAGGAGGTGTTACCGATAGCGACACGGTAGCAGTGAATTTTATCTAATTAAACCCCATCTCCCTTGCAAATTGTCCACTACTCCACGCAAAGCAGCCCCGTTTGTCCCTTTCGCTTAGTGCTATGGGTCTATAATTTGTTGGATTTGATGAATCTTTGCCCGGTTTCCTGATTGGAATAATCACAGCTTCTTTCCATGATCTAGGAAGTCTCCCCATTTCCCAAATTTTATTATAAAATGATACCAATTTCGTCATTGCTAAGCTACCTAAATGCTTCAGCATTAGATAACATATTTCATCCTTCCCTGGTGATGTCAATCCAGCTCTTTCTATCACCCTTTTAACCTCTTCCAAAGTAAATGGGGCATCCATTGAACTATTCGTATTGTCTCTTCTTTCCAGAGCACCAGAATGAGCCGACCGTGTCCTTTCCCTTCCTAATTTACCCTCTCCTGTAAGGTTGGCAGAACTGTGGATTTCTGTTAACGCTTTTGCCATCATCTCTGCCCTCTCCCCATCTGTCGCTGCCGTTTCCTCCCCTTTCTTCAGTACTGGATACTGCCATACTTTTCTGATTCCTCTCATGCTTCTGATCATCCCCCAAATCTCTACCACAGGTGTTGATCTCCCAATTCTACTACAGTAATTCCTCCAGCTTTCCGAATGGTTCCCCGTACTCTTGCCTGCGCTTGTTTGTACTGGATCAGATTCTGGAAGTTATGTGTTCTTTTTAATAGCTTAAGAGCTTTGTTTCTTTCTTTCACTACTCTCCCACATTCCTCTGTCCACCAGGGGACCCCCTTTCTTTTCATCCTTCCTTTACTTTTAGCTATTGCTTGTTTTGCTGCTTCCAGTATTGTAAATGTCATTTTTATATCAACCTCGTCGACATCTTCATTTAAGTCTATTTTATCCATTTCTTGCTCGCATATATATTTGAAAAGTTCCCATTTTGCCCTATTAAACACCCACTTACCTATCAACTCTCCCTGTTCCTTACTCCTTTGTAATGCTATTTTCCACTTTATTGAAAAATGATCACTGCCCACTGATGTTTCCTCTTCTACCTCCCACTCGCTTATCCCTGCTAAACTCCTAGATACAATGGTTAAGTCTAGCGCCGACATGTTCCCTGTGTGCACATCTAATCTAGTCCCTCTGCCATCGTTTAAACAAACCAAATTGTGTTCCTCTAGTAACTCTTCCATTACCTCCCCATTGAGATCTGTTCTTACTCCACCCCATAATGTACTATGTGCATTAAAATCTCCACATACCACCACCTTGTTGCCACCTATCCTTTCAATTTGTGCCAATCTATTCACCTCTAATTTTTTACAGGGATTATAAAAATGTACAACGATGACTTCTCCTTCCCTTGCCCAGATCTCCACAGTTACATATTCGAGCTCGGTCCCTATCTTCACCTCTTATAAATGTGGCACATCCTCCTCCTTGACCACCCTCCCTATCACACCTAACACACACATATCCAGCTAGTCTGAAGTCCAAATTTGGTTTTAACCATGTTTCCTGTATGCATATGACATCTGGCTTCCTAGGAATATTCCCAACATATTTTTTTAATTATTGTCCATTTACCAACAAACTCCGAGCATTCCATTGTAGAATTAACATGATGATTAATCCTGTGAGCATGATTCTTTGGTTAACTGCCCCTGTTTTTTAAGCTCTTCCTATACCGCCATCCCAGTTATTCCGTGAATATTTAAGTATCTTGCTGCACTTTTTACTATTCTTTCAATTTTCTCAGATCTCCCTTTTGCCTGGAATGTGCAGTTAACCACTTCTGCCATGAAAAACACAGTTCTCCTTATTTACTGCCATTATATTCTCATCTCTCCTTTGACTCTTAGTCGATAGTTGTTCACTTGGCTGTTGAGCCGGTTCCTTCCTTACCACATCTCCCCCCCTCTCTCCCCCCCCCTCTTTCCCTCTGAGCCCTCTTTGCTGCTTCTGCATAAGATATATTCATTTTCACTTTCAGCTGCTGCACTACCACTTCCTTCTTTCTCACTTCACACCCACCATAGGCCACACTGTGTGCACCTCCGCAATTTACACATTTGAGCTCTGTCCCAGCCTTACATTTCCCATAATCATGTTCCCCTCCACATTTTCCACATCTTTGCTTCCCTTTACACGCTGCCGCAATATGGCCATACTTTTGGCATTTGAAACACCTCAAAGGTGGAGGGACATATGCTCTTACTCTATACCTTAAATACCCCACAGTAACTTAGTCAGGCAACACCCTTTCTTCAAAATCTAGCAGCACTGACAAACTGTCAACCCTTTCTCCACCTCGTCTTGCCTGCAGACGTTTAATCCCTATAACTTTACCCCCTTTAATACTTGCTCTCAGTTCCTCCACGTTCTCTTCCACTGGGATACCGTATATCACGCCTCTAACAAAGGGCCCATCATTTAACTTCTTCACGCTCTCAACCACTATATTGCACACTTTTTTCAGCTTCATTGCTTTCCCTCTCTGCCCCTCGTCCTTGCACTGGATCAACAATCCGCCATCAGCCAGCACCTTCGCCATCACAATCTCGCCAACTTTCTCCTTCAACCCGCGAGTCAGCGCTAGCGGGCTTATTTTCCGAATGTCACTTCCATCCTTGAATCTCACAATTATTTTGAACCCCTCCTTCTCTGCAATCTTCTCCCTCATCCCCCTGCTTTTCTCTCTCCCGTCCCCACTACTACCAGATCCACTGCTATGACTCCTGGCTCGTTTCTTATTCCCCACTTCATTCCAGCTATTAAAATCCATATCCTCACTCCCACCCTCTCCATCACTATCGCCTCCCATCCTTAGTCCAGCCACAGGTCAGTGTATGTACACTCCGCTGAAACTAATCCTCCAAACTTTCTGTCGTTAGTCACGCTTACTAGCTTCGCACCACTCCGGAAAAAAAAAAAACGACAGCCGCCCGCCAAAACCTTTTTTCCTCCCTCGGCCAGTTCAGACATCAAATCACGTCTCATCATCAGGAACACTGATCTGATCAGAAATATATAAACACAATATGGAACGCTCAAGGGCTTGTTAGAAAAACTAAAAACAAACTGGCTGAGTGCAAGTGAGGGAACCTAAGTGGTGAGGGACTAATGAGGGAATGGGCAACAGGTGAGACGGGCATGAGGACCAGGTGAATGTAATGAGGGACTGACGAGGTGGGAGTGATCAGAGGCAGGAGAGAGAACAGGTGAAGGGAGTTGGACTGACGTGGTAGGAAGGATCTGGAATGACATAATAGTTAGTGAAACAGGCAGACTGGATGGAGCTAAACTGTGACGGTGTATTGCTTTTAGTGTCCATCTACTCTTATTTGTTCACTGTGTTATCAAGCAATTATACAAACTAAACAAGCTTTATGACCAATATTGGGTTTTATTGACCCATATCCAGTTCCCATTTCAATGCACAATGACAGATGGCCAAACATAGACAGCTGTGTATCAAAGTTGAAGTGTGTATTAAGAATGGGAGACAAGCCAAATTGAAGTGCAAATGGATACCATGCGTTCTCAAATACTGCCAGAGACCTTCATTTACGCTGACTGCAGAGGCTATTATTCAAACTGACCTTTCTCAAGTCTTTGTTTTGAGCTCACCATGTTTTATAAATACATCTTATCATATTATTTGTGAAAGGTCTCTGTTTTCTGATGTGCTCCTGTCTTATTTTGCTGTTGAACTAAAAATATCTTCCATGTTTACTTACTTTATTTATAAATTCAGTAAAATGTACATTTTGCACTATGTTCATTAGTACGACATTGTATTTACTGTCTTTGATCCAAGAGCACGGCATCACTCTGTTGGAGGTTCTCACAGCAACCAAACATGTATCCTTATTAAAGAAACCTATTGGGGTACAATGAATGTCCGTTAATCAGACCTATGTCAATTGTCCCCGTGTCAACAGTGGAGCTTTGGTTTTTTCTTTTTGAGGAAAAGTACAATAGGAGGCGATATAGAGGGTGAAATACAGTCAATCTAAAGCAAATCTGTCAGCCACCTCTTTAGTGTCATGTCTGCGCACAGCCATCTCTTCTGCCCCCAAATATAGTCTGATGTCCTTAAGGGCATTTCAAAATCTCTCAGATCACTGTCAATTAAGACTGCTTTTATGCTTCTTTGCTTTTGGTTAGTTTGTTAGTTACACTTTATTTATATGGGACATCTCATCAACGCCACGATCTCTTTTGCAAGTCAGACTTAAGAACAAGTTACGTATGAGATAATAGCAAGACACATAAGCTATTAAGGGACTTAGATATAGTTTGATCTTCTGATATTACCTTTCTCATCACAAAGTGTGGATGAGATTTGCACTTGGTTGTCATCGGATGTTCATCACATGTCTCTTTCCTCTCCATGGCCTTTGGACTTTACACCATTTACATACTGTGTTAATGGGTGGAACAATCTGTATTATCTACAGTATTGCTTATAAAAGATTACATAATAGATTGACCTTTCTCTGGTTTACTTAGCAATTCGGATATATGACAAGAATTATATATATTAGAGCTGTGAAAAATAATGCGTTAACTCAGTTAATTAAATTACAGGTTTAACTAGTTTGTTTTTTTAAACGCATTTAACGCATGCGCAGAATGAGCTTCCAATCCGTCTGTTGTTGGTCGTCTCGAACCAGCAGCATGTCATTCTGTCTCTACGTGTCGCGTTAACACGACTCCGATCTCCGTCTCGCGCGCCGCAGAGCTCGGATGCCGGCGTGTGCGCGCACATCGGGATGAAAAAAAGCGCGCACAGATGTACAGAAGAAAGTCAAAATGCAAAAACGAAATAAGATGAACTCCTCTTTTTCATGTCAGCAGCTCAGTCTGTCAATCCACTCGGTCTGCTGCACATGAGAATCTTGTAGAAATTATTTATAATGCTACAAACGCACTACAGGTGTTTGCAAATGTGTCATTGAAGAAGGAAGCTGCTTTGCATCTTTCCACAGTGTGTGAGTTCTCCTTTCCAAAGAAGCTGGTGGAGCCTGTTGGGCAAATCTCTCTCAGGTTGCCTGGATAGTGCATGTGTGGGAGTGTGGGGGTGTGAGAGTGGGTCCTAATTCTGTCAGTCAGTCAAGGTTGTGGCAACATATAAAATAGATAAACAAATGCACATACAGCCTTATTTTTTTTCTCTATCTTAAGATGAAAGAGTCAGTTATTTTATAGATATATTTTGTATTTCTATAAAAAATGTAAACTAGTTAAACGTCACTGTTCAGAACGGGCAGAATGGTAGGCTTGTGGTGTTGCTGCTTGCAGCTTTCTAGAGAATCGCTTTAAAAACAACTTCACACTCGACAATGCGCTCCCTTAGGTCCTCGGTAATACAGAAGTGTCAGTAGTCTTCGTGATGTCACCCATTGGTTTGTAAACAGGCGTTTTGAAGTTTTTTCAGCATTTTGGCCGCTGCCATCTTGGCTTTTTTGCAACCAATGATCGGAAGTAGTAGTGTAGTGACCGGCCAATCATAATATAGCCCGGCCCCCTAAAGCCTACATTGAGGTAATAAATCAAGTGAGAAATTGGGTCCTTTTCTCTTTACCATACAATCTGACTGAATTTGTTTTGCAACCAGAGAAGTCGCCCCCTCCTGGCCATTAGAGAGAATGCAAGTTTAAGACACTTCTGCATTGACTTCACTCTTCAGAACCGGAGGTTGCCGCCTGGTCACACGCCCTGTCGCCGCTACTCAGAAATTGGTGGAAAAGACTGGTTAACAGGGAAAACACACACAAGTCCAGCTATTCAGTCAAACACATTGAAATACGCATGCAGTATGTTTTTATTTCCGATTAGGCATATTCTCCTGCTTTAATTACATAATTTGAATTTCTTTGTCAGAGTGGTGATGTTTATGTCTATTCGCTCGTGCTCGTTGAGTCCAGGGATGGAAAGACCACAACCAAGAACACAGTGGCGGGCCGTGGGCCTGGGGCCTGGGCCTTCAGTGAGGTCCTACACAGTCCCACCAGAATTAATCCACCTCTTATTACTATCATTATGATGCCATGGCTCTAGACCAGGGCTGCTCAATACGTCGATCGCGACGTAGTATTGGTAGATCGCATGACATTAAAAAAAATTGGCCGCCCCCCCATTTTTCTCTATAGCCGTCTTTGTTAATTTATTAAACTAAACAGCAGTCTCATGTTGAACGTATGTACACATCAGCATGTCATTTCTTCGGCTCTCTCGTCTCGCGCGCTGCAGAATGCGCATCGGGACGGAGAAAAGAAGAAGAAAAAGTCACTTGCACTAGTTTGTTCACTAAACAGGGCATTGTCGCACCCAAAGCAGTTTCACCGTGATGATAAAGACACATAACTATTCACTGAAAATAAAAGAAAGAAAACAAATAATTTGCAACATAGGCTATTTGCCATTTTATTGTGTGCCAAACATACATAGGCCTACACATTTTATAAAAAATAGAATGCATTGTATGCCGACTCACCGAAGACTGATTATTTGAACACAAAATCCATCCTTCTTTCTTTCCTCAAGAAGACTTCAATGACTCTGTTGTAGTCTATCAAATTCAGTTTCCTAGTTCTGAGGTTTTACATCTACCTGCCCATAGGCCCCGCCTCTCAATATTGGTAATCCAATCAAAAGACGTGCACGCCCTCCGCCTGCTTGCTGCTCCTGTGCCGGTTCCGGGGCCTTCTCGAAGGCCTAGAGGAGCCAACTCTAAAGCTGATTGGTTGACACAACATTGTCATTCCCATTCACTTGAAGCTACCAGCGCCCGCAATGTTGATTCTGAAGGCCTAAGGGCAGATGTTAGCCCCCTGGCAACACACGATGGCTGAATATGATTGGATAAAAGATCTAACATAAAGACCAGCCCTCCAAATCTCAACCTGGGTCTGGCAGCAGCGCAACCAAGAGGAACGCTATGAAATTAAGAGAATAACTCTTACTCTGGGAAATAATTGAATACATATTTGTGGGGAAATATATTTAGAAAAAAATATATATTCTGATGATATTTAGGCCAGCAGAGAAGGCCTTGCTGGCCCTGACGGCCCGCCACTGCAAGAACAATATGGTCTGCCCGCCATGTTTGGTTTGGTTTCTAAACACCTTAGAGATTTAAAATATGTGGCTTTCACACTCATTAGAGCTATTCAGATGGTTTGCAGAGTTGGGATCAATCTGTTTACTGATTGTGATCATACAACACAATATCTGGGTCACTTTATATCTAAAAAATAGTTTTGTGAGAAGTAACAATGCTTCCAGGGTGAAACATGATATATTTATGGTTTACTCTTTTCTGTTGTTGTTAAGTACAAATCATGGACAGAAATTAAGAAGTCTTGTTATAAATGCAGCATTATCTCACTATAAAAAAACACACCCTCATATAGTGTATGATTCATAGGTAACACATAAGCAACATTTATGGGACTATATATTCAGGTCATATCGTAAAGCAAACAATCATCTAGTTGTTCATAATTATATCTCTTTTAATTAAAGGGGAAAAGGGGCAATTTTAATTTAAAGAGACATTACAATTTCCCTTCATATGAATATATTTAAGGCTCACAGACACTCTGGTACATTTCAATCAACCCCTAATGAAAAAAAGATGTCATCTAAGAGGCACATCTCTGTGATCATGTTGTGTTACTCATGTCTTATTTCAGCACTAAAACACATGTAGTCAGAAGGTCTGCTGGTTTTGAAGTTATGATCAAAGCCAGTGGATTCCAGTGCACCGAAGAGGTGTTAACTAATTGAACATATTCACATCAGGTAGTTGCAATGCCATTAAATCACCAACAATAATAAAAGTGTAACAAGTGTAAAATGGAATTGTCTGATTAAAGTAACGGGTTAGTATGTGTTTGATGTTGAGTTAGAGGTAAATTACCTCAAATCCACAAAGATAGGATGGCTCTTTTCCCCTGTTTCCAGTCTTTATGCTAATAAATGTATGAACAGTCTGTTACAGTTTTCACAAACTGAGCAAGAATAAAATTACATGAAACTAATTCCAGTAAGATAAAAGAAGACATCCTTCTCTCCCTTTTCCTCTGCCCCTTCTTTTTTTAGCCAAATGGCAGCATACGTTTGGCTTGAATAGAAGGATTTAAAAATATGTATTTGTTCTATGGAAATCTGTAAGATTACATGGACGTGCTTCATACATGCATACACGCTTTAATGAGCAAAAGATGAAAAATTACATGCACGAAAAGAACACACATCCATGTGACTCTTCAGTCACTTATGTGCTGCATGTCAACCAGCCTTGTCCATGTTTTGAATGCACTATTAGCATCTCTTGTGTCGTATTGGTGTAAATAAGCATGATACAAACGACGCATGTCTCTTTTTATACGATCAAAAACACATGTGCCAGATGACGGTGGCATCATCGTAGGAAATTCCCAACTCACATCCGCTGACACACTATAAAACATTGAGCAACACAAGGAGATGCAGGGGGAACAAAGATCAGGTGGGGGGTCATTGTGATTGGATACATTTTATATCAGGGCAGAAAGCAATGTTTCTGTGCACCAAGATCCACCCCCAAAGCCACTGCACATGATTCCTATCTAAGGGCCGCAGGGAGAGGAGATAGTGGCAGAGGAGGAGGAGAGATACATAAAAAGAGAGAGAGAGAGGACAGTCATGCACTTACAAGCAGGCACCCACACACAATTTTTCATCAGACACCCACACACACATTCTCACATACACTACACATCGGAGCACCTGCTTTGTAGCCACTCTGTCTTCGGATCTGCTCGTGACGGGCTCGTAGTGCCGAGATGCCTTCCCGTGGCTGGTTGCTGTTGGCTCTGTCTCTGGCAGCACTAACAGGTACAAAGTTCCTATTTGTCTTTGAGCATCAGTGTCAAGTCTCTGATCTCTGTGTAAAGACTTTGCAGCTCTTTCTGTTTTTTTTTTTTATGATGATAAAACAGACGCTGTGAAGTGATGTGAGTTGTAAAAACGGATCATATGCAGTCAGATTTGATTGCATGTGTTAAAAATAGCTTGTAAAATGTGCCATCTGCCATCAGCTTTTATGCCTGCCTGGATTTCTTTGCATATAATTTCCTCTAAAAAGAGTCTAACAGCTCTTTCTCATACTCTTCCTTTTTTCAGATTGGACAAATCATCTTTAATATGGACATAATTAAAAAGCAGTCTCTTGATTGATTGCATTATTCTCACTGGACAAGTTGTGGTTATTGTGACCCTGCCATGTTTGAGCTTATCCAGCGTCCTTTACTTTGACTGAGGAGGGTTTTTTGTGTGTGCTTTTAATCCTGTGTAGCATTGATCCCAATCACGGGCTCTGAAAAGATTCAACACGATAAATGTAAAAAAAAAAAACTTTTAAAGAGCAGCGCTCATGGGTTATCAGAAAATGTGCGTGGACAGATCAGCTCGCTCACGACTTAGTGTCACTTTCCAACCTCTTTTTTTTGTCACTTTGCGCTTTTCATTTCAGGAAACACAGTCGATGCTGTTGCATACGAGCGAACCGAGAGGAACTGCTCCCTGTCACCACCGGTAAATGAATGGAGGCACTGTGATCAAAATAACAAATTCCAGAAATGATGTCGTAAATTGTACCACAAAGAAGTCACATGGCATTTCTTTCCATTATGAGACATGTTGCACAAGTTTTATATCGTGACAGTTAATGATTACTGCACATGCACAACAGCTAATGATTACAGTGGGAGATTCAGCACGGGATGAATCAGCAGTTCTGCAGGTTTTAATTAGATCTCAAGACGTTTCACACTATATGTCTTTCTCTGCCTCTGTGTGTGTGTGTGTGTGTGTGTGTGTGTGTGTGTGTGTGTGTGTGTGTATGTGTGTTACAGCACCTCCCCAGCACAGCAGTAAATACCACTCTCCGGCTGCAGGACCTACGAGAGCAAATGCTTCCTCTGAATATCTCTGCCTACATTATCCCTGGCACTGACGCTCACCTGGTACATCTGCTGTCCTTCATAATCATTTCATCTGGGTTCAAACCGTGTGTGTGTGTGTGTGTGTGAGAGAAGCTAACCTCTGTTTCTCTGGCAGAGTGAGTATATTGCACCACGTGATGCCAGGATGGCCTTCATGACCGGCTTTACAGGCTCTGCAGGTACAATCCCTTTCTGCCGCTTGGTTTTTCTGCCGCCTCCTCCTCTTCGTCACCGTTGTCTTTGTCGTCGTCGCTGTCCTCCACCTCCCTCTCATGCTTCAACTCCCCACGTCTAAATGTCGCGATCATGCAGCTCCTCTACTTTCACCCCGCATCCTCACCAAGCGGCCATGTCATCGTTCATTCAGTTTCCTCGCCTTCACTCGCTGCATCGTTGCATCTTGTCATTCATCAGCGTTCCCCTTCGCAGAGTAACTTCACCATTCGGTCATGAGATATATTTCCTGCAGTAATGGAGAACAAAACTAATGATCTTAGATATTTCTGTACTCAGCTGTTCCATGCATGAAAGGATAAGAGGACAGATGACATTCCAGTCACCGGGCCAAACCTCAGGCCAAAGGCAAATGTTCCGAGCCTCCATTAAGAATCGGACATTTATATTCAGCAGTTGTTACCTGAGTGTCTCTATCTGACGTGAAGGTACAACAGTGGAATGATAATGTAAGCCCTAATTATATATCCACCACTCGTCACCATGCTGCCGTCTTCTCTGTGTTTCTTCATAACCTTCCCGTTTCTCGACAATCACACGCTCACATGTTTCAGGATTAGCTGGCCATTGTTCCAAATCAACTGTGACATTTACTGTTGTTTGTAATTCAGTGTCGAGGCTGACCTCTCCCTCACGCAGCTGCCGTCCCGTCTCTCCTCAGGCACTGCCGTGGTTACTCAGACCAAGGCCGCTCTGTGGACAGACAGCCGCTACTGGATTCAAGCTGAGAGGCAGATGGATTGCAACTGGGAGCTGGAAAAAGATGGTGGGGGGGGTGATCATTTTGTGATTTACTTGTTTTGACAACGCAGGACACGTGGATACCAATCAAATATTTTGGTTTATGATGATCAGACTAAATATATCCTGACAAATGCTGCACCCGTTATTACAGGATTTACATGGTAAATATAGCCCTTCGACAAACTAAACGTGGCTGCATGCTTTATCCTGCAAAAACACCTTCAACATATATAATGCTGGTGTTTAGAAATGTGTAAAGGACAACAAATATTAGAGAGCATCTTTTTATGACTTGTAATGCCACCTGTCTTCGGTCAAGGATTGGTACAGTGGCAATGAGAGCTCAACCCAACAACACAACACACACAGGCCTTCAGTGTTTGAGGCCGAACACTGAGTGCCCGGGTCGTTTGTAGATTTCCGACACATCTCTAGCCTTCACCATTACATAACATCGTTTCTTTTGTTTTGTCTTTTAATATTTCACACCTTCCATAGCCGGAGGCAAAGTGTTTTCCGGTTGTCCACAGACAGATGGTCCAACACAATATTTTAAGAATAGGTGGAAGGAATTTATTCCAATTTGGCACAAACATCAACCTCGACTCATGATAAACTGATCCAACGTTTTTAGGTGACTGGACCTCACAAAACACTTTTTTTGGACATAACTCAAGAATCCATAGAATAAAATTGTGAAGTGATGATATTTTGCAGAGACATGGAAACGTATAATATAAACCAAACCAGCTTGAAATGCATGTGAACTAATTCATTTATGTCTTTTTATGCAACTTATTGCCCAAAGAAAGTAAAACAAGGTTAGGGTTGCACCCTCAAACGTCCCTCTTAAATGTATTTGTATTATCTGAATCCTAATTAATTTGACACATTTCGCAGCAAAGCAAGTTGTGCTGATTTGATTAAATTCACAATAAAACATGTTTTAATATTTTGATGTATCACAATATTCACCACAGGTAAGTCAAATGGATCCTCTGAAGTCAATAATAACTTGATTCTGTCATGTGTGATGTCCCCCAGTGTCCATCGGCAGCGTAGCAGAGTGGCTGATCTCTGAGGTCCCACCAGGCGGCGAGATCGGCTTTGATTCCTTCCTCTTCTCCCTCAGTAGGTTTCTACTCTCAATCCCTCTTGTCAGTCCAGGTTAACAGCAATAAAGTGCTCGCCCTACGTAGATGGAAAGTTATTAATGGAGCCTCCAGACGCCACACAGACTGTTTACTTGTGATTGATTCGTCTCGTTGTGTGTAATCGTCTGCAATTTCCTCCATTAGAAACGCAGGAGGACTACAGCCTCAATCTGGACTCGAGCAATCGAAGCCTCAAGTCCGTTCCAGACAACCTGGTTGACAAAGTGTGGAAGGAAAGACCGTCCGTCCCTCCTGACAACCTCAGCCGCCTGCCCGACAGAGTCATACGTGGGTTCCCTTATACGTCTGTGCTGACACACTCTGCAGCCTGCTGCTGCCCTTTATCTTTGTGCTGATAAATACCTGTAAACTGGACAGAAGTCAATATGCGGCTCCACAAACACACCCATAAACAGCCGGTTCATGTCTTTATGGCTGTCTGAAGGATGAAATCTTTAAAGAGAATGGAAAATTCTCTGAAAAAGGAAATTGTCTGGACACTCGTAGGCCTTTTAGACTTTATGGTGTTATAATCGACAAATGGAACAAATGTAGAGCATCATAAACATAATGGTCTGTGTGTGTGTGTGTGTGTGTGTGTGTGTGTGTGTGTGTGTGTGTGTGTGTGTGTGTGTGTGTGTGTGTGTGTGTGTGTGTGTGTGTGTGTGTGTGTGTGTGCGCGTGTGCGTGTGTGTGTGTTGTTTGTTATGAAAGTTTGCTCTTATATTTGGCAGTAGAGTTAAGAGGATGAGCTGTTTTAACAGGAATGTCACAGGAAGGTTCTTGGAACATCAAGGATATGTGCCTGCACATACAAGGAAGCGTCACATCAATATTTTTATTGGAACGATGGGTCAGATAATGGGTCATATAAAAGCTGATGCTCTCTGCAGTTACCCTCTAGTCTAATGGCATGGTGCATATTTAAGATTATTGCTTTGAATTTAGAGCCTGCAACTTTAACTGTCATGCCGCTCTGCCACCGCTCTCATCTAACTCATTTCCAGCCGCAGCAGACCGCTGTATGATACCATATGCTACCATATTCTACCATATGCTACCATATGCTACCATATGATACCATATGCTACCATATGCTACCATATGATACCATATGCTACCATATGCTACCATATGATACCATATTCTACCATATGCTACCATATGCTACCATATGATACCATATTCTACCATATGCTACCATATTCTACCATATGCTACGATATGCTACCAAATGTCAAACTGCACAGTTAGTGACTAAAATAAGATAAAATAATCCTTTTTTAGTCCCGCAGTGGGGTAATTTGCAGGATTACAGCAGCAAAAGGGTAAAGTACACACAAGACATAATCGGATCAAATATAACAACAGGAAATAAAACAGTGTATGTAGCTGAATAACATATGCAACAATATATACACACTGGCAGAATAAATATGAATATTTCCACAGTATGGGTATTAATAGTAGTATTGCACAGGTGGGAGTGAATGAAGTGATTGATTATTTTTAAGTTTTTTGTGGTCTACTTGGAGCTCAGCTGGTTGTGCAGCCTGACAGCAGCACGGAGGAAGGATTTGCGGTTCCTCTCCTTCACACACCGGGGGTGAAGCAGCCGGTGGCTGAAGGAGCTACAGAGCTGCCAGAGGGTCCTGCAAGGGGTGGGAGGTGGTGTTCATGAGGGATGATAGCTTTGCCATCATCCTCCTGTCCCCCACCACCTCCACCGTATCCAGTGGACACCCCAGCACAAGTTTGTTTCGTCGCTTCCGGTCAGCTGTCGAGATGCTGCTGCTCCAGAAGACCACTCCATAGAAGATGGCTGATGCCACCACAGAGTCACAGAAGGTCTTCAGGAGGCCTCAGCGGATAGAGTCTGCTCTGTCCCTTTTTATAGAGTGCGTGTGGTCAGAGTAGTCCAGTTTATTGTTCAAGTGAACATCGAGGTACTTATAAGATTTTACAATCTCAATGTCCATTCCCTGGTTGTTCACTGGTTCTGGGGGAGAGCGTTTAATCAGAATTATGGTGAAGATACATCGTATAACTCACTGTTCCGACACAATTGAGCATCAAGTATAAATTGTCATGTGGATGCAAATAAAAGCAAATTGTTTGTGTTTGCAGAAAGGTCCTGGCAGATGAAAGTGGAGCACATACGGAATCAGATAAGAGACAATCCATACGAACCGACAGCTCTTCTGCTGTCAGCTCTGGATGAAACAGCCTGTAAGTTACTCGCTTTTTATAAATCATGTTGCTGTTTTAGAGAAATGAATTCACTGAAAAACTACGTTGATAATAGTGAATGTATTGCAGTTCATAAAGGCATCTAGCACACACACTTATAACTCTTCACCACCACAGAAACCAAATTTGAGTTCTCCCTCAAGATACATTTTCTATGACTTAAATGTGCAGAACCTTTTTTTAAATAACAAAAAGAAAATCCTATCTGATGATTTTAAATGAAAATGTATACAAAGAGAAGGTGAAAACAAACAAAAATGTCACAGTAAAATAAACAAAAAATTGTAGTTGCAGTCTGATGTGAAGGATTATGATACAAAGTCCGACTGACAGGAAATGTCATACACCAACATTAGATACAAACAGCATGTCTCCAATCGGGTGGATGTAGCAGATGGTGTAAATGAATACAATGCCCGAGCCGCTTCGGACAGTCATGGACCGGGTATATTTTTTATTTCTAGGGCTGTTCAATCTGCGTGGCAACGACATCCCATACAATCCCTTCTTCTACTCCTACACACTCCTCACAATGGATGAGATCTGGTAAATTCATTTTCCAGGGATTACATGTCCCACCATATACACGAGGTACAAAAGGACCTGGAGCATTTTTCTTATATAAACGTTTCTTCTCTGCTGCATATCCACATCTCCCAGGCTCTTTCTCCACCTGGACCGAGTGTCAGAGGAATTGAAGGTGTACCTGAACACCTCCTGTGGCGGGTCACTTTGTGTGCAGCTGAAAAGCTACGAGACTATCCGAGATCACCTGAAGAAGTACGTCGCCAAGCCTGGGGTTAAAGTGTGGATCGGCACAGAGTACACAAACTACGCACTTTATGAGATCATTACACCACAGGTACACAGATATTTTATTGTATTATAGTTACTGTACTGTATACATTTTTGTTGTGTTATAGTATTACTATCGTTGAATTAAATGCTTTGTGTACATCCAGTAAAATGATCTGATTGTCCTGTACTGTCTTAGCTGTACGGAGTCACCACTTGGAGGCTGCTGATGGGATATTTTGGTGTGTGTTGTTGATGAAATCCAAGCTTTTTAAAGCTGCAATAATGAATAATTTTATATAAGAAATGAAAGAAATGACTGTTTAATTTGAAAGGGGTGGCTCAGGAAGAATCCCCTCCACTCTACAGGGCGTTTCAATATCTTCAAAGACTAAAAGTGCTGATCTTCCTGTGATAATCCCCTCATAAAGTGACTCTCTGGTGTACACAGTGGAGCGTCAAACAGCTAAAGTGACCGATATTTCCCTCACAAGACAAAACCAGAGCCAAAAGGAGAGTGGTTATCAGACACCTCCCACTCCATATGAATGCTAATGTATATTTGTGTCTGCTGACATGTTTGCTATAAGGTGATAATATGTCAGTGTTGTGTTTCCAGCTTGTTTCGCTGCCCCCACGCTACCTTAATAGTGCAGGGTTTTATTGAATTTATTTTGCACACGGTCATCTAGCTGATGATGGTGCGACTGTGTCAGGGGTTAGCTGTCTTTCAATCAGAGGATCGGCGGTTCGATCCCCGCCTCTGCTAGTCCTAGTCGATGTGTCCTTGAGCAACACACTTAACCCCAAATTGCTCCCGTAGCTGTGTCTACGGTGTATGAATGTAAGTCGCTTTCGATAAAACCGTCAGCTAAATGAAATATAAGGTCATGTAATGATGACCACTAAGCTGAATAGTTATTTTGTAATATTTGAAAACTTACTTATTCCCTCATGATAGCAATAATCAGTCTTTGAAAAATAAATGCACACAAGAAAGGCTCCGGTTTACTCTCCTAGCAGGATAAGACCTCTTCAGGCTAAAATTGATTGTATTAAAGGATAAATATGTTGTATTCATTATGATTTTTTTTTGTCTTCATTTAGGAGAAACTGATGACAAGCTCCTACTCGCCTGTGTTGACGACGAAAGCAGTGAAAGATGAGACCGAGCAGCGAATCTTGAGGGATGCTCATGTACGTCGTCTGCACACAGACACACTCACGTGATAGACGTACCCCACCTCCACACAGGAGCACAAACATACACCACCTCTTTACTTGTGTAAATATATATATATACACAATGGGACATCACTGTCAGACTGGTGGGACATGTATGTATCGTTTTCATCGAGAGCGTGATCATTTCAGTGAACACACACTCTGATACATTCATTCTCCTGTCCAGAGACGTCTGAAGAGCCTTGTGACCTACCACACGACTCCTCAGTCTGTATGATGTGTGGTGATGTGATTGATGCCGAGACTCTCCCGGTCATCGTGTCGTCGTGGTTCTGTGCAGGTGAGGGATGCAGTTGCGGTCATCCAACTGCTGATGTGGCTGGAGAAGGCCGTACCGGAGGGGAAAGAGACCGAGCTGACTGCTGCACACTACGTCAATAAGTGTCGCGGGTGAGTGCACACGGTAGTGCTTTGCTGCACAAGCAGAATTCAGTCAGACTATACAACATATTTTATAATTAGAATCGTTACGATTACACTCACTTCAAAGTTGCCTAATTTAAACATCATTACAGCAAACAGAAAGACAGCAGAGGCCCAAGCTTTGAGACGATCTCTGCAAGTGGACCCAATGCGGCACTGGCCCATTACAGGTACGATTTATTTATGCTCTTCCTTTTCTTGCTAAGCTTTTTTTTAATGCCAAATGTGTATGAAATCGTTGGGGTAGTTTTGGAACATGGTTTTTTTTTTTTGATTGATTGATATATTTATTTGTCGTTTGCCAGAGTACAGGTACAAAAGCATCGAAATTACAAGAAAGGGTGGATGAAAGATTACAGCATAACATGAGGGAAGAAGGCGAGAAAAAACACCAACCCCCCGACTATGCCCCGAGAGGGGTACAGTGTGGGAGCAGGAAAAAAACACCTTAGCACATAAGCACATACATTTTAGACATGACTTGCAACGAGTAGGAAGGGGGGAGGGGAGGTAATCCAATTTACGTTATTGATTCAACTTTTTCAAAGCTCACATTAAGCTGTAAACTGATTTGGAGAAGCCAACAGGTATTTCTGGTACCTTTGGAAGGACTAGGATCCTTTTGTTAATGAAAAGTAGAAATACCCTCATCTTAAAATACTTCATTGGAAGAAAAGGTCCTGAATTAAAAATGTTACTCAAGTAAAAGTACGATCAGGAAAATGTACTTAAAGTTTTTAAAGCATTTTGTAAGTTATTTTGTTTTTATGTTTATATGTTTTTAGGCTGCATTGCGTTATAGTTTCATTGCATTGTTTTATTAACTAGTCTGACAGCTACGTACAGATATAAATATATATCTATTTAAATATTTGTATTTGTTCATAAGTAGTGATGTCTGTTTGTCTTTGTTCAGCTTTTTTCTCGTGCCTTACAGCAGTATGTCTTAATTCTGTTTATGTACACTGAAAGCTACAAAAAAAGTCTCCTTCCTTGTGATTGTATACACATTAAAGCTGATATACTGATTAGTAGAATATTACTGCATCATATCACATAAGAATCTCTTGTGTTTTTCTCTATAAAAAGTAACTAGTAACTAAAAGCGTAAAGTAAAACAACACCATTTATGTCTGAAATGTAGTGGATTAGAAGTATAAAGTAGCATAGAAAGGACTTATTTGAAAAAGAATTGTCAGGAAAAGTACAAGTATGTGAAAAATATACTTAAGTACAGTACTTAAGTATCATACATCAATCAGTAAAACCTTCTCTCTGCCATCATAATCACATTGTCCCTCTGTGGTAATTATCATCACCTTCACTCTCTCACTGCTCATTTCTTTGTGAGCTCTCTTCTATCAAACTACTTTGTTTAGAAACTAGACGGCAGTAATGTAAACCTTTTAAAACACTGTCATGGTCCTTTATATGCACAACAACAATCATCTGCAGAGCGGCAATTACTTCCGGTTGTTCTGGTTTTTGCAGCCCTGCCGAGGGAACCAGCAGGAGGTTGACCGTTGATGAGATGTACCTGGTGGACTCCGGCGGCCAGTACCTGTGAGTAAACTCACACTCTGGTCACACAATCTCCACTTTCACATCACTTGCATTTGAAATGAGTCATCGTGCCTCTCACCACTCGTAGAGACGGGACCACTGACATCACTCGGACAGTTCACTGGGGAGCGCCGACCGCAATGCAAAAGGTAATGCATTAGATATCAATGTTTGAAGGGTTATTAAAGGTCACAGGAGATTGCCAATCAAACACACTGTAACCGATCAGTCCAGTTTTTCCGTATCTCAATCTGTATATCTTTCTATATTGACATCATTATTTTTTTAGTAGACTTTTTAGCTGGAAAAATCTTTGCTGTAAAGTTCTTCCAAAAAACATATTCAAAAATATCTCTTTCCTGTCATTAACCAGCTGTCTGGCTTCACAGGAGGCCTTCACTCGGGTGCTCATGGGAAACATTGAGATATCTCGAACCATCTTTCCCTCAGGGACACGAGGTGGGAATGAACAACATTCATACATGTTTAAAATGAGATTCACAAGGATTCTCCCCTGAAACCCGTCAGAGTTTCACCACTAGGGAGCGCTGTTTATCCACTTTTTGATCAATTTTTTTTTTCTTCAGTTTTAAGTGGATGATTTATCTTTGTTTATCAACAGGTGTAAACATGGAGATGCTGGGTCGCCGGGCATTGTGGGAGGTGGGCCTGAACTACGGCCACGGCACAGGTCACGGTGTTGGGAACTACTTTGGAGTTCATGAGTGTATGTTCTCTTTTTATTTTCTACATATTTTCAAAGTTTACAACTTTTAGTCAGAAATCATTTAACATATATGTGTAGTGACATCTTCATCTATCACTTAAAAAGTACATTCTAAAAGCATCATGATGTCTAAAAGCATCAATATTATGATGCTGTTTATGCTGTTTTGCATCAAATTGTACTTCATCACACTGCTGCTAATACCGTAAGTGGGACGGATTCATTTGATTAACTGACTAGCAGTTTGTGCGACAGCACATATTTCACTTTGTGATGCGTCACATCTAGTGTGACAAAAACACTTAAATCTGCAATGTTTTATAAAACGAGCCACAATGAGGTCGCTCACTCTCTGAATCAGACTGAAACTAATTATTACTTTCACTATTGATTAATCTGCAGATAATTTTTCCATGAATAACTGATTAATTAGTCAGTATATGAAATGTCAAAAAATAGTGAATAATGTCAATTAAAGTTTCTTCAAGTGAATTTGAATGTCTTGATTTGTCTGATCGACAGTCCAACGTCTTGTATATAATCTATACAAGAGATACAACTAGAGAAGTTAGTTATATCTTTAAACAAGACGTAGATGAATGCATACACCTTTTTAAGATGTGTTTAACTTTTCTGTGGTGTAATCTATACAATTAATGATGTAAAGTTGTAATATTTTTCCAGGGCCAGTAGGATTTCAGAGCAACAACATTCCCTTCAGAACTGGCATGTTCACGTCTATTGGTGAGATTTTGTTCTTTCTCAAAATAAATCCACGTCCACTAAGATAACACAACATTATGGTCAGATAAAAGTAAATCAACTTTCCATTTAGCGAGCCTCAAATACTCGAATAAAGAAAAAATGGATTCTGATATTCTTTCCATAAGAGCCTGGATATTACAAGGAGAATGACTTTGGGATCCGGATTGAAGATGTTGCTGTGGTCGTACCTGTACATACTAAGGTAGCTAGAAACAGAGCCTTATTGCAACTCTATACTCATGTCAATAATTTCCTGCCTATGAATGAATGATATAAATTCAATATAACTTCTTTGTGACTGTGTTTTTTTCCACTCAGTATGGTCAAAACTACCTGACCTTTGAGACCGTGTCGCTGGTTCCATATGACAGAAAGCTGATCGACACCACTCTCCTCAGCTCAGAGCAGGTTGGTAATTCTGTTCGACTGCAAAATCAACTTTATGTTGACTTTTTTTATTTATTTTTTATGTCACCATTATAAAAAGGTGCAATAAAACCCATTAAATAAATGCCCAGTAACAAGCTTCCCCAAACATATGATCAGTTTCCATGCTTTCATTTGTAAATAAGTTTTGGTGTGAGAGAGTGTGACATGGACTCAGTCTTTCATTTTCCACCTTTACGAGTGTGACGGTTTCCTCTTTAAAAAAAAATCTTTACACTTCAGGTCGAAGTTTCTCTGCAGTTTCACCACGTGTGAAATCAACTTCTTTGGAGAATCATTGTACAGAAAAAAACACCACACAGCTTTCAAACAAACACAAAGAAAAACAGTTTTTTTTTTGGCTGAACAAATTGAGTTCGTCTTTTCTTTTCAACTTCAGTTTATTTTCTGTGTCCATCGCCTGGAGGCTTAAGATCAGTGGTGGAAAGTAACTCAGTAGATCTTTTCAATTACTGGACTTAAGTCAAATCTGAGGTACTTGACTTAAGTATTTCCATTGTATGCTACTTTACACTTCTACTTCACTACATTTTACAGGAATATATTGTAATTTTTAGTTCACTATATTTACCCGACAGCTATCATTGCTAAATGCTTTTAAAATTAATATTTTACATTTAAACAATGGGAGATATAATAAAATGCATTCTTAGAGATTACACTATCCAAACATGTTATATAATTTGTTACACCTCGACTAAATTGATTAACAAAAAAACACACCTTTACATTGATGCAACATTGCTAACAATGTAATAATGTCATATACAATAATGTATGTGTCACAGGAGACAGTAGAAGTACCTTTAATTTAGCTAAATTCATCACATTTAGCTTGTAATACCTTTTTACTTTTGCTTAAGTCTCAGATTCAGATTATTTAATTAGTTTTGCCAAAAAATTATTATTTGTCTTTGGCACTAGCCTATAAGACAATACACATCATACACAACAATACACAACAGTTACTTATCTTAACATCTTAAAGTGACCAAGTGGTAAAAATAATAATACTAGAGCTTTGACTTATGTAAGTAAACAATATGAGGACATATTTTGCGACTGTTGACAAAGCAAAACATTTATTTTTATTTATTTTTTGACCAATGGGACCAAGTGGCAGAACAGCACACAATGTTCCTAGAATTGAACCCTGTGGAACACCATTTTTAACCTTATACCAGGAAGATACAGTATTATCATATATTAATATTTATTTTGCCTGTTATTCACAGGTATTTACCTGATACCTGTTTTTCACATGCCAGCAGTGTACATCTGTAACTTTCATTGAGATTGGTCTGTTCTCCCTCTAGCTTCAGTGGCTGAATAAATACTATGAGACCATACGGAGGCTGGTGGGTCCTGAACTGGACCAACAAGGACTCCAAGAGGAGAAGGACTGGATGCTCAAACATACAGAGTCCCTCGTGGAGTCTGGATCTTCTGCGTCTGTGTGTTCCTCCTCGCTGACCCTCATTGCTCTCGCTGTCGCTCTCCTTCACAACATCATCTGAGCATCTTCATCTCTTTTGCACATTCACAGCAGACTTGCACACTAATGTTACTCCTATGCCGTCTCTATTGAGCAGCTCTAGCAGGTCGAGAGAAGCATTGCAATTTAGCGTTTTCCAATGAAAGGATATATGTGTTTGATAATTTAAGTGGGTGGGTAAATAAAAAAGTCAAATTGACTTGTTTGATTTTTGATGTTTTTGCTTTATTGTTTTTAATCTGGGCATTTGTATAACAAATGTTTATTTTATTAAAGTAACAGTCTTTCAAACAAAGGTGTGGACACGAGTCATGAAACTTTTTGAATTGACAAAATCATTTGGAAGACTTGCAACTGGATGTTGGCTGAATTAAGACTTGTGATGGAGATTTGACTTGGACTTGATATCGACAGACAGACTTTATTATTCTCACAAGATGTTAAAGTGTCAATGCAGCACGGTGCAGAAAATCAAGACAAGTAGGATTTAAAAAAGTGATTAAAACAATAAATATCTGAAGAAAACTCCACACTACACTTCAACATAACTTTAGGTATTTCTCTGATAGTCAAGTCAAGTCTTTTATTGTCAGATACACAGAATGACACAGGGTCAGACTGGGCACTGAAATTCTTAGGACAAGGCCCCACACAACAACTACCATAGCATAACATAATATAACATAACATAACATGACATACACACTGTACAAGAACTCTGAACATAATACTAACATATATACATATAATGCACATAATAACTAGACTACAGACAATGGGAGTAGCAGGAAGTGAAAGCAGGTATTGCAATAGAAAGTGTAAGTGTAAGTACAAGGCTGAAAGTGACAGTGTATGTAAAGTGACGAGTGTAAAGTGTCGAGTGCAAAAGTGTCGATCGTGTGTCAGTGTCCATTGAGCAGCCTGATGGCTCTCGGGAAGAAACTGTTCTCCAGTCTCTGTGTGCGAGACCGGATGCTACGGTACCGCCTTCCAGAAGGCAGCGGGGTGAACAGGCTGAAGGCTGGATGATGGCAGTCCTTTAGGATCCTGCCAGTCTTCCTGAGGCATCGTGTGCGGTATGTGTCCTGCAGGGCTGGGAGCTCCCTACCGATGATGAACTCCGCAGTCCTGACCACACTACGTAGGGCCTTGCGGTCCTTGGCTGTGCAGCTCCCACACCACACTGTGATGCACCCAGTCAGGATGCTTTCTATTGTGCATCTGTAGAAATTGGTGAGGATGACTGAATCCATGCCAAACTTCTTCAGTCTCCTCAGGAAGAAGAGGCGCTTCCGGGCCGCTTTGACCACCTTGTCTGTGTGAGCAGACCAGGTGAGGTCGTTGCTGATGTTGACCCCGAGGAACCTGAAGCAGCTGACCATTTCCACTGCAGAACCGTTGATATGCAGGGGTGCGTGCTCCTCCACCTGCCGTCTCCTGAAGTCCATGATACATGTTCTACTAAAATAGACTACTACACCACTTCATGACATCACTTAATTGCGATTCTCCGACAGCTACAGGTAACGCTGCTGTGCCTTCTTGTTAGATGCAGTTGCGTGATCACTCTGGTCAGCAGCAGCGACGTGTGCACACCTAGAAACAGTATCTGTTGATGAGAAGAGGAAGTCCATTTACTCCCTTTTGTCTTGTGAACATTGAACACTGCTCCGGTCAGCCGCTCCACCTCGCCTCTGGAGGCTGTCGACGACTGCTCTCGACCAATGAAATCGTTAGTCGACTAACACCCAGATGATTTTGTCAACTAATCAATTAATTGATTTCATTGATAGTAAAACTGAGTTTCTCCTCAAAGAATCACACAAAAGCACCACTTTGAATCTTTTGTGTCATCAGATTATTGGAAAAGGGCATTTAGCATTAAAAAGCATACGAAGATGACGAATAGACTTAAGAGATCTTTAATGGCCTGAGATCAAAGTTTCCATTGAGTTGACTAATGGACTGATGGGCAGCGCTCTGTTGTTTCTAATGAGGCCCACCAGGGTTGTGTAATAATAATATGATGGAGTCATGGTGGCTATTGAGATGATGTTCCCAATGCACACTGCATGGGGTCCCTCTGGGAGTCCAGGATCCCATTACAAAGGGAGCACGCTACAGGGTACTTCTGAGTACTACACTTTATACTTTCAAATGAATCTACAACAATTCATTATATTTTATAAAATGATATGTTTTGAATGTAATATATTTATCTTCAAAGTAACTAAGTGACTAAAGCGTCCACTTATATATTGTCACACCACTAAAGCTTTTGGAAGGTGCCATTCTGTAGGAGTACTTTTACATTTTAAAACTTTAAATATATATTTCTTATATTTATGTTAAGATTTGTTACGCATTTATTTTGCTTGTAATTGCATATTTCTAAGTTTTTTAAAGTGTATTATTACTAGTTTACTTTCGTAAAGGATCTAAATACCACTACCTCTGTGGTTTGAGGTCACGTTAGGCGGAATCAAAATGTGTTGCCTATTGCTTTTAAGATCTGCAGACGGATCAGTTTGTTGCTAACCTTTAGTCGAGTGACGGGAAACTTAAATAGGGCATGCTCTCATCATGTGGTTTGCTATCCACCAAAATAAACAGCTAAACTTGGCTTATATTGTACTTCCCTTTCTTCTTCTACGACTAATGTTTGCCTAGTCTTTTTTCACTCAAACGCACAACATTTCTGTGACTCACACAAGTTGTTTTCAATCGTCTGTCGTGGCTGTTCTTACACTGACAGCATTTATCTGGCCTTTTGTAACTCATTTGTGTTCCACATTTTGGGTAAATATCCTTCGCTGGCCTGTCTGATCACTAGTGTGTGTTTTAGTTACGACCTCCTCCGGCTCCTCTGCTGCAGCTGCAAAGCCGTTACTGAGTTTCTAAACATATGTCACCCTTAGATTTCACTTCCACACTTCAGATGCAAATATGTTCTCTTTGAGCGTGATGGCTAGACAGCAAAGCTGCAAAATAAAGAAAACATAATCTGACACAGCTGGTTGGCAGCTGGAGAGCTGCCGTGTTGCATGATCTTTAACTCAACATTTTGCTGTGAGAGTAGAAATGTTGTCAAATCGTGACAATGAAGGAGAGATGACTCGATGCCTTAACATA
The DNA here is from genome assembly GCF_029220125.1 of Pseudoliparis swirei. Lineage (NCBI taxonomy): Eukaryota > Metazoa > Chordata > Actinopteri > Perciformes > Liparidae > Pseudoliparis > Pseudoliparis swirei. The sequence continues at coordinate 19,259,526 of NC_079406.1, read as the reverse complement.
ACTCGTGACTAAAGCTCCTTTATTAATTACCCTGAGCTGTTATCTGCCTGAACATACAAGTATCCATATTATATGAGTCACCAGATGTTGATTGAACCCGGATTAAGCAAGATTCACAGAAAAAACACTTTATTTTTAACCTTTGTTAAACTGAGTTGTGATGACATTTTCTTGAACTGTTTCGCGCGTCGTCCTGCTTGCCACAGAGAGTTTGTAGCACGCAGGACCGAGAAATACATGTAACCAACCGGCTCGCCTGTGTGAACACCAGAGGACCGAAACAAGGTCGGCCTCTTTAGTTTCTTTGTGGCCACGTAACTTCCCCTCAGCTGCTGCACTGCATGCGGCTGCAGCAGAGTGCAACTCTACCTTTCCTTGCAGCCGATAACCTCGGCAGCGATAGACAGCGACAGGAACTCTCACTGGTTTCGCTCTCAAGGCCTCTCATCCAAAGAGATCTCTGAAGGGCCACTGAAGAAGAAGAAGAAGAAGAAGAAGAAGAAGAAGAAGAAGAAGATGTTGAGGCGAAGGCCCTCCAATGCCTCGGAGAAGGAGCAAGTGCAGAAGAAGAAGGTGAGTTGTTTGGCAACTTGTTTGTTTTGGAAGGTTTCAAGTGAATGTGCTCAAATGGTGCCTCTATAACTGTAAATATCACACACAGTGAATTGTGAAGCGGTCTTTATCACACCGTGTGAGTCACTCGATGTTTGCATTTCAACGTCTCACACAGCTGTCTCCGTGTGCACATCGTTTGCGTGAATTCACGGCGTGAATAGGACAACAGGAAGTGGGGATGTTGATGGTAAATCAAGCCACTGGCGTAGGAGACGTCGTTTCAACACAGGATGTCTGCTCAAGTTAGTGCACCTTTTTCTTTTTGCGGTGAAGCTGAACGAACCCTCACACACGCAACTAATAGTTCAGTACGATCTTCATGTCTAAACAATTTTTAAGTGTCTAAATACTCTCTGTCCTCAACATATCCTTTTAGAAAAGCAAAGTTCCTCTATTGTGTGAATCATTACTGCAGATGTAGTTTGAGTCATAGCAGCCAACAACAGAGCGAGTCTCCTACACCAGTGGCCTGATTTACCATCAACATCCCCACTTCCTGTTGTCCAATTCACGCCGTGTCATTACACGTCTCATTGTGTTTGTGTTCCCGGTAATCGTCTCTGAATACACATCTACCGCCGCTGATGATCGAGGCCGGAGAGGATCATTGTTCCACGACACGAGTCACTACGCTGAGAGTATCAGCGTTAATTAAAGACTGTTCCATCTTAAAGCTCTGTGGCTTGTTAGGGAGCACAACTGTGGCAAGGGAAACAAACATTTACCAGCAACATGAGCAGTGTTGGGCAAGTTACTGAAAATTAGTAATTAGTTATAGTTACTAGTTACTTCTTTTAAAAGTAATTGAATTACTTTACTAGTTACTGTATATCCAAAGTAATTAGTTACTAGGGAAAGTAACTTTTAAGTTACTTTTATGTCTGCTTTTTTAATGTCATGAACAGTCAAACACAATAAACATATATTGTAGACCTATTTATTGCAATCAACAGGGCAACAGGCCTTCAAATCAAGCAGGAGTACAAAAGTCCCTTTTTTAGTTAACTTAATACAAAATAACTGTCTCAGTGATTTAACAGTGGTTTTTTTACCACATTAGGCCCAATGAAATAAAAGTGATTGGCCTACAGTATTAACACTAATTAAAAGAGAAAACAAAGGTGCCTTGAGGTGCTGCATATAATTGAGGGGGGGGTGCTAGTGAGGCGTGTACGTGCTGATCTGGAGTCAGTTTGGTAGGATTTGGGTATAAATAAATTATTTCATTTAAAATATGGATTTTTATTTAAAGATATTCATGTAATTTGCATGCAAAATAGGTCTACCCGAACCAGCGGACACAAAATTCAACCAGCGGCAAAACCGCGGACCTGGCAACACTGGAAGTGGCTGTCAATCACAGTGTGGCACCGTGCATGCTGGTCGAGGGGGCGTGCCTGTGATTGGCGGAGTAGAGGAGGCGTGCCTGTGATTGGCGGAGTAGAGAGGAGGCGGGGTTAACCTGTCGGAAAACGGAAGTTACGGGTGGTTGACGGGAACCGTTGTTGTTGATATTCGAGCTGCTGAGCTGAGAGGAGCACGCTGTCTGTGTTGGTGAATGCCCAATAAAGGGAGGAATAATAACGTCGTCCCGTCTCCGTGTCATCAGTCCATAACGTCCGAGACGTTACAATATCATTGCGCCACCAAGGTCCTGCGATGTCAGCTCAGAAGCAGCTAAAGTAGCCTAGCTTGTCTTCTTGTCTGCAAGTGTTCATTTTTCACAAAAGAGAGTAACGCGAGTAACGAACTCATTTAAATTTCAGTAACTGTAACTGCGTTAGTTGATTTAAAAAAATACTTCGTTACACTCTCGTTACCGCTAAAAGTAGTGGAATTACAGTAACGCGTTACTTTGTAACGCGTTACTGTAATTTACTTTGTAACGCGTTACTCCCAACACTGAACATGAGTAATGGCCTCATACTGATAAATGACTGGTGGTTAAATTCTTCAGGTTAGAGACAGACAGAGACCATCAGCCGCCAGCGCCGACTGGATGTCCGTAATCACTCAAGCTTTGCCCGTTTCCTGTGGTTACGACTAAGATTCAAAAAGGATGAGCTGCGATATAATCGCACACGGTGACGTGTGGTTGTGTCGAAAATTAGACGAAAAGTTTCCACTGGAGGGAGGAAACTATGAGATGTGACTAGTACGCAAAAGAGTAAAAACTTTGTTTTTTTGGGTTCCGAATTGTACTTAATATTAAACGTATATGCAAGTGACATTCAGACTTGCGCATACGTCCATTCATTGACTAATTGATAGATAATTGATTAGCAGCTATTCTCATAATGTATTAGTCGTTCACATAATTTCTCCCAACATCTCCCAGTTTCTCCTCAGTTTTAAAGATTAAGTTTCATAGATTTGTAAATTGAGTTGTTTGGAGACATTTTGAGACATCTGGGTTGTCGGGAAAGGGAACGAACCACTATTCACTATTTTCTGACATTTTATTAACCAAATGATTAATCGAGTTATCCAGCAAATAACTGGTAGATGAATTGATACTATAAAAAAATCGGTGTGCAGATTTTGAATTCAGAATAAAGGATTTTACAGTCACTTTTTCTTAATCTGGTGTTGAGTTCAAAGATGAATTTGTGTTATTGTTTTACGCTGAATACTATTAGATTTATACGTTCCTGTTAGGCGTCCTTGATGAGTTAAAAATGATGTCACACTATTTAATACATGGACCGCCATGAATCTCCACACACTCTGCAACATGACCTAGATTCACGAGTTGAGGAGTCTCTGAGGAGAGACTGGGCAGTTGATCCTTCTGAGAAATCACTCCGCAGATACATTTCTTTCATTTAAGAGATGAAGAGATAAGAACACAACGTGACATGAGCGTTATCAGTGTTGCATTTCAGTAAAACACAAAACAACGGATTGATGTGTTTTTCTGCTAATTGCTTTTTGTTTACACCGTTTGCTTTTCGATGAAACTTTGGTCGGCTTTTCACATTAAGATATTGACATAATTGAAATTATTTTTGTTTCCAGCTCAGTCTACAGAGGTCCAGCAGCTTCAAGGACTTCATGAAGCACAAACCTACTTCTCCTGTGTCGGAGAAGGAGTTTACCTTGGAGGAGAATGTAAGTGGCACTCCTCTCAAACCTACTCATAAACACAAACAAACCCATCATCAAACGTACAATGCAGATCTGTTTTCAAAAGTAGAAGTGGATACCTCTCAAAGTCTGTGTTTTTAGTTCCTAAATGGAAGATATTTAAATCACCCTCTTCCTCATTCATCACCCAGCACATAAATGACACAAAGGACAGAAGTTGTTGTCGAATGCACAGTGTGTGCTTCCTGATTGGACCCAGCGTTGCACGTGTGGACACATGTTTGAACACCTAACAGAAGTTCAACAACTTCCCAGTAACAGTCTGCGTACCCAGTGTAAGAAGTCGGAGGGCAAGCGAGCGTCGAGGCGACAGGAAGTAAGAAGGAGAAGCAGCATTGCAGCGCCTATAGATGACAGAGAGATAGCAGCGTGTAGACAGGATGTCCGCTCGTCTCTCAACCAACAGCTCCTCTCCAGATAATTTAAATTCAATATTTGTTTTCTTTATATGTTCAATGGTTACGTCCCTCTCTGTCTCTTTGGCCCAATAGTTAACTCTCTGCACTTTGGTGCTTAATCAAGAGTTAAAACGCCATAGTGTAGTTGTGTGTGAGACAGTCATGAATGCAGCTGACCTGAACAGGTGAAGTTTGACTTGAGAATCTGAGTGCTGCCAGTTTGTAGAAGCAACATAATGAAGTCTACGACATCACAAACAATCCCTCTGAACTAATGCTCTATTTTATATTAATCTAACAGCACTCTGCTTTATCTTCCTTTGCAAATACAGAAGACTTGTCACACACGACATTTGCAGGAACTGAGTGCCTCCATAAAAATACTGAAACATCATTAGCTTTCATTACTGAGCCAACGGAGAGTCATGTCTGATAACGCTCACAGGAACTAAGCTTTCATGCAGCTACCCACAATGCAATGCAGGATGTTTGTGTGTGGGAGAGTGCAAGTGACTGCGGGTAACAGCAATATGTGTGTGTGTGTGTGTGTGTGTGTGTGTGTGTGTGTGTGTGTGTGTAGGTGTGTGTGCGTGTGTGTGTGTGTGAGTGAGTGAGAATGTGTGCATGTGACTTTGTGGGTACCAGCAATGTAGGCTACATGTGTGTGTGTGTGTTTTTGTGTGTGTGTGTGTGTGTGTGTTTGTGTGGGTGAGGGGGGGTCAAACCCCATTACCACAAATCTGTTCTCCTAGTCGACTGAGGACTGACAGCAATGCCACTGTGAACCACCTTGAAACTTAATCCATGTAAAAGTCATAGTTTTGCCATATTTTGAAATCACTTTTCATATCCTGTCATCTCGCAGCACCTGTCGATAAATATTTGATGATTTTGTGTTCCCCTCCTCTCAGTTGGCAGAGGGTGTAACGGGAGAGGAAGCTGGGAAAAGTGGCAGCAAACTGGGAAAGACATGGCGCAACGTCATCTCCCGCACCATGACCCGGAAAACATCCAAGATGGTGCAGAAGGCTCTGGCTGAGGGGGTAACATCCTGTTTACACTTCAGTGACTGTGACATGCTCACAATAACTACATCATAGCTGTGTATTGTAAAACTATAAAACAGTATCTATAGGTCTATAGGTTTTAAGGAGATCTGATGTTAAAACACACCGAGATATCTTTACATAGAGTTGTTGTTGTTCTATAAAGATGTGTTGTCACCATCTAGTGGACACATGTGTGTACTGTGTTTATCAAAAGGAAAGCAGGAAGTCTCAGTGGGATTTGTTGTTGTTGTGTATTTTTATTCAGTCAATCATTGCAATACAATACAATATTATTCTATATAATATACAAAACAGAAAGACTGAAAATGTATAGGTAGAAGACATGCTTATATATTCCTATCCTAAATTATTATTATCAAATAAATCTGATAATTAATATATGTGTTGTTCACACTTTTGCTTTCATGTAATGAGTATTGTTAGATTGTAGTATTGATACTTTGAATACTTGCTCACAGTCAGACTTTCACCGTTGCAACGCTCAGTTCAAACCTCTGTAGAATTTAAGCAAACATATCAATAAAGTTAAATTATGGAAACTAATTCAATGTATAAAGTGTATCTGAAAAGCAGCTAAATACATCAATATAATATATGATTAGCCAAATAAGTAAAATAAAGTGTACAATTCTTTTTTTATTTTTTTATTTTTTTATTCGGTAACATTATTTACATTTTTTAATTATTACTGTTGCTTTCACACATTTATTTCATAAGGAAAGCTTAATTATTGTGTGACCTTCAGTTTCAAATCAACTTCTTTAATGGAGTGAACTGAAGGAGAGTTGACTTCCTGTCGTGCTGTGTCCAGGCTGAGAGCGGCGGGGAGCTCTCTCCGGTCTCTTCTGACTGGCTTCCAGATCTCAGCGCTGCAGGACAAAGGACGTCCGTGTGCTCCACCGGGTCCGAGGACGCAGCGCCCAGCCCCACCGCCCGCCAGTTCTCAGGCAGTAGGTGTACATCTTATTTTATACACGACACACACATTTGTAGGCTATGTATTATATTATGTTTTTAGTGTCCATAAGTAAATGAATGTCCAGAAATCATACGGTAACAAAAGATTCTCCAAATCCAGAACTGGGCAAAGAATCATAATCTTTTTAAGTTTTTCTTCAGTGTCAAAGTAATGCAGTGGGAGTTGTCTGTGCATCATTAGGTGCTCCGAGAGTCTCCCTCTCAAACCTGATTGGTCAAGTCTTCCTATAGTCAAGTGATCAAATCATGTTTTTTTTTCTTGCTTATTGACAGTTTTAGTTGTATGTATCTATACAAATATAAAACGTATAATCCACACGCAGAAGGAAAGAAGGGCCAGTCCACGGGAGAGAGAGCACGAAACAGCTGATGTTCGAGATTCCTTCATAAAATCTAAATATATCTAGTGCTCTCATCGTGCTACGTTCATATGTGAGCGCTCTGATTACATGTAGGCCCATTCATTGATTTTGGAATAATGTTGTTGAATGATCCTTTGTTGCATGACCACGTTTTCTCGCCACTACGACAATTCAACCGAGAGATTCACAGTCGAATAAAACTCCTGGGATGGAATCGTTAAATATTTCGACCCTATTGCAAACAGAAACAGCTAAAAGATCATTTGGCACAATTTTAAAACGATGCCAACATGTAAACAAATACAGGCTAAAATAAATTACTTAAAGTTGTAGCTAATGTGAGCATTATGGGAACTACAGTTCCAAATCCTAGAACATGCCTATCCCCCAAACATTATTAAAACATAAAACCAAAAGAGGTGACATAACCCCATTAAGATTTAGAGTGCAAACCATTTTTTTTCGACAAAAGTAAGTAAGTGCCGAATGTATACCATCAAAATATTTCCTCAATTCATTCATATGCGTATGTGCAGTGTGTTGATCGCCTGTGGAGGCTCTGATCCGGCTCCTTGTCGGTTCCCCTCAGGTGGCGACCGACAGAGCCTGGACAGTGGGTACTGCCAGAGGGACAGCATGAGGCTGGAGGACCACGGCGGCTCTTACAACGGGCCGTTCTGCGGCCGCGCTCTGGTCCACACCGACTTCACCCCCAGCCCCTACGACGTGGAGTCACTGAAACTCAATGTGAGTCTCGGGGGAGAAGGCCTCCTCGCCTCCTCTCCTCCATCCTCGCCTCTTCGCCTCCTCGCCGATTCGGCCCTCGGCCTGCTCCGCCGTCCTCCGGGGAGCTCGTTAACCGAGTGAAACAAGACGGGGCGTTTCGATTAATATTCCTCAAAGCAGAATTTGAACTAAACGTCAAGATATGATTATTTGTAATTGTGTCACTGCATTTCAAATTATACAAGAGTTCACTGAGAGAAAAGTCTGTTGAAGGGGAGAGACATGTGGAGTGTTTATTCAGCTTTTCATTAAGTTATATTTAAAGTGATTGAATAAAAAACCAAAGGGTTCTTGCTCTCATGGTCTTTCTTTTCTTCACCATTTCCTCTTCATCTCCTCTTCGATAACTTTCATTCATTACTGTTCATTCGCCGTCTCTCTTCCAGAAATTAGACGTCATCTACATCATTGAGAAGCCTCCTGTGGGGACCTGGACGGGGAAGCTCAACAACAAAATGGGCTCCTTTAAGTTCATCTACGTCAACCTGCTGCCCGATGAGAGCCCTCCTGTCAGGAGGAGACGCTGCAACAGCAAGAACCGCCGATCCAAATCCAAACCCAAAACCCTGGAGGAGGTCCTGGACAGCATCGGCCTCACTGTGAGACTCACCATGTTTGTGACACTGCAGAAGTATTACCGGCATAACGGTGGCTGTCCATCTAAATGTGTGTGTTTCTGATCTTCTGCTTCAGGAGCTGAGTTCTTTGCTGTCCATGCACGGTTTTCAGAGCCTGGAGGACTTTGCAGGACTGAAGCAGTCTCACCTCAACGAGCTGAACATCACAGACCCAGACCAGCGCTCCAAGATCCTGAACGCCTGTGAACTGCTGAGAGACTGTAGGTGAATCCACCACCTTTTGAATCTGAGAGAAATGTTACAGTGTTGCTAATTTCAGAGTTACTGTGCCACTCAGACTTCAGGTTTAGGCGGCGTTAAAATGTCTTATTCTTCACGCTTCCATCATATCTTCTGCCTCAGCTGCATGAGTAGACACTTTTTAGAGCTCAGTTGCATTACACTCACAGTTTCTCATCAAATGTCAGTTATCCATGTTTATTATCCATCTACTTCTATTATCTGTTCATGTAATTATGTTGTTATGCTCAGTGATGATGCTCATCCAATAATTCCTGACTCAACTATGACATTTCCCAATTTCACATCCATTTCTTACACATTTAGATTTTTATAAAATACTGCTGCGTATTCTCCAAAGATCAACTATTTAATAGAAGCACTTCACGCTTTTTACGCTGCGCTAATGAATTTTAAATCTCAACTATTTATTTTACTTTTAGTTGTGTGGTTTTTTAAGTGAAGTCAGGCATCTAAAAGAAAATTTCTGGTTTTAAACAAAACTTAGATCCAGAGTAGAGTTAGCTTCCGTTCAGCAGTAAAAAGTACCAATTAATACGCCCTTTTTATTATGAAATTGACATAAAGATGGAAATGTACTTCATGAAAAACAAAGAAAATACCTATTGTCCCCATACAGGACATTTAAAATGTCTCACACTATCTGACTGCAGTGTTTGTCTCTGAAGCTGACCGAGGCCCCGGGCGTCCAGGATGGATTGTATTTCACTCTTAAAATGTGATTTCTTTGCATTGTGTAGCCGAAGACGAGTCGGAGCCAGAAGAGGACAGATCTCGGGAGCATGACAAGGAACCGAGGGATTCGGGCTGTTTCGAGAGCTCCGAGAACCTGGAGGGCCGCCGTGAGGAGCCAAAGACCGAGGAGGGACTCCACGGGGAGGCGGAGAAACACGAGCAGCAAACGGAGCAGCTGGACGCTCTGCAGGAGCAGCTGCAGGAGCTGACGGTGGACGAAGGACCTTGAGATGTAAGGAGGGGAACACAATTCTTTCCTCTTTTTTTGACTTCCTGGTTCTCAGGGACTCTTTGGACGGAGGTGTACTCCTCTTCACCATCACAGAATGGACCGGTGATTGGAGCGCAACGTAATGCTCATGTACTGCGTCGGGATGATGGTCTTTGTAGTCCACAGCGTGCTGTTGAGCAGGCGGACCAGTTCCTCTTTGTCTGCTTCGATGAACATGTTGTCGTTTTCTTCCCGAGGATATCATGTGAGGCGTTTGTTTATGCCGGTACCAGCAACACATTTGAAGGCGTTCCTTTCCATTATGACCCGGTCTTAAAGGTTTTCATGTCCTTCACTATTACACAATTATGAATGTATGATATTTTTCATGTAACTTTGAATGAATTGTAACTTTCAGTAATTTGCTTTCATGTGTGACATTGGGTATTTTCACTGTTACATTACAAAGAGGTTGATAACAGCTGCTGTAAATAGAATTTAAATAAAAATAAATTTACTATGATGGTGATAGTGTATTCTATTACTGTTGGTCCAGTTTTAAAAGCTTCATCTTAAGAAAGTGAACAGAAAATAGCAACTTATTGAATAAAGTTGTATACTACATCTCTATGATTCCTGGATAGTTAATAGTACATATTTAGATTTAAATATCTGAACTCATCTACCTCACTAGCCTGTTTCTAGAGCGTTTAACTACATCTGTCTTCAGCAGCAGTTACTTGATTGATGACTTATCAATACATTAAATAAAAAGATTATAGAAGTCATGTCAGTTAAACTAACCGGAGCTTTTGCTGTCTTGTGCCATTAGGTTCTTAAAGTAACTATTAGCCTGCTAACATTACGCTAACCTGTAACGAGACGGTGAGATATAGATCTAGAGGTTTTATGACTAATCAAAATACTTTTAAATGACGTTATGAAAATTTGACTTCATTTTTTAATAAAAAAACGGTTAAAATGTTAAATAACTTTACCGGACGTACTTTACTTAATATTTTTCTTCCAACATATTTCTTTAAATGACTTTTAAAGAATCCTTTGAGACACACTATAGTCCAGGGGTGCTCAATACGTCGATCGCGATCGACCGGTCGATCGCGGCGACCTGCCAGTCGATCGCGGCGTAGTATTGGTAGATCGCATGACATTAAAAAAAATTGGCCCGCCCCCCTGTCACTTTCTCTATAGCGTCACATTACAGCAGAAGCATGTCATTTCTGTCTCTACGTGTAGCGTTAACAGTCCTCTGCCCGCCGTCTCGCCCCCCGTCAACAACTCTTCTCGGCTCGCGCAGTCGGTCGATCGCCTTGACTTGGTCACATAATAAGTAGCTCGCATGCTGAAAAAGTGTGAGCACCCCTGCACTATACCATGTCTTTTTTCCCCTTTTTTTGACATGTCGGTTTTTATTTAATAAAAAATAATAAGTATGTAAAAGAAAATCCCAGTACAACACCATATAAAAGTCCTAAATAAGCATAATATAGTATTTTTAAAGAGTCACAGTATAATATACCATAAATAAATTTTAAAAGATGTGAAAATATAGTAAAATACAAATAAAACTTCTCTTGACAGGCAAATAATAAGACAATAGTTTATTTACCAGACATTGATCATGTAAAAAGAAGTGAAGAGTAAATTGAATGAAATACAGATAATCACAGTGCTGATACTTAACAATGTGATCATAAATTAAAAGTTCCATCAATGGCATAGTCCTGTATCTGTATACATAATGCAATGTAATAGGTTGATCAGAGCATTCAGATCTGACCACGGCATTTTAACAATCAGAAGTACAAGAGATCAGCAAAACCTTTAGAGCTCAAACATATACCGTCCCTTTTAAAATCCCCCATCCCTTCTTTTATTAAATATCATTCACATACATTCTTGCTTCTCGGTGACGGCTATCAAACATACCGTCTTCAAATACGTTCTACAAAGAAAGTTCAGCCACTCTGTGTTTAGTACTTCTTATCGTTAAGTTTTCCAAACAGATACTCAATTATACCTTTTTTCTTCACAGAAACAATACTGCCACAGACTTAAAGCTTCTTCCAACAGAGATGTGTCAGTTATCTCTCCTGTTTTCATCGGAGTAGAGAGATACATCTCGGAAACTATTAGTCAATTGCCAGCAATTTTTTAAAAGCAAAAATGCCCAAAAAGTGCTAGTTCCAGCTTTTTTAATGTAAATATTTTTTGATACGGAATTAAATATGTTGGGGTTTTGGACTAAATATGACTAACTTCTATAAAACTCAATATGTTAAATGTTCAATATTTTCTGACAGACCAAACAATCAAGAAAACCATCCACAGATGAACCAATAATTAATCAAACTGGCATGGATTCATCTTTTAAAGTGTTGAATCTCTTTAAGGTTTAAACTGCTCCAATATTATGGTACAATAAAATTAATCAAGCAGCTGCCAACAATCTCAGGATCCTTAATTGCATTTCCCACTCTTCGTCTTCAACCCCATAGGAGAAAATGAGTCTCGACTTTAATTGCGTCTTCATAATAAATAATCTCGGTCAGAATTCAGAGTCTGATACAAAGCTGTTGACTTCTACACAAGTATATTTCACAAACACTGTCTTGCATACAACACAATCACTGTGACAAACTCTCACTATCAGCTAACATCATTTAAATACTAAGAATTAGCTTCTCTTTCTCTCTCCCTCCTTTTTCCCGTGGATGCTGCCCCCTCGAGCGATCTGTGACCAAAACTAAAGAAAGTCTCCAGCAAGATTGAATGCTGAAATACAAAGATGAGTGACAAGAAAAGATCTCCTGGTTTGGCTTTATCCTGGCAAATAACAAGCCTGCCACAGACTGCAAAGATGCAAGAAGAAGAATAAAACATGTTTGTATCAAGGGAGGAGGCAGACGATGGCAAGAAGAGGGAGGACTCGGAGGAAGATCAGCTCTGGTGTGATTGGCAGGAGGAAGTGCTCAAACGTTCAGGCAGCTTAATGAACAACAACCCCACTGCATCACTGTATTCAGTACATCATCGCCTTCGAAAACTATTTACAATTCAACAATGGCTTTGCTTAGTTTTTGCTTCACACGGTTTAATTCAGTGGTTCCCAAACCTTCAGTCCCTTGAAACCAAGATATTTCATTCTGTGACCAGTTCAACCAGTGATTGTAGTTTCTTAAGGAGAAACATTCACAGTATTTCATAAGAAAAAACACCCAATTACGTAGTATTATGTGCATCTGTATTATGACTATCCTGGTAAAAGGAATGCTTGATTTCTTGGATTTAGAGGAGTAGATCGATATGATTCTTGTGCGCCCTCTGTATGCTAAATATGAGGCTACAGCGAGCGGCTGGTTAGCTTAGCTTAGCATAAAGACTGGAAACGGGGGGAAAGCTAGACCGGATCGGTCAGCAATTCTAAAGCTCACCAATTATCTTGTTCAACCTGTACAAAAAAGTCAAGACAATCAAATTTGATTAAGCATATAAATTAGTGGGCTTTAGAGGTGCCTTTCCTGTGTTTATGCTAAGCCAACCATACCATCTACTAGCTGTAGCTTCATATTTACTAACCAGACATGAGAGGTATTGAGCTTTTCATCCAATTCTCTGGAAGAAAAAAAAAAAAATAGTCTTCCTTAAATCATCTCGTGACCCCTAAGATGCACCTTGCTACCCCCGGGTTGGGAGACGCTGGACTACTTGGTGTAGAAACGTTAGCATTTCTCTTTAAGACCCGACCAGTGATTAGAACGTTTCGGGGGCTCCTCTGATGGTCGACCTCAGTTGCCTTTGATGGTGCAACTGTTGTGATAAGGCACTGTGACTACCAGTGTCTACTACCATGACAAGTCAGGCCTCTTCTCTCACTCACTGGATCTCTGGCCGAGCGTCTCCTGGATACGAGGCGCTAACTGCACGTTAAGCAATATCACCTGTCTCAGAGCACTGACCTCATCATACAGCCTCGTTATAGAAAAATGGAAGGACAGGCGTTGTTTTGGATCACTTCAAAAATAGATAAGTAACAACAGTACTGAATGCAGCAATATCAGAATACAAGGTAGATGTTGACTTGCCTGCACGGAGCCTTTAGGATGTCTCAGCTAAGGATGTGCATGTCGTCCCCCTGCATGGACATCAGATGTTATCCCTTGTGTCCACACAGCAAACCCCTGCTTGTCCAGCCTTCTCATGGTTTGCATAGGGCATGTAATGTGCACACAACAGAAAAGTAACTAAGTATGAAGGTGTATACATCTCCAGAAGTAATATTGTCTTTTCCAGACGCTTGCAAGGAATATATTTGAACTGGCCTCTTACAATAAATGTCATTATGCAATTTTTAATCAGTTTTATCAGAGCGACCCACGGGTGACCGGTGGGGATGTCAAACGCTTGGAGAGTTTCTTTTCTCTGCAGTTCTTCCAGCAGCTTCTCCCCCTGCGTGTCTTTGCCATGCAGTGTTCAGGAGACAGAGAGGAAGCTGCTGACTTTCCATTCAATCCCTCCTCCTCCTCCTCCTCCTGCAGGAGTAAGTGTCAAACAGCTCTGCAGCTACTGGTGAGGAGAGGAAGGAATGGGAGGAGCTGCTGTAGAAGCTCTGCTCTTCTAGTTGAATGGAAGGTGGGTGTCAGAGAATAACTGAGTCACCTGCACATTAATCACACATGGATTATTAATGTTTTAGTTTAGTCTAGTTTTAGCATACTGGGCGAGTGGCTACGGCGAAAGCCACCCTCTCATGCAGCTACTGGGCCTTGTCCTTGGCGAGGGATGCTTCTGCCTCAGTCTCGGGTGAAGCCAGGGGCAGGACCTTTGGAGCCGGAGGGTCTTCCTCTTTGGGGGAGTCGCTCTTCTCTGCCGAAGCGGCGATGCTCGGCTTGGCATCGTCAGGTGTGTGCTCGTTGGGGATGAGTGGAGCTGTGGTTTTCTGTAGGCGGAGGAGAGACAGACACTGACTAACTGAGCTGCAACAAAGCATCACAGGACTGAATACATGTGAACTACAGACAGGACCAATGATCGCAGTGGCAGGACATCAACAAGTGGCTCAATCAAACACCCGTCTGCTGCCAGTCACAGTTTCAAGGTGATAAGCAGACCAACACTTCGGTAAGCTCACTACATTACATTATATTCTGTTGGGACTGGAGACAAATTGCTTTCAGTCGGTGTCAACTCCCCTCCTAAATACTTAAAAACTATTTCTGATGTCCGTTTGAGAGAGGGCTGGAACCTGGGACCCACTGTGGTGACAGTAAACACTGCAGCTGCAAGTCATCTGTAGCTTTTCGATTGGATTAAAAAAAGAAGCACAAACACTACCGATGATCTATAAAGCAGAAAATATGACAAATTAACTTTTTTTTTTTAATCGATCCAAACTAAAATTATGTAAAGAGACAAAAAATAGCCCCACTTCCTTTTGTCTCAAGATGGATTATCCACATCACTTCATTAAGAAATGTGCTTTCCACTTCCTCTCACACCTCAGTTCTTCTCCCCAGTCACAATTGTCATTCCCTTAGAGGCAGAGCGTGTGTGTGTGTGTGCGCCCTCTCACCGTGGTTTGTGTCAAAGGGTTGCTGCTGCTGGAAGAGGAGGGTGCAGCAGACGTAGATGAAGCAGGTGAATCCTCCTGCATCAGTCCTCTTCTGTCCAAGACGCTGGAGAGCGAGACAATACGATCAGTCACTAGCTGCATCCTGCTCGTTATTCGCCTCGACAGGGGACACATCTAAAAGTTTATTCTATCACAGGCACTGATATAACGCTCATTGGTAAGGAAAGGATTTGCGCAAAATATACACAAACCTAATACAGACAACATCCTACCTGGGGAACGCCGGCCCACAGAGCACCTCGCAGCAGTTCTTGAAGATGTTCTTGTGGCTGTACGGGTTCTGGACTCTGTTCTTTCCCGACCAGGATCCTTTAATCTGGGCAAAAACAAAAATGTACACAACATTCTTCACATGAGCAGCACACCTTCCCAACACAAAAGCATAGTTTCTTTTTTAGATGTTACTCCTACAGGCTTCGCTTTGACCTACTAAAAAGGATCTAGTCGTGGATCTAATGATTCCTAGTTTATTGGGAACTCTGTGCACCAATGGGTGCTCGCGACAACAGCTAGACAATAACTTTAAGAATCCATTTAAAGATTGGAGAATTCATACAAAGGATTTCCAGAGCAATAATTTAAGTTTTCTAAATTGTACTGCAAGGCAGGTTTTAACACCCAATCCCTTACCGACTGTATGATATACATTCTGTATTGGTTTGTTTCATATCTATATAATGTTTAGAGTTTAGAAAATATGCAAACCCAGGACTTCATGCTGCATGATAACATCAAAGTAAAATCTTCTATATATCTTGTGTATCCTTTTATCCACAAAATCCAGCCGGACATAACTTTTACCTTTGTTAACTTTTGGATTTTCACTCAGACTCTCAGGTTCTGATACATAGAGGCTGCCCCATCTCGTTGGAAAGAATACATGCAGACACCACTTGGGGCTGACAATACACTCCAACCTCTTCTGCATGTTTTTTGGACTGAATTGTAAATGAACTGCATTTATATAGAGCTTTTCAAAACTTAGCGAGCACAGCGCTTTACGACACAAGCCAGCATTCATCTATCTAAACTGTGACGAAGGCTTCTTGATGCTGACCATTCACACTAACAGATCAATTTAGGATTCAGTCTCTTGCCCAAGGGCATTTTCACATGTTGACTGTGGGGGTCAGGAATACAACATCCCGACCTTCTGATGAGTACATATCAGGCTGCTCTACCTCCAGAGCCATGTGTTTAAAGAAAATATGTAGAAGGACCCTAAAAACCCAATAATAGAAAATACAATAAACATGCTCCTTGTAGTAAAGATGCAAATATAACCTTATCATTTCTATCAAGGAGTCACATTTTTATGTTTAATAATGTTATTGTTTTGTTATATTACCATTGATGTGACAAACACCATTACCAATGTATCTATGGTAATGTCTGCAAGCTTGATTGCATGAAAAAACATGCAGGAGAAGAAAAAGTAGATTGATTTACATTTATACTGACTGACCCTCCGACGAGTCAAAGAAAACAGCTTTTATACATACACACACACATACATATATACACACACACATGTATAGGTCAGCCGTCTACTACTTAAGTACTGCATGCCTACGTGTATTGTGTGTGTGTGTGAAAAAGCTGATAGCATGTGGTATCTTATGGGAGAGACCAGAGCAGCTACAACACTCCTAGTCTTTTTTATTGGTCCTTATTCCACCATTTCTATCTTCCCCCTTTATTTACTCCCCCTCCCCCACCTTTCTGCCAAAGCGGCATCTTTGGGAGCATGGCCAGCCCCAGCAGGTATCGATGCATCTATTATTAGGCCAATCACAGATATCGAAGCGGCGGGGCTTTTCCGCCTTTCTCCTGGAGAACCATTACACTGCACTGTAGGCGCACATCGCAGCGCTTCATCGCTACTTAAATTTAAAAATGAGGCCCGCACCACAGGAAAGAAAAAGGGAATTATAAATTAATTATAATAACAAAGTACAAGTGCACTCTCTTGCTTTCGGCCGCCCAGAACCTCAAACCAACAGCAGGGCCCCGTTCCTCGTACCAGGCTAACTGAGTTAACCGGATCATTTTCAGGAGAAGAATACATAAGTCAGGCTTTTTTCGGTTCCACAAAGCAAGTTTGGCAGAATCACCATAGCAACACATCTGCTGCTCCAGCGCAGGCTAACTTAAGTTAGCTGGATAAGAATGCCACTCCCCCGGAAAGAAATAGCAGCTCCCTTCCTCAGAGATCCCATTGATGAAGCAATATCAGTTAGATTAGCGTTTCATATCGAGAGAGTTCTTCGAGATCCATTATCACGTCACGATGACATCCAAGACGAGCGCTATCGATTCTGCTGCCAAGGAATAATTTATTTACAGACCTACACAAGGCGTACATTGAACACCACACGCTGCAGCCGAGCATCGACTACCTCAGACTGTATGCAGAGCCTTGAGGTACATTGTTGTACAGTGTCTGCGATGCAGAACATCGGGAAAGCCGCTGAATGCCGGGCTGTTTGTTAAGTTTATTTGGTGCTTAAGAAATTTATGGATGTGTTCATTACATTCCCATGCCCGAGTAAATGCAATCAAAGAGGGCTTTTATGGAATTGCAGGCAATTGAGTTATTCAATATTTCACCATTTAATGAAAATGCATTCCTATCACTATTTATTAGAGAGCTAAATCATCATGCAGAGTTTCCTAATGTCATTGGCGCAGTGGACTGCATGCAGATCCCCATCAAATCGCCCAAACAAGGTGGATTTTGTCAATCGAAAAGGTTTTCACAGCATTAATGTGCAGGTACTTATGACATCTTTTTCTCTCAGATTAAATTGCTATAAAAACAATCATACGTCAGACAATAGGTTGAATTTCTGATTATGAATAATATAAACATACAGATCTGCCCATACACAGATTCACACACAAATTGAAAATGACCAAATTGCATCAGATAAAGGACTCATCTCTGTACTTGTTCTGTTAGACCTTAGTGCTGCGTTCGATACCATTGATCATGACATCCTATTGCAGAGACTCAATCAGTCGATTGGCATTTCGGGTACTGCACCAAGTTGGTTTAAATCCTATTTATCAGATCGATCTCAATTTGTAAACGATGACGCCTCGATGACCACCAACGTTAGTCACGGAGTTCCACAAAGTTCTGTGCTTGGACCAATTTTATTGACCTTATATATGCTTCCTTTGGGCAATATTATAAAAAGAAACACTACAAAAACTTTAATTGTTATGCAGATGATACTCAATTATATCCATCGATCAAACCAGAGACCAAACAACTTACTAATGTCTTAAAGACATAAAAACATGGATGACCTGCAACTTCCTGATGTTAAACTCTGACAAAACTGAAGTTATTTTACTCGGCCCTGAGCACCTCAGAGATCAATTATCTGGTGATGTGTTTTTTGTAGATGGCATTGCCCTGGCATCCAACACCACTGTAAAGACTCTCAGCGTTCTTATCAGGACTTGTCCTTTAACTCCCACGTGAAGCAAATCTCAAGGACTGCATTTTTTCATTTTTACTTCTAGACTCGATTACTGCAACTCCTTATTATCAGGCTGCTATAATACGTATCTTAGGTCCCTCCAGTTGATCCAGAATGCTGCAGCTCGTGTTCTCACTAAAACCAAGAAAAGAGATCACATTACTCTAGCATTAGCTGCTCTGCACTGGCTCCCTGTGAAAGCAAGAATCACTTTAAATTCTTCTCCTAACCTACAAAGCCTTAATTGGTGATGCACCTTCATATCTTAAGGAGCTTGTAGTACCATATTGCCCCACTAGAGAGCTGCGCTCACTAAATGCGGGGCTACTTGTAGTTCCTAGAGTCCTAAAAAGTAGGATGGGAGCCAGAGCCTTTAGTTATCAAGCTCCTCTTTTATGGAACCAGCTTCCACCTTCAGTCCGGAAGGCAGACAGTCACCTCATTTAAGAGTAGACTGAAGACTTTCCTCTTTAATAGTCTTATAGTTATAGAGCTGAATCAGGTTCACCTGGCCAAGCCCCTATATATGCTGCTATATAGGCTTAGAGGCTCAGCTGCTGGGGGACGTTTAGGATGCACTGAGCACCCATCTCCTCTTTTCTCTCTCCTTATGTATGAATTTTCATCTCTCCATTGCACATTATTAACTCTGCTTCCTCTCCTCTCATAGGGTCCATTGGACCTGGCTGGGTCTGATGCCTCCTGCCTGGCGAGCCGGCCTCCTGTCATGGCCCTGCTGATACGCCGCATCTATTGATTT
Organism: Pseudoliparis swirei; assembly: GCF_029220125.1. Classification (NCBI taxonomy): domain Eukaryota; kingdom Metazoa; phylum Chordata; class Actinopteri; order Perciformes; family Liparidae; genus Pseudoliparis; species Pseudoliparis swirei. The sequence continues at coordinate 19,240,442 of NC_079406.1, read as the reverse complement.
GTATCAATTAGATACTCTGGGCTTGTTTTTATCTACTTATTGTGAAAGTGTTGAGATAATTATTTTGGCGAGCAAGATCTCTTTGGATGATGCAAATCATTAAACCGACTGCCAGCAAGCACATTTAAAGAAATACAATCTGGTAGATTGGGGTGACGATGAGGCACTTTAAACTAGCAGATACATTTTCCCAACACTTACGCATTTAACTGCAATATGTTTCTTGTCTAATCCTTGAAGCGGTGGCTATGTTAGCTCTTGCAATGATTATGGTCTTGAATTCCTCATATGCGTTCATGGTCATCTCCTGCTAGTCAGCGCAGAAAAAAAAAAGTGTCTCTTCCTTTGTGTTTATTTGCCATTGTGGCGTTAGAAAATCCTGGTTTCGGTGATCGCGGCTTCCCCCTTTTGAAGTAGGACGGGCACGCTGATTACTTAAGTCTGGTTCGAATAAATGGAGATAGTTTGAGCGCGGATCAGCCTTTGAAAAACCGAGATAGCCTGACTTCAATCATCAGGTTAATTAAAGATGGTTAATAGAACATTTGATCGACTTCGTTGAACCACGTACAAGGAAAAGGGCCCAGAACTGCTGCATCAAAGCCTCTGCCGTCAGATCTGAGTCAACAAAGCCTGCAAAAGTACAAACACACTGCTAACGCTAGTATACACAGACAACATAAATGACTCCCCGTGGAGTCATCCACCGTCAACACCACCACTCATCTGATGCTTTTAACTCAGCCTGTGAGAGTGTGTGGGGGGGGGGGGGGGTTAGGGTGGACTGAATTGTAATGTGATCAAGCAATCAATACTTCTCCTCCTCATTTAGCCTCACCAGAGTCTTCTAAATGTAGCTAGAGTCAGAAAGCAGCTGGTTTGTTTTGTTCTCATTTCCAGCTCAGTTCTATCATTATTTATTTTTTAAGCTCTTCTTTTATAGCAGCTTTTTCATGCATATTTTTAGATCATTAGACGACGTCAGCAGGCTGAGCAGAGGAGTCCAAGCAGAAACCAATGTGTCAGATGGCTCAGATTGAGCAGAAGAAAGGTGGTCCTGCTGTATTAGTCATATTTGGTCTCTAAAAACAGGACATGCATTTTGAAATGTCCCTCCATGTGATCATTCCTGGCTCCTGCGAAGTCTTAATACTAAATTAAAAAGGAACGACAAACAAATATGACACGTTGCGTGTTTCCGTTTGAACTGTTATATAAGACTGACTCGTTTTTCCACAAGCCGTTTTCTTTACGTTGTGTATTTGCTTTACTGAAGTTTACAATGCAACAGCTTTGCTTAACAAGCTACGGTTTACCAGCCCACTGTTCTACGATGCTGAAAGAGGCCGAGCCGTTGTCATGGAAACGGCTCTGAAGTCTTAAAGTCTAGTGTCTATACCTCGGAGATGTGCGTTTGTCTTTCCAGCCACGTGAAGCCAGGCTGCCTGAGCACAATATTTACACACATACACATTATAAAAACTGTAATTTATCTTCATTATAACTATTACAACCTCAACAATTACAATAACCCCAAACAAACTGTTGAATATGTGAGGACGAGAGATATATCAGCACTTTTTTTTTTAACTCATCTGTGACATGTTTATGGTATAAAAATAATGATCCCTCCTCAGGTTAGCAGCAAAAGTGTCTGAAGGTTTTTTAGTTCTCCCTTAAGTCACGTAACAACAAATAAATAAAAAAAGCATTTCAGTGCTTCTAGCCAGATGTTGAAAAGGTGTAATGTCTCTCTTTACAGGTTTAGTTGTTAACTACTACTTAGAAACTGTGTGTGTTGTCAGTAATTATTAAGTGTGCATGTTATTCTTTTTCTGGTCTTTTTTCTCTTTTTTTGTTGGTTCAGGTGTATTACGCAATGAGCTTTGTGGCCTGGTCAAGAGGGTTGCATGTATGGGTTTATGAATTGTTCACCAAAAGTGAGACCCAAAGAATGAGTCACAAGTTATCCTGTTGGTCCTTGCAGCTCATTTGCATAAGGACGGCGCGATACCTCAACAAATTAGATGCAAATTGCAGCACCGCGCCTCACCGGGAGATTAACATCGAAAGCAAACAGCAGACGTGACGGCATTAGTCCGGCATGAGATGCACTTACGTCCTCATTGGTGGTCTGGTTGAGGGAGATCAGGTAGGTGTGGAAGCCGGTCAGTCCCACTACCGACCACAGGGTGAAGAAACACACCAACACCTCCAACACAGTGGGCTCCAGTTAAGGAAACAGCAACAGGTGTTTTCTGCCTGACAAGTGATTCACTGATTAAACAGTGGACAGCAGGTGACGGCAGAACTGCAGACAAGTATGCAACGTGAATAAAGCCAGTGACGTTCAGTGAAAGGAACCAAAGCCTCAAAAAAGTATGTATACACATATATAATTTTTTTTTTTAAAGGGTCAAAAGATGAGCATGAGCAAAAACAAAAAACAGCTTGAATTAACTTCAGTTCATCAATAAAATGTCAAATTACAATGTGAGCATCCACACCCGTTGGTAATCTGAGTGGAAGACAATAAAGAAACAGCGCTGTCCTTTCATCGCAGGGTAGAGCTAGTGAGTACAAGTGTTCAGATTATCGTTAGAGTATGATGACAAATGATGGTTTTGTTTTCACATGACCCCGTTTAGCTGCAAAGCTTACATCGATGCTTATATTTTGTATGGTTCTTTTTTCTCTTTCAGTGTTACAAGACATGTTTTAAAGTCGTAAAACATTCAGGACTGGCTTTCACACAGAGAGGAAGACGTGGTCTACTCCATGGCTTTGGAAGTGACACCTGGTTACTAATGTCGCTACGTACCATTATCTCAACACGCTAATGGCCGCAGCTTTTGCTAGAGCAGATGATCACTTGGTTTTTGCCACTCTTTACACTTTTGCTTGATGGGCTTGCTGTGCCGGGTTAAACATGCTAAGCTTTTATTTGAGAATAACTGGGAGAGGTTGAGGGAACGGTCATAGTCAGGGAGTAACACTTGAAGGATGTTTTTTCTATTTGTGGAATTCAGCCAAACATTGCCCACACAGCGTGATCAGAGCTTTAAAGGATATGTTCCAGGGGTTTCCTTCAAGGTGTTCAAAAAGCCATCATCCACTGAACCTGTGAACAGAACAACAGAGATAAGTTAGAAAAAAAATCCAAATATCCCTTTACTTTTATACTGAAAAGACAATGACTCCAGTACTAAGATAACAAGCCCAGAGCTAATGATCCTGACTAGAAAGACACCGTTTCCTTGTCTCTCTGACTTCAGTCCGCCTGCGTTGGGTAGAACACTCCTCTCTACCTCCATCTGCCTGATGGATCGTGGAGGTCTCCATCGTGGAATATGCCTACTACCAACTATTCATACAGTCTGTCATATTCATTGAATGTATTTTAACTCTAAATCTGTCCTTCTGTACACATGACATCTATTGCACCTGTCCATCCTGGAGAGGGATCCTCCTCTGTTGCTCTCCTGAAGGTTTCTTCCCTTTTTTCCCCCTGAAGGGTTATTTGGGAGTTTTTCCTGGTCCGATGTGAGGTTTTGGGACAGGGCTGTCTATGTGTACAGATTGTAAAGCACTCTGAGACAAATTTGTAATTTGTGAAATTGGGCTATACAAATAAACAATTGAATTGAACAAGGAAGTCGTCGGTTGAAGGTGAAAGGGCAATCATGTCAAGCTGTCAGTTGCGTCATGCACCGGGAAAAGCCAGAATTAGGTCATAGTTTCATGAATTGACATATGCCCTAGAAGCTGCGCTTGTCACAGGTCCTCCTTCTGGTTGTTTGACATTCTTTTATCGAACCATCTAGATACTCACGCATCACCACATGGACGATGTCGAAGGTGAAGATATAGATGGTGAGCAGGGAGAGCGACAGGGTGAACATGTAGAAGTATCGGTAGTTCCTCTTGCCCACACAGTTGCCCACCCACGGACAGTGGTGATCAAAGCGGTCTGTGAAAATTTGAAAAAAGGTCACCACATAAAATATCTCTGATTGTACCACACAAGTTTCTTAGAAAACAGACTTTTGGAAATCGGTGTTAAAAATACACCTGTATTTTAGTCAAAGAACGCTTTGTGCATCTACTTCTAAGACCTCCAGTCTAAATATAGTGATCACTTCCCCTTTGCTTCTCCTATAATTTGGGAGGAGAGTCAGATGAAAGCAGGGCCGGTCAAACTGACAGCAGGAAGTGCAGTGTGCAGTGTCTGCTGCACCCGCCCGATGTAGCAAACATCGAGGCAGAAATGCGAGACGTGAAGCAGCTCGTCGATACACCGTCAAAATAAATGGATCTTTATTTATTTTTTATCTCCAGAGTAGAGAAGATTCAGTGCCGACTCTGGACGTAAACATGAACACTTGGTAAACAGTGTATAGGAATCTTTTTATACAGTTGTTCTAAGATTGTTTTAGCCACGCCAGGAACATGGATCGATGGGGAGGGCAGCAGCTGTCAGTTGGTCGGTGCACGACTTTCATTCACACTGAAATATCTAAACTAATCAATGCCTTGCCCTGTAATAGTGTACAGACATGCATTGTCTCCAGGAGATGAATCCGACAAACTCTTGTGATACCCGACTTCAGTCAATCCATTACTTTCGTTCACCAACAAATGACTGAAAATAAATCGACCGAGTGCGGCCTCTCAAATCTGCTGCCGTGGCTGCAGACCCTTTAGCCGGGTCTCAATTAGCCTTCTTCTGCACTTACACTCATTACTATGAGTGCATACGTGCGTACACACCGACGAGTATGGCGAGATGCAGTGCACCCAGGTAGCGTGCACACTCTTCTCATCCTCAATGGTCAACATCTTAGCTACGTTGTGAAAAGGGGAGGGCGCAGCAAGCTACCGAGTGGTGCGTTTACCACCTCACGCAAACAAGTAAAATCACACTGGTGTTTATTTCATTTTAAGTTAAAAAACAAGCCGTCCAATATTTTAGCGACAATCACAACTAAATCTTGGTGCTAATGCTGCGCCCGGTTGTCTAAATTAACTCACTACCAAAGTAAGTACATATGGTACAACATGGAAGTGTACTAACAGAAGTATCCCAATTGAGACACAGCAATTGTAACTATAAATAGTTGCCCCCCCCACACACACACACCGTTTTTAGCTTGATATTCCAGATAGATAATAAGAGCGCAGCAGGACAATAATCCTCTACGTTGTTTACTCGATATGGAGGTCAAACCCATCAAATTAAAATTGAAAGCATTTTACTAGCTTTATCATGAAACCATTAAAAACAATAAAAATCTGATGTGTTCAGCAGTTCAGAGATCTGGAGCCAGTTGAGCACTTTACTCCGGAGTTATTATTTTTGTTTTGACTCCAGTGTGCTGCATAAAAAACTTAAACAAGTGTCCAAAGGCTATATGGTACATCAGACATCTGATAATGTATTAACCAGAGAAGGCTCCGGGTATAAACAAATATCATTTGTGAAGCAGTTTTTCTGTTATGATGCTGCAGGTCCTGTGTGAGACTTTAACCGCTATAAACAATGTCAGGTTGAGGAGGAAAAGATATGACTGCAGTAAAAGAGGGATTGAGGCATGCTGCTGTGATGCTTGGACTGTGTGTGCGTGTCTACAGCAGGTGGACACAGATCAACCAGTGTTCACAATGACTCAGCGCTTATTCCCTCACTGAGCCTCCACTGTCTCCTCTCGTCGATGAGTCTACACTCCCTTCAGAAGCATTCCTCAATCATCAGAAGCCAAATAACTGCTATTCTGCAGAGCTGAGAAAGGACACAGCAACACACACACAGCAACAAACTTCAAAACACCGTTAAAATTCAAAGCATAGTTCATATGTGGATTACAAACTTCCTGATGGACAGGAAGCAGCAGGTGAGGCTGGGAGAAACAATATCCAGCACCCGGTCAGTCAGCACTGGTGCACCTCAGGGATGCGTGCTCTCCCCACTGCTCTTCTCCCTCTACACCAACGACTGCACCTCAGGAGACCCATCTGTTCAACTCCTAAAATTTGCAGACGACACATCAGTCATCGGCCTCATCCGTGATGATGACGAGTCCATATAGGCGGGAAGTTGAACAGCTGGTCCTGTGGTGCGGTCGCAACAACCTAGAGCTGAACACGCTTCAGACTGTGGAGATGACAGTGGACTTCAGGAGGCGCCCCCCAGCACTGCCCCCCCTCACCATACTCAATAACACTGTGTTGGCTGTGGAATCCTTCAGGTTTCTGGGATCCACAATCTCCCGGAACCTGAAGTGAGAACCTAACGTCAACAAAATCATCAAGAAGGCCCAGCAGAGGAAGTACTTCCTGCGCCAGCTTAGGAAGTACAACCTGCCTCAGGAGCTGCTGATAATGTTTTACACCGCAGTTATAGAGTCTGTTCTGTGCACTTCAATCACTGTCTGGTTTGGATCGGCCACCAAACAGGACCAGAACAGACTCCAATGGACAGTCAGGTCTGCAGAGAAGATCATCGGTGCCAACCTGCCCACCATCCAAGACCTGTACACCTCCAGAGTCAGGAAACGGGCAGGAAAAATCACTGCAGACCCCTCCCACCCCGGACACAAACTATTTAAACTCCTCCCCTCTGGTAGACGCTACAGATCACTGTTCGCCAAAACCTCGAGACACAAAAACAGTTTCTTCCCCTTCGCCGTCTCACGACTAAACAATAACCCACTGGAGCATATATATTTATCCCTGCACTTCTCGCACTCTCCACTTCTTCTGGCACTACTTGTTTCACAGCTACTGTATATAGCCATTCCTCTTGTATATACTTTAAGTCACTTTCTAAAACTTCTTAGACCGTTGCACTGTTATTCACTGTTTGTTCTGTACTGCACTGTTTGTTCTGTATTGTATTGTGTTGAAATGTATATTTTGTGTAAGCACTGAGAGACACTTTACAGAGTCAAATTCCTTGTTCGTGCAAACTTACTTGGCCAATAAAACTGATTCTGATAAAAGACACTGAAGTTTTTGGCTCGTCTGATTTAGTTTTCAAAACCTTTGCACCCTGTCTGCTTAGTCCAACATTTATTTAGAAAGCTATGGTTCCTAAATGTTTTCATTAGTGTGACAAAAGAATGCAGAGGTAATTAAGATCGATGTGTCGGTAATAATAAGCAATATTTTCCCAAAAAAATCATCCATTTCCAAAAAAAGCTGACCGATTTCAACAAGGCGTCTTCTCACTTCGAGACGCTTCACTGGCGAATCAGAGGACGTTTCTTACCGACGCAGTTGTCACAGATGCTGCAGTGAGATGCTCGAGGTGGTCGGAAGATCTTGCAGGTGTAGCAGTACTTGAGCTTCACGATCTGGTTGTTGATCTGAACGTTGCGGATTCGAGGTGGGGGTCGCTGCCCCGCGGGGACGTTCCCATTGGCCGCTTCTGTGGAAGTACAACAACCTTCATCAGTCGGTGTTGGCCATCTGGATCACACAATCATTTATTGTAAAAGGTGTTATTGAATCACGATCCAATACAACGACAGCCCCACACACACACGTGGTCAATAACAAATAATTAGCATTATAAGCTGAGAACGTACAGGCAGTGAGAAATGTGAGATTCAGTGAAAAGGACAGGAACTAAAAATAGGACATAAATCCTGTCGGCTGAATCTCGAGGGCCTCAGGGAATGACAACATTGGCTCGACACAGTATTGATGATGGTGGATTTATGTGTAATGACTGCGGAGCGGTTAATAGTATGTATTTGCACAACACTATAAAACACAATATCCTCCTCTGTTTGGGCTTCAAATAACCTTCTCAACACTGAAGTATATTTTAAGTGAGCAGGTTTTGTTCCTGCAGCAAATCAAATGACACGTTCACTTTTCATTATTCACTATTTATGGCAATTCCGATCTTCGTGATTGTGTCGCACTACTGGAGGCGAGCTGGTGGAGAGGCTGGCTGACGACCACGGGGCCGCTGGCTGGAGTCCCAAGGGAGTAACTGTTTAGGAGAACATGTTGCATGAGGAAGGCGTGAACGTGGAGTTAATAGAAAGTAGCGACCTCATTCGACTGTCTGGAGAAACATTAAAATAAGAAATGTAGTATTTGTGGAAATGCAATGATGTAATGATCCATTATGTAAAACAAAACGGTTCCTGCATCGATAAAATCTGGGAAACAACCTCACTTACAAGCTGGAGTCAAGAGCATCCATAATACATCTACAGATGTAAAGATTGTAAAATGTGCTTTATCCAACAGCCTAAACTACTCTGCATTGTAAATCTACTGGATGTAGGATTAGTGGCTTTCAGGACAAACCAGCCGAGAATAAATTAATGAGTGAGTCATCACTCACGGGGAATGAGGCCACTCCCCCGGGTAACAAAGCTCTGTCCGCTAGTGCCATTAGATATTCCAAGAGGAAGCCTTTCCTCCTATTTGCATTCCCCCTCGGGAGTGTGGCCAACAGGCTGAGGGGACGGAGCATCGAGGCAGCGGCGGCTTCATCGCGCTGTTTTCCGTTAGCACGCAGACAGCTCCACAAACACTTTACAAAACATACTGTCGAAGAGCTACAAGTGTGGGATGGACGTTAGTAAACCAAGTGCTTCATTTAGGCCTGCTGTGTGGGAGATGAGTTAGTGGAATGTAAAACATATCCCCAAAAGGGAAGCTATAATAACTATCTTTGGGTTATTGACCAAAAACAAATCTGGTTATCTGGGAACTCGAGTTGATGACATTTAAAAGACTTGACCATCAGTAAGAGAAAAAAATCGACACATTCATCAATAAAGAAAACAATCATTAGTTGCAGCTCTGAGATGACATCCTCATATAAACTACATGCAGGAGCTGTGCAGGTCATCACAGCCAGTGAGAGCAGAGCGCCGCTGTCATCCTATGAGTCACACAATGATGAGAGAAGCGCCGGCTGCCAGCCAACCGGTCCTCACCCAGAGGACCGACTGCCTCGCTTTCCTCCTCTGTCAGGGGACTAGTCTCCACCCGGGCCCCCCCACTGGAGGGAGAGCACGAGTGATGGCTGAAGGACACTGAATCTTTAACAGAGGCAACGAGGGAACATGAACATTGAACAGCCACACAGGCAGACAGGAAGGGGGCGGGGAACTATGCAGGAAGGAGAGAGACAGTTGCAGGAATATTGCTGAATAATATTGTATTCCTCCAGATATAAAAAGATAAATTATCTGGACAGCCAGTGGACAGGAATTCACTTAACAGAACAAAGCTGTTTTTGTGGGTTTTCCAAAGGCTTTGTTGTCATTACCATACAGCGTATAGTTTTTGGGAGTAATGAGACAACAGGAACCCTCGTAATGAATGTGGACTAGACTGGGCTCTACGTTCACGGGTGAGCACTCACAATAACAAACATGAATAAACCAACAGGACTGAGGCTGTCTGCTTAACGAGCATCTACACTGAAGTATGTATGCCTCCAAAATACTTTCACTTCAGCTACTTCCACCGAACTTTGAAGTAGTTGTATACAAAAAGAACAACGTGGATGATGATGATGATGATGATGTAACAGCACATGGAACTTTAACAATCGTTCGTCCTGCTGTTGACGGGACATTTGAGTGGATGTAGATAAGGGGTTGTGCCTTGGGGCATTATCAGCACTGATTGTGCTCAGCGCACAGTTCAGGGTGAGGAGCTGGACTGCAGTCACACAGGAGACCACAGGCTCCTTCAGAGCTTTGTTACTGACGGTGCATGAATAAGGATGCTACTGGGCTTCTCTTCTATGAACAGCAACACATCGGTTTATAAACTTTCATATGTTCCATTTGATATAATGATGGAGCCATAAGTAATGTCATGGATTTAAATGTTTCCTTAAATACAAATAAACACCTGCAATAACAGGGCAGCTAGAACAACAATGACATCCCACCTTTGGCCATGATGTGGAAAACGTGTTAGCAGTTGCTTGTTTACACAACCAGCAGTTACAGAGCAATTATCGTGTTTCTGAACAATGCAAATCTAACATTCGCTGCCATTTATCTACGTTTTTTGGACTCCACCAACTCTTGAGAAAGATATGTCTGCTGCCACATGCTCCACCGTGTTCCCCAGCTAGCTGTCAGCTGTTGGGCAGCTGTCCAGTACACAGCCACACAGCGGAGACACAATGAGAACGACCCAAAACAATAAGCTCAAACTCATTAGAGATGCAGATCATAATTCTCTGTAGGTTGCAACCCCGTTAACCTTAATCTGACATGGTCATTTGATGCATTGTAATTATAATAATAGCCGCTTTAAGATGCAGCTTCTTCAAAGCACTGACACAACACAGCATGTGATCGTGCTACACAGCGAGGGTTAAATGTGATGGGGATCCTTAAAGGCCACAAACTCTCATTTTGTGAATGTTCTTTTTACCACAGGGGATGAGAGTCTACATGTACACACAGTTTTAAGTTAAACTAGTTATTGTTATTTCACATAAGTATTTGTGTTTCTTTCCCTGTGCTCTTCAGACGAGTTTGACAGAATCAGCAGGAAAAAGCTCATGTGGAATACATACAGAGATGTTTTTTCTTATTTTAATTAGACTTATTCAGTCAAGAATATTTGATCATCGAGAGGTATATTGGGGAGAAGAGAGCTTAGGTTCTTAATAAATTAAGTGCTTATAGGTACCAGGACCAACTTACCAATTTCCATCTCGATGAACGTGGCTTCCTCTGGAAGAGCCCGTGGCAGCACCCCGGGGTCACTGAAGCTGGTCCTTAACAACATGGCAATGACGAAGAGGAAGAGCAGGGCAGCAAAAAATGGGATGGAAGGAGACAGATGGACTGCCAGGTACGGACATCTGTGGAAAAGTAAGATAGACAGAAGATAAAGATCCGCTCTAAAAAGCAGGTACACGTTCTCAGAAAGGTGAAGAAGGGGAAGCAGGTGATCAGCTGTTGAACCACAGCGTCTGTACTCTGGCTTTATTATAGGAATAAAGCAGAATGTCAGGGGAAATCTTGTGTCAATATTTCCATAACTGAACAACATTTTTTTTCTGGTTCCAGCTGGTCCAATACGGGCAGTATTTTTTTGGGAATGTTGGTTGCACATTGTATTTGGGGAAATATGATTTTTTAATATTTCTGACATTTTATCGAATATATATATATATATATAATAAATTGAAGCCTTAAAATCTCACTCAAAAAAACACTCTTAATTTAACTATTGTATACTGCAGCCCCCTGACAGAAGTGGGAGCGCTGCATCGAACATACTGCGAAGTGATGCTCTGGGCAGGAGGTCGTGAACCCCGTGAGCCGCCCTTACTCTGGGCCGTGCAGAAGTCACGCCGGGGAAAAAACTACGCAATGCCACACTTCCCCTCACCGTCTGGAGGAAGAGCGGAGAAACATTAACACAACATCGAGATCAGAGCCAGCGGGGCTCCACGAGAGGCCTGCTGCTCCATAACAGATGTGAGCTGCAGTGCAAAGTGCTGCGACAGAGCAAAGACTTCTGCATGAAGGTATTAATAGTTAAACTATGCGTCCTCATCTCCCTCCCAAGTGGCCGAGATCATATATTCATAATGCAACACTAAAGTTGCACTACAGGATAGCAAGGTATTGTGCACACGTGCACGCACGCACACACACCATTGTGAACAATATTCTCAATTTTACAGACCAAAAGATGTACCGGTTTACAATGAGCATTAAAATCTGAAAAAATAATGATTCGAAAAAAAGAAAGGATTTTAAGAAGGACTTTTAAACACAAAATGTGTACACAAGGTTCAGTTGCGTGGAACAGAATATCCCATATGGATAGCAGCCAATTATCCATATCACATATCATCAACACTGCAGATACAGTTACATAAATGAGTATGACTTATAAATTATTCTGGGTGGCCAAAACTACTTGAAAGCAGCAGAACTGCATGAGGATGTTTTTCTCAGACTTTACTCATTTTGTACAATTTAAATTCCAATCTGCTGCAGTACAACAAAAAGAGGATCCAAATACTTAACTCAATTACGGCTCATCTTACATTAAAGGAGCTGCCGAGTCAACAAAATGACAAGTTGTTTCCACCTTCTTAGAAGAGAGGAGCTCTTAGTAGTCCATTTGATATACATTTTAAATGGATTATCTTTGAGCTTTGGACCCTGACAATCCACGCCATCCATAATGTCTTCATTTTCACGGCGTGGCCTTTCCTTATTTGTCATCACGTATATACACACACACACACATAAAAGAATGTGTAAAAGGGAAGGGATGTAGCAGAAGAACAAAGTCCACCCGCACCTGTTCCTATAGCTAGAAACACCCTTTCAGGTATTTCAGCATACCTGTGGCCTGATTAGAGCACACACACACACAGCCTTTTTTCACATTAATGGAAACTAGGAGCAGAAATCAAATCAAGAGAAAGGTCCACTGGACCAGGCCCGTGACGTATGTTTGGCCCATTTGTTGGAGCAGGGAGCAGCCAGAGGATTCAGACTGAGGAGGGGAAGTCTGCCGATGAACTGTAATTCCCATAATGATGACTGGTGGGTTTGGAGGCACAGTCAATCATCGCTTCCCATTAAGCTCGCCCCGTACTTGCTGGACGTAACCGTTTTCTCCGCAGGTTGACGCTGGCGTCGTGACGCGGTTTGTTCATCGGTCACCACGTAGGCAGCAGAAAAGAAAATTGTTTTAATAAATCAGGCTTTGCGACCATGTGGGGGAAATGTTTTCATCAGTGAGGCAATCAGACTTGCATGCGACTGAGACGTTCCCTCTCTGGCCGCCGCGTTGAGGCTCACACTGAAGTACATGTGGTGTAAAGTAACAAAGTACATGGACTAGTGCCACAGCTACAACATTAAAATGATACCTAATGTTAAGGGGAATCCATCAAAGTCTGGAGAAAGACTGCATTTGGGAAGCAAAAGAAAATTGTGGGGCGAGTTGTGCGAAATCTGATAAATTGCCTCAAGTGTCGTCACCTGAGTCAGCGCCAAGTTCCAATACCCAAAATACCACACCAGAGAAAGCTAGAATACAAAGTATTTAAAATGCAGCATGACAAATATACCAGGATGCCCTCCTGCATTTGTTAACATTTAGTAGTTTAAAAGCCAGCGTGCTTTTCTGGTTATTCTGACTCACAATCCTCAGCGCAGCGGGAGATAAGTCACATGGTTTCAGGTGACGAAGTCAGTACGACACAAGCTTAAAAATGAGAGGAAGAAAGGATATCACCGAATTAAAATCTCTTCAACTTCTCAGCAATAAAACCACTGAAATCAGGATTAATACGTCTCTGTGTCCCGCCTCAGGGACTCAAGACATGTTACCTTTGTTGAACATTTCAAGCCCTTCCTTTATTAATACTTAACAGTTGTAAACTGTAGCAGTAGTACAGATAATGATGCACCTGCTGCGCAGGCAGATGCACAGTAGGCCTCAGTACCAGCCCTCTGTCACAGAAACATCTGGAGACAGACTTGGCCCGTTTCTAGGGCACAAAAGCTCACAAGCTCTACTTACCCTTCCTCCTTTTCCTTAAAAAGGTATCTTGGTAAATAAGCCGAGTGGAGGGTGCTTTCATTTTCAAGTCCCAATGCAGGAGAAATTTGACAACTTGTGCTCTTCTTCCACAGACGTAATCGTGCATTTCCACTTCGTCCCTCTAAATTTACATTTCAGAGCATCTTTTTTCTGGAGAATACATATGCGGTGAGGTTGATTAGCAACATTTACCCCTGTTCTGAAGGCATTTCCACGACGCTCACGCCCCTTTTCGATCCACTGTACTTTATTGTGTACGTACCGAGTGACCACTGTACTTGTATTGTTCTGTAACCAGGAAGCCAGAACTGACCAATGCCGCTTTGAGCTATGAGAGATGTCATTACTGGCTAACATCAGATGCTTCCTGGCCCTGGACGGATGCATCTTCGCTCATGGCTAACAAAATGACGTAGTCCTTCTAGATATTTTGAAAAGCTGCATCCTCTGTGACTTCATGAAACACCTCGTGAGATTAACCGTGTGGCGAGCAAACGATATTATGATGTGGCTGAGATGACCTTCAGATTCATCTTCTGAGCTTTTGGCGGGGGATGATCCTTTGGTTGGAAACCATTGAGCTAAACTATCAAACTGTATATAAAAAGGTAGAATAATCTCCACCTCAACCTGGTACTTTAACCTGAAAATCTAGTTGTGTGTAAAAGATACACCAAATTAGTTTACAGAGCATTTGAGAAATATCTTTTTATTTTCTTTCTTTTTTAGAAAATGTAACACTTAATTCTTTGACTCGAATGTAATGGAAAACGCATCATCTCACTCTTCCGGTAAGCTTTGGTTGCCAGCTCAACAGCGAGCATGACTTCTTCTTCTCTCCCTCTTGCTCAGTGTGTCTCATGTAGTTATTTCCCTGCCTCCTTTAATGATAACGATACATGCAACAAGTGTAGTTTATTTGCTAGGTTGGAGGCAGGTCTAAGTGGGTTAGATGCGCTCAGACAGCTATGGCTACAGTCAGCTGTTAGCTGTCCCCAGCCGGATGGTTGGGTAACTGTAAGTCTACACAGAAGCCCGCTGTGCACCAACCACTTCGAACCAGTTTTCCTGCTCAGCGACACACCGCTGAGGAACACACCCTGGTTATCGGGAGCTCTATAGTCAGGAACTCACTAAAATTAATGTGGAATCGGTGTGTGCTTATGCCAAGACGTTGTCGGACACCGTAATTTTCTCTGGCCCTCTCCCAAATTTGCAGACAGACCTTTCAACCGCTGGCTGTCGGTGGTGCCCAGCGAATAATGAGACAACTGGAAGACTTTCTGGGAAAACCTGATCTGATGAGGATTCATCCCCTCATTTCTGCGAATATGACCAAGTTGATCACGGACTTAATCTATGACAACCCAGGGTTCAGATCAGGAACCGGGAGCAGAGTTGGCTCTTCCATTCGAGCAGTTACCCACCCTTGACTTTAGAGTAGAGTCTGTGTCTGTCCCACGGCCACTTCAATTAAATAAATCAAAAGTAAGCAGAAGAGACACAATAACCTTATACAAGTTAACACAATTATTTCAGCAGTGCAACAAAATAGGTCTATTAAATGTGGTCTCCTAAATATTCGATCTCTGTCATCTAAAGCTGTGTTACTGAATGATTTAATATCAGATAATCACATTGATTTATGTTGCCTAACTGAAACCTGGCTGAGCCATGAAGAATATGTCTGCCTGAATGAATCGACTCCTCCAAGTCATATTAATACTCACATTCCTCGAGGCACCGGTCGAGGAGGTGGAGTAGCAGCCATCTTTGAATCGAGCCTATTAATTAATCCTCAACCAAAATTACACTACACCTCATTTGAAAGCCTTGTTCTTAGTCTTTCACATCCAACCTGGAAAACACTACAGCCAATTCGATTTGTGATTCTGTACCCGCCACCAGGTCCATATTCAGAGTTTATATCTGAATTCTCAGAATTTATATCAAGTTTGGTTCTTAAAACCGATAAAGTTATTATTGTTGGAGATTTTAATATCCATGTGGATGTTGATAATGATTGCCTTAGTGCTGCATTCATCTCCTTGTTGGACTCGATTGGCTTCAGTCAGAGAGTACAGAAACCCACTCACAGCTTTGGCCACACGCTTGATCTTGTTCTTACTTATGGCGTTGACATTGAGCATTTGAACGTCTTCCCACAGAATCCTCTTCTGTCAGACCACAACCTCATAACTTTTGAATTTATACGTTAGTCAAAAGTTTCTACACCAGATGTCTAACTGACAGTGCTGTAGCTAAATTTAAAGAAGCGATTCCTTCTGTATTTGATTCGATACCACGTCTCAATATAACAGAGGACTCCTGGTCTAACTTTAGTCCGTCCCAGATTGATCATCTTGTTGACAGTGCCATAGGCTCTCTGAGAATGACACTGGACTCGATAGCCTCTGAAGAAGAAGACAGTGAGGAAGAGGAGGTTTGCTCCCTGGTATAACCCTCAGACCCGCAAACTGAAGCAATCAACTAATCTCGAAGAATCCCGCTTAGTTTGGCGAGATAGTCTTAAAACATATAAGAAGGCCCTCCGTAATGCCAGAGCAGCCTATTACTCATCAATAATAGAAAAAATAAAAACAACCCCAGGTTTCTCTTCAGCACTGTAGCCAGGCTGACAGAGAGTCACAGCTCTGTGGAGCCGAGCATTCCTATAAACCTTAGTGGTAATGACTTTATGAACTTCTTTAATGAAAAGATTTTAACTATTAGGGACAAGATTAATAATCTCTTGCCCATAACCAGTGCCAATCTGTTCTCAAGTGGAATGGCCTTGGAAACCGCTGTATGCCCTGGTGTATATTTGGAGGATTTTCTCCTATCAACCGTGACCAATTATTTTCAACGGTTTCTACCTGTCTCTTGGACCCCATCCCGACGAGGCTGCTTAAAGACGTTTTGCCTTTAAACATCACTGATCTATTAGATATTATCAATGTGTCTCTGCTAACAGGCCACCTCTCCTGAAGAAGCCCACTCTGGATCCAGAGGTATTGGCTAACTACAGACCGATCTCTAACCTCCCTTCCTCTCCAAGATCCTTGAGAAAGTGGTCGCAAATCAGTTGTGCGACTTTCTACATCATAATAGTTTATTTGAGAAATTTCAATCAGGATTTAGAAAACACCACAGCACCGAGACGGCACTGGTGAAAATTACAAATGACCTCTTAATGGCAGCAGATAAAGGACTCCTCTCTGTCCTGGTCTTGTTAGACCTTAGTGCTGCATTCGACACCATTGACCATGACATCCTGTTACAGAGACTGGAGCAGTCGATTGGCATTTCAGGCACGGCACTAATTTGGTTTAAATCCTATTTATCAGATCGATCTCAGTTTGTATTTGTAAAACCACCAACGTTAATCACGGAGTTCCACAAGGTTCTGTGCTTGGACCAATTTTATTTACCTTATACATGCTTCCTTTGGGCAATATTATCAGGAAACACTCCATAAACTTTCATTGTTATGCAGATGACACTCAACTATATTTATCGATAAAACCAGAGGAGAGCAACCAACTCTGTAAAATTCAAGCATGTCTTAAAGACATAAAAACATGGATGACCTGCAACTTCTTGATGTTAAACTCAGACAAAGTAATTTTAATCGGCCCTGAGCACCTCAGAGATCAATTATCTGGTGATGTGGATTCTGTAGACGGCATTGCCCTGGCATCCAACACCACTGTAAAGAATCTTGGCGTTATCTTTGATCGGGACTTGTCCTTTAACTCCCACGTAAAGCAAATCTCAAGGACTGCATTCTTTCATCTACGTAATATTTCAAAATCAGGCACATCTTGTCTCAAAAGATGCAGAAAAATTAGACTGGATTACTGCAACTCCTTATTAGCAGGCTGCTCTAATAAATCTCTTAGGTCCCTCCAGTTGATCCAGAATGCTGCAGCTCGTGTTCTCACTAAAACTAAGGAAGAGATCACATCACTCCTGCACTAGCTGCTCTGCACTGGCTCCCAGTAAAATCAAGAATCACTTTTAAAATTCTTCTCTTAACCTACAAAGCCTTGATTGGTGATGCTCCATCATATCTTAAGGAGCTTGTATATTGCCCCACTAGAGAGCTACGCTCACTAAATGCGGGACTACTTGTAGTTCCTAGAGTCTTAAAAAGTAGAATGGGAGCCAGAGCCTTTAGTTATCAAGCTCCTCTTTTATGGAACCAGCTTCCAATTTCAGTCCGGGAGGCAGACACAGTCACCTCGTTTAGAGTAGACTTAAGACCTTCCTCTTTGACAGAGCTTATAGTTAGGGCTGAATCAGGTTTGCCCTGGTCCAGCCCCTTGATATGCTGCTATAGGCTTATAGCTGCCAGGGGACGTTTAGGATGCACTGAGTACCTATCTCCTCTTTTCTCTCCTTAAGGATGAATTTTCATCTCTCAATCACACGTTACTAACTCTGCTTTCTCCCGAAGTCCTTGGGGTCATCGGACCCTATGAGACGGCATAGATCCTATCTGCCTGATGGATCGTCTGGGTCGTGGAATTCCTGCTCATGACTACGCCACTGTCCTGTTGAGACTCCTCCCCACCGCCATCTGCCTGATGGATCGTGGAGGTCTCCATCGTGGAATATGCCTACTATGAACTATTCATACACTCTGTCATATTCATTGAATGTATTTTAACTCTAAATCTGTCCTTCTGTACACATTACATCTATTGCATCTGTCCATCCTAGGAGAGGGATCCTCCTCTGTTGCTCTCCTCCAGGTTTCTTCCCTTTTTTTCCCCCTGAAGGGTTATTTGGGAGTTTTTCTGGTCCGATGTGAGGTTTTGGGGCAGGGATGTCTATGTGTACAGATTGTAAAGCACTCCGAGACAAATTTGTAATTTGTGAAATTGGGCTATACAAATAAACTGAATTGAATTGAATTGAATATAGGGAAATAATAAAAAAGAGGCTCAACTAAAGCTCAAAAGGGTGCAATCCATTGTTTAAAATCAGTCTTCCTTGTTATGCAACACAAAACATAGCATATGAGTGAGATGACTACGACAGCCAGGATCAGGGTCCTTTTACCAGGATTAAAGCAAGGATTACAGCTGTTGCGACATACAATATTCACAAAGTGAAATGAAGAATAATGATGAATCTGATGATTTCATTTTAGCCCCATGTAAAACAATACTGCTGATTAAAGATGCAGCCATCTCTCTACATTGCCTCTCGGCAGGGATCCATTTCAAGCCAAATAGCTGAAGACAAAGTGAGGAAACATGTATTTATTGCACAGGATGTGACCAAAAGTATCCCTGGGCCTTCCACAGAAAAGCAGCCCGAGCATCCAGCAAACACAGCCTGTAGATCCCCGTTACTGTAAATGGTGCATGTACGCTCAATAGGGCGTAAATCGTGTTATTGCTCATTTAGCAAGGGCCGGCAACTGTTTGCTGATTGGCTAACAGCGAGAAAGGGTGGGGTTAGATGCTGAGGGAGACTCGGTTACAAGATCTCCTCCGACTGCAGCCGCTCGCTCTGCACTTCTCCTGAATGCATCTAAACGTTTTATGAGTCCCCCGGTAAACACCGAGCGTAACATATGTAAGGATGGAGTACAAACTCAAAGGCAAAGAGAAAGACGGTCTCAGCACATGCACATATGCTTCCCTGGCAACGTAGCTCAGCGTCCTGGGGTGGACAGACGGATGACACTGTCCTTGTGTTCCAGTTTCTTGTTCCTTCACCCAAGCTCCATAGGTGGCGATCAACATGCTCATATGCACACACATGTACCACGCTCACATTTACACCAACATACTAACCAGTGAGGAAGCCGTGTGCTTGTTATACAGCAGACAACATAGAAATATGCAAAATCCAATTTAAAAAAAGAGATCAGTGGATATTAAAAATGGGCAGAAAGCCCACAGGGTAGCGGCTCTCAAAATGAATTCTGCATGTCAAAGGGGAAAACAGGCCGGGCCCACATCTTCCCTGAATAATTAGTTTAGTTGTTCCTAATGGATCTTTCCATGTGTGTATTTGGCTGCTTGTTGCCACAATTTAAAGCACACAGAGGTCTCCCTGCACGGGGTGCCGATGGCTGACGATAGTGAGACGTCTGCTCGGCTGGTGTTGGACGTGAGCCAACCCACGCCAGGCCGCTGCCCTCTCTATTCTCCCATCAATGCCCCGCTGCAGCTCACAGGGCAACTTTAATGCCATCATGTGAGGGGCGAATCCTGCGAAACAAGGAAGCTACGCTACAAACAGAGGACGTGATGTCGGGATGATGAACTACAGCTAAATGCAGCAGAATTAACCCAGACCAAAAGCTTAAGTTCTCTAAATTAGCTGAGACCGATGCAGAGCCCTGCATGCAGGACACTCCTACCGCTTTAAATCCATGACAAGCCTTTTTACAAATTGATTTTTTTAAAATCAATTATGGCATCTGCATAGTGTTTTGTACTGTAACAATATCATAAACCATTTTAGCTGGAGCCGTTATCAGTCCGTTTATAACCGAATGTTTGACTCATCTTTAGCACAAGATGAGTGAAACACCAAAGTACAGCTGATGGGAACGTCCTCAAGTCTGCAGATATTTAGCCGGAAACCAAAGTAGTACCAAATACCTATTTTGATTTGATAGTGGTGCTAGATAAAAGGTTTGGGGATCAGCAAAGTGATTATAATTCAATCACTGGGGCACCTGTAACAAGTTTCATGGCAATCCATTTAAAAGTTATAGTTTTTTCTGTCATGTATGAGGTTATGCTGAAAATCTTTGGATTTCAGACAGCTGCTCTAAAAAAAAATTGTAATATGAATATATCACCTGGGAAGCCATTATAAGAAATGTTTCAGTATTTTCTAACATGAATAGAAAAAAAACCTGATTAATCCATTAAATCAGAGAATCGGGCCAGATCAATCGGCAGATCAAGGCGCCAACGCTATCCGGAAGATATTCCACTCGACATCGTTGCAACATTTCTATTAAATATTGTTGCAAATGTGCAGTTTGTGACTGCATTAAACCTCAGAGTCGTGTGCAGAGGTTCAAATCAGACATGTATCTACATGCTGTGTAATGGGGAGTTGGAAAATGTAATTACCCCCTTGTTGTCTGGGCTGAATCTCAGCTTTAATATTCAGCCCCCACGTGAGCGATAATGATGTTCAACTGTAATATGAACGTATCATGCCAACAACCCTCCAGCCATTAGTCACCGCAGCGCCTCTGGGCTCTGGATGGGCCAGCCGCTATACGAGCAGAGCTGCTTCTCCGATATGCTGCAGATCCATTTGGCCTGTTGTGCACAGACGCCCACAGTCGAGAGGAGCTGCTGTGTTACAGAACAGGATTGTATGCTCAATCATTGATCCTGATTTGTCAGTTACAACTGAGAATAATGAGGAAACAAGGGGGACAAAGACAGAATATGTAGGTCATCTAAAATCCTCATTCCATCTCATGTTCTGCACTTTAAAAACAGCCTCAGCTGACACGACTTGGGCTCACAAGCTGCATCAGAGCTAGTGTTCGCACACTGCTAATGAGTCCACTGGGTTTGTGCGAGTGGCGATCTGAGACAGAAATGGCGAGACAACTGAAGAAAAAAAAGGCAGGGTTCCTTCCTTAAACCAGAGGAACAGCTATGAAGGTATTAAATATTTAACACCGGAGTATGCGGTCAATCCAAAACCTTTTCTCTGTCAGACTGGATTTTGAGCGAAATGGAGCCACGGTGTGTCTGGGAGCACATCAGGACAGAAGCTACAAAGGAAGGTATGGGGCCCTCAGGTAGCTCACCTGGTGGAACCGGTATTCCACGTACCAGATAAGCCTCGGTCACAAAAAGACACTGATCCAACAAATCACATCAAGTTCATTTTAGAAGCTTAAAAATGTCCAATACTCATTTAAAAATATTGCCTAACAAATATATACAGAGGTGATTGAGATGAGACGAAAAATTATTTCTTTCATACAAAAATACTAAATGTTTGCTAGTTAAAACTCATCAAGCATATGACAGGAACCTGCATATATTTGGATAAAACAAGGACTCCCAATGCAACACCTTGCGTTTTGGGAAACAAGATTTTTCATCTTTCTTTCTGACATTTAATTGACTAAATGATTCATCAGAAAAGTAATTGACAGATCACTTCCTAATTATAATATGCTTTAGTTGCAGCCCTATACCAAAAATACAATAATTGATCGACATAATAATTCTGATTAAATTACTAAACAACAAAATGTTGAAGTACAGCCATCAGAAGTTCCCAGAGCCCCGTTTTATTTGGTCTACAATACCAAAGATATTGTGTATACTTTGTATTTATTTTGTTTGTAGAATAAAGAAAACCAAACATCCACATTTGGAATACTGTAATCAGAGAATGTTGATATCCTCTCAAAAACCTATTATCGAAATAGCTTTCAACTGATTTATGTCAATCAACATATTGATTTATCGACTGTTGCAGCTTTAAAGTTGGATCATGTTACTCACTACAACATACTGCCGTCTACTGAGCATGTGGGGATTGACGTTCTCGATCAAATAATAATCCACAGTTGCATTAGGAGGGATGAACTTACTCGAAAGCGAAGAAGAGCGAGCAGGTCCCGACGATGAGGAACAGGGTCAGGTAGAAGACTCCCTTCTGCCGGGCCATCATCACTCGGCCGTCGCAGCAGAAAGTGTTTTTCCCCGGAAGCTTCTCCCATTTTCGCACCTTTCGCGTGATCATCACCGCCGACATGGCGAGTCCTTCTCGGGGTGTCCGTCAGCTGTTGTACCGGGAAGCGCCTCCGACGACGAGAGGATGGGTCTCACGAATACTGTTCAGTCCACGGGACACAGAAAGCAACCACGCGACTCCCTCGCTGATATTAAAGATGATGGTTTCCTTCTCGTGTGCGGTGTCGCAGTCACATCGTTCTGATTTCTAATCCATTATTATTATTATTATTTCCAGTGTCCCGTCTTCACTGCAGCAGCGTGTCATCCCCACGCTGCTCGAAACACACCGACAATCTCGATCCTCTTACCCGCCGATATTCAATAAAAAAATATATATGTCAATTAGAAATTAATCCAAACGCTTGTGTCATGCGTTTCCCACCTGAAGCTAGAACATCCCGCCGTGGCTGTTGCGTCGGGAGCGCGCGGACCTTGACCGACTGACATTCATATCATCTCGGGGAGGAACAAATCACAAATGGTCGGCCGGGGCGTTCACAGACACGAGACTGTGGCCGAGCGGCTGGAAGTGGGTCGTATGCCTTCATGAATAAATAAATAAAAAAATATACAAAAAAATCCCCCAGAAAGAATAAATAGGCGCCTGTTCGGACGCAAACATGTGAAGCTGTTTGATGATTCTTCTTTTTTCCTCCGTCCCCACCCCGCAGGACGCAGCTTTCGGATTTGGTCAATGGCAGCAGGAAACACGCCTAGAATTAAATGTCTCGTCTTAAAGGGGCAGGACAGGTAAAAGTGAGAGGAACAAAGGACGCAGACCATCGAGGTCCTCTTTAGAGCACATCAATTAATATGCTGCAGCGCTCGCCCGTGGTGTCACCCGAGGGAGATCACTGTGAAGGAGTGAGAACATTCATGAAGATCATTAGTAATGGACACCAGGTGCAGCCAATCCCTCCAGTGTTGCCTCGTGGCTCCAGAGAGCAGAGAGGTAAACACCGCAGAGCTCCTCAGAGTATTTTGCTTTTCACTAAAACCACGAAAGAAATCTTTTTTTGTATTTCATGCATAACATATATTTAGTAATATAAATATGTGTTATTTACTGCCATGCTGTTTCTATTTTTTCATCATATCAACATCCAACTTAATTCATTCTGTGTTCTTTGTTTTGAATATCCAATGTCGTGTTGTATGTTTGTGTACATGTTGACTAAAATAAAACTAAACCAATAAACTGTATTTTCCAAACACGAACAAGTACTTTTGCTCCTGATATATTTGTTGATCTCAGCAAAGATAGTTTGGGATATTCATTCCCTAAAATATCCCCCATATTCCTTAAAAAAATAACATACGAGCTCATTCTGATGGTAAACTATGCTAAAATGGTATTTTCACGTTTCACTGATTGTTTAAAGCAAGCTTCTGTGTGTGAAGCAAGTGTCATCTACCGATGAAAGCATGTAAAAATATTGAAAAGTAAATAAAAACCCCACCATAGATTCCTATATTCAGATCAGAAGTGTTCAAATTGCTAAAAAAATGTACTGAGTAGTTTGGTGTTTGCACATGTTGGTCGCTGCACTGTGTTCATAGTCAATAAAATGCAAAACACCTCGTCCAATTAAAGTAAAGAGACATTGTATCAGGTGCGGATATAACATTTACTATAATAAATTAAAATAACAAAACAGTGTGCACACATCATTGTATCAGTGGCAGAACATGGTCTTAAAGTGACGATGATATTGTGTCTTACTATTATTTCTGTGACAATATATCATCAATGGAAACCTCTGGCCACAGAGGGTGATCATTTCTGATATCTATTCTTAAACAGTCCCTTTTGTTTCGTTTCATTCAGAAGCCACACTGCAGTCACCATAGAATCAGTATTTATCTAAACCGTGGCCTTTTTTTATTGTTGTTACTGTAAACTGCATGAGATTATAATTTAAAATCTGTGCAGTTATCTGGTCTTGGCTGGTAACACATTTTATATTTACAGTGCCGAGCAGTGAAATAGCTCCTTTGAAGTTTCCGTAAAGACATAAAAACTGATATTATCATTGTTCAAAATTAACTCTTAGACAACCAATATATTCTACTTGTGTCTACACAGAGGCAGGATGGCTGATTCACAGGGGAGTACACTGAACATCCCTCCCTCTCCGTGTGTCGTGAAGTTATAGACCACAGGTAAGAAAGCTATACTGCACGTCTCCATTAATCAGGATCTACGGTGTTTGATCTCCTCCAGAGCAGAACATTATTAATAAAGGACCTGTCAGGCGCTCCTCTGACCAACCTGCCAACTCAGGTTCAAATGAAATCATGACTGGAAGACTGCTAAAAGTCAGAATGTGAAGTTCAACCTTGTGTCACTGTTTATGTCGTATGTAGAGATCAAAGAAGCATGTTAAATCTTACAAGCAGGGAAGCTAAAAGGTTACTGAACCAATGTGCTGCAGATAGATCCTGTACGATGAGAGAAGGTTGAACTTTATATATCCCATGGAACATTGTTGTGCAGCAGTTGCAGTACAAAACAGGAAAGAGTGCAAACATAAAATACCAATTAACATATAGTATAAAAAGTTAAATGGTTTACTATATGAAAGACTTCCAAAATTACACTACAATATAGCTAAAGAAAAAAGACAAAACATCCATCCAGTATTCCAGAGAACATATTAACAAGTGTTCTGGCATGACATTTGTACGAAACCATTTCAAATATGAAATCTCACGAAATCACTCCAAAATATTGATATAATCCATAACGTTTTGATTAAAAGACAGAATATGTTAGCGTCTGTTGCATCCATTTTTAGTATTCTTTTTTAGATGTGTCTATCGGAAGTCCAACCAACGTTGTTGAAAGGTAGACTACCTTATTAAATCACTAGTGTCCCTTTAACATGGCACACAAAAAGAAACATCATGGTGTTGTTTGGGTAACGTTTGTGGTTTTGAATCAATATTAGCGAATCATTAACTACATACATATACAAAAATACATTCCCCTTTCTTATGAGACATTTATTTGGTTGCTGTGCCTATATAGTTACGTGTATTTAATGTATTTCCCCTTTGAGACTAACGTCAATAATAACTACGTTTTGAGCTATTTGTCTCCATCTATCGACGTCGACGAGCAACTGCTTTCTTTCTGTCGTTCTCAACAA
The DNA here is from genome assembly GCF_029220125.1 of Pseudoliparis swirei. Taxonomy (NCBI): domain Eukaryota; kingdom Metazoa; phylum Chordata; class Actinopteri; order Perciformes; family Liparidae; genus Pseudoliparis; species Pseudoliparis swirei. The sequence goes on along the minus strand of NC_079406.1, from coordinate 19,214,968 downwards.
CAAACAATTAATATAATTTAGGACATGTTCATGAACTTGTATTAATAAATTGCTCATTTTTGGCGTACACAACTAGCTTGGAACCGTGACGTTTAATTTCAGACGTAAAACCAGAGTTTGTGCAATTCGACAATTTTTTCAATAAAGTTTTGTATTTTTGAAACGTCCATCCTGCAAAATAATCCGACTAGAAACACGCGTTGCTTGAACAAGTAGCAGGTGTGGCGTAGAGTTCCCGGCCGGTTTGTGTTTCCACTCCCTCAACCTGGACCCTCATCCCGACCCGTACCGACAGAGGGGGCGATTTTTACAGAAGGAAAACATTATTCGATGAGGGAACACATCTTAACATGACCCGTGTCCTGGTACCTGCAAATGTCGTTGTAGGCTCAATTAGCGATGTTGAACCGTGAAACATAAACACTTGAGATTAGTCCGTGTGTGCAGATCAATGGCCGCGTGTCGCAGTGTCATGCACAGCAGTTCAGGTAATCGGCCATCTAGGTGCTAAATCAGATGGGAGTTTGCATGGGAACCAGATACACTCATGGGAACTAAGGAGCAATGTGGACTGAACCAAAGTGTGTGATGGAAAAGTTTAATATTGTTTATTTAAATGTTTTCATTTTAAATATATTTAACCAGGAAATGCCTCATTGAGGTTATAAAGCTCCTTTACAGGAGTGTCCTGGCCAAGACAGCAACAGTAGCACATTACACAGTGTCAGACAATATTTAAAAAAAGAAAGATAATTTTTGACGTATAATATATCTCTGGAGTAATTTAAATATATTTTGTATTTCAACGTAATGTCTTAAGACGTTTACACCTGTCATCTTACAGGAGCCGTCTACATAGGGGCTCTGGATCTGGGTTTGAGGAGACAGTCCTCTTGCCCATTTTACCATCCTATCTGCCACAACTGGATCTGATCTCTCTCACAACCACAGCAACCCCTTGTGAAATAGTTTTGAGTCGGGTAATTAAGCCGAGCTTCACTGAAATATAAACAGTTAGAGATAGTACTATGGTGCAGCTCTAAAGTATTTATATGTGTCTCCTGTTGTCTGTACACCACAGTCTCACCTGCAGTCAAAGACGAGGAGAGGAAGTATAAGTGGCAATAAACTAGAACAAATCCTCCAGGAGGTGTTAGAATCTCACGGTGAATGATGGACGAAGGAGCTGAGGGGGGACCTCCCTCGCAGCTTCCAGAGGCATGGAGACCTCCTGATGGGAGACAACTGCTTCTCCCTGCCACTATGGAGGAAGATGGGTACTGTTCTCAAACTCATCCACACTTTTCTGTCGTATTATGCGTTCCAAAAAAAATTCACATGGACATTTATTGATCGCTTTTGACTTGCTTTCTTTTAAAATGTTTAGATCAACAGATGTGGAGTGTGGTGGCCAAAGGACTGGGGGCAAAGCGGCTGGCAGGGATGGATTTAGGTCTCCTGTGGTGACGGTGCTGTTAGGATACCACAGCTGGGTCAAACATGTGGACAACAGGATTAGGTACGTCTCATTCCGAATCAATCATTTGCTGTGGATTGCAACAGGAAAGGGTCTTGGTCACATGAATAAAAAAAATATGAACTTGACTAAAACACGTCTTTACATTTCCTCTCAGTTCTGAGTTTTATATCACCCGATGCATGTTCTCAGAAACATAACGGAGAAGCTTCGGGTGGCTGGATTTACTGCAGAGGGGAGACTGTGGTGGATCTGTATGCAGGTGGGATAACTGACAACATGTGACAGGTTTTGACATTGATGAATCATTATTTTTATTAATCATCAACAAAGGAGCAATGATAAAATGCATGTCCGATTTAATACAATTAGCAGAATTCTTCATGTTTCATTGGATCGTTCCGATGCCTTTAGTCCAGGTTCAGGTGTAGTTCCTGCCCCATCATGTGACTCTAAGTGTGTCCAGCCCTTGTACTCTTCAGTGGTAATTAAACATAATGTGAATTATTAACGATTACAGCTGTATCTTATGTCAGGTATTAGATGCCTCCCCCCCCCCCCCCATATCTGGTCCACGCGGAGGGGGGGGGGGGGCAGTCGCATTCACGCCAGTGAGTGGAACCCTGACGCAGTTAAAGCTTTGTTAAAAAAAACTCGAGGCAAACGGGGTGTCGGAACACTGCACCGTTCACCGAGGAGACGACCGACAAGTAATGTGTTTCCATCTGCACGCCGTCCTGCTGGTGTGAGGCGCATCGTTTACACACAATAGTAGCCCTGGAATAGCCCTGCTTCAACACAGGGAGGGGAGTCTGTACTTGTACCCGCCAGTGTGTGTACTACTTCACATCTCGTGCTGTCTTCAACTGCACAAAAGAGAACCAAATAAGGGTCACTCGGATGTGAATATTTCTGAGGTAATGTCACATAAATACAATGAGGGATCATTTCTGGGGGATTAGTGTTGTACAAATATCTTTTTTTACAATCCCATTGACCATTGTTTCATCTGCAACTCCTCCTGAAGAGTCACCAAGTCAATATGTTTCATGTCGCAGGTGCACAAAAATATATTGCTCTACAAATAATTAAATAATGATAGAAATCTATCTTTTTTAAATTGGAGGAAATAATTATGTTAACAATATTGCACATGAACACAATGTCTGGAGAAGAAACAGACAAAAATAGTCCAAAGATGCCAAACTCTACAAGTGTGAAATAATTCTGCTTCTGTGTTTTTATAAACCTTTGTGTAACCAGGGGCAGGTTCGCTGGGCACAAAAGCTCTTTTGCTTTTCTTTTAAGAAGAAGAAACACCCTGCTTCCCAAACATGCAAATCGCATCTGGAAGCTGCCAAGCTGGACCACAATCACAGCCTTATCTGTTGGATAACAGTGGCGGGTTGAGGTGATTTGCTCAAGGGCGCCTCGTGGTTGTGTTTTATTACGATCCGCCGACCGCTTGTGGTCAGCTAAAAAGAAAAAGTCGGTCACTCCTCCTGACTGTCTCATCAGTGTGTTGGTAATTACAGGAACACCCAAACCAATAAATGTTTCTGTCGCCATATCTTTGGTACCTCAGTAGGCAGCGCACGATTGAATCCATACTACAGGACAGTTCACTTCTGAGCTGTAGGCAGGTGACACATTGAAGAAACTAAATGAATGAGTGGAGAGGCTTTTGCTTACTGAATGGTTACACAAGCATGGAAATGATGTGAATCATATGATATGCCCTTCAGTCAGCAGGTCTGACCCGAATTGAACGGCGATGGGAGGTCTTCTGGATGGCCGGCGCTCATCCCGCCAGTGGAAAGCACTGAAGCTGCTCTGCTGTGGTGGACCAATGTAACTTTCATTTACTGGGGGTGAAAGTACGACATGGGTCTTTGCACAAAGTTGCCAAAGGAGCCACATTCAACAGACACAGGTGGATTGTGTCTCTGAGCGATGGCCCAAATGAGTTATATCTGAAGTAGTAGCTGCAGAAACATCCAGGGTCATCTCAGTTCCTCCTCTGTCTATAAACGCACTGATGCACCTGATTGTGCACATTTGATTATGAATATTAATATTTAAATCTCTCCTGCTTGAATAAGAGTATACTTACAGTGGGGACAAGACACCATGTGAGGTTATTGATGTATATATTTTTAAGAGAACTATAATCTCACTCTGTCCTCTTAGATGCCAGGTATTTGTTTTAAGGACTGTCTGGGTGAGACTTTAAAACGGTGTGTACATCCGGGTAACCTTTGCTGAACAATGTGCTCCACCATCGCATTGTATCCGCCTTAATAATAAATAATGTCACCGTGTTTACAGAATGGTGTATTTTTTTCTTCTTCTTCTCAATGGCAACAAATAGCTCACTCTATGTTCGTTTACTCATCGCATTTCTCTCACTTAACTTGTGTTTTCTTTCTTTCGAAGTAAAAGCCTGCACTTTCCAAAACTGTTCCCCTTTTGGGAGCAATGGGAGAAGATTAGTGGACTGGTTCAATGAGGCACGTTTTCCACGCAGTGAAGGAAACGCACCTGTCATGGAAAATGTGCAGAGGCGCTCCTGCCTTTCGGCTGCAAACTTTCCTTATCTTCCGGTACTCGGGACTCCTCCGGCGCACAAAGTCAACAGGTTGAGCAGACGGGAGGCGAGGAGGAGAAGAAGAAGAAAGGGCAGCGCTGTGGTCACAGCCACCGGAGAAAGTGGGCAAATCACTTTATGGACACACGGAAATGTAATAATCTTACATGCTTTGCTACTTTTAATCGTTTTTCTTCTTTTTTTGTGTCAGGAATATCTCGCGGTGTCCCGCAGTGACGCAGGCAGCGCAGAGTTAACAGGTGTGTCTTTTTATTTATATTTATTGGATCTAGTTTTCTTTTAACATTGACAGACAATGTCATGTGGTAACAAATAATCGAAAGGTTCTCCCCCGAAATCGTCATCCTTCCCGATGGGTTCAAAGTTACCGGTTTCATAACGACACGGTGAAGTAACGCTGGCTTCGTTTAGTCTGTTTGGGGCTGAATCCTGACACGTTATCGCACTTTAGGATATTATTTGCTGCCGTGGATTTTCACGTTTGTTAAATCCATTCTGTCCACGACGCGAACAGTTGACACAACTTGTCTCGGTGTTTGTGTTTTAAACAAATTCCTTCTCCTTAATCTTCTGTTTCGTGTTTGTAGAGGATGTTTCCATTGTGTGCACTATCTCTGTCATCTGGTCCATGCGCATGCGCCATTTCCTTGAAGGTTAAGTTTCAGCGTATCCAACAGCGGCCTTGCTGAACTCCTGCTGGAGTTACTTGGCTCCAGGCATTCAAACATTGAGGAAACAGTTTTCATGGCGGTTTTGAATTGCAGTTTTCCCACCTGGCAGGTACTTAATTTCCTCCTCTCTTTAATTTCTTTTCATGCAACTGAAGTGGAGCGTAACGTTTCTGAAGGGAACATGACTGACAGGGGCAGATTACGAGACAATGGGCCCATCACCTCTCCCAGAAAGACACTCAGACGTCAGTGTTTTCTGTGTCATATTGTGTCTCTTTGTGGTTGTTGTCCCCTTTTCACAGTCTCTTTGCAGCTGTTTTGCATCGCTCTATTTGTTGGGTCTATTTATGTTTGTTTTATGTTGCTTTGTGGTCATTTTGAGTCTCTTCCTGGTTAATGTCATGTCTCTTTGGGTAACGTTGTTAAGGTGAAGTTCAGGGGGGGGAGGCTCTGAGTCTTTGGGGCCCTGGACTTGTGCCAGGTTGTCCTTTTTTTAATAGTAATAAGACATCCATGATGGCATGTGACACATTGGGATTAAACAAATGGGGAAGTTACTGAACTCCACCCACATCTCTGTGTCCGTAGAGGGTGGGAACCCTGCATAATAGCCAAGTTCATGTTGTTTTGCCTGTCAAACTCAAAACAACCTTTCACCCGGGCAGAATAAATAAATATATCCTCGGGCATCCTGGTTCCTTTAAATCATTTATCATTTTTGGAATTATATGAATTGCAAAACATGCCTGTGAGTCAGTCTCTGGTGGCTTACTGGTTATCTAGATTCTCATGGGCAATCCTTTTTGGACGAATGGAGATGAGGCTTTTGGAATACACGGAGGAGGTGACAACTCTTGTACTCAAACTATCCATCATAAAGTTGCTGTAATGTGACATCGCTGTGTGGAGGCCACCAGGGTGAGAGAAACGTCGCTCGCTCTGTATTCGTCATTCGATTAGGATCACACGGCAGTTTCTGCCCGTCTGTCTTCCCCGCCGCAGGGCATCACGGCCACAAGTTCCTCTTTTTACTGCAGAGCTCTGCGTCAGTCGCTTTGCATCAGAACATTTAACCGCCTCTCCAGTAGTGAAACGAGGGAGAGTTTATTCCTGATGATCTGGTTTGTCTACAGGAGATCTTCTCGATGCCATTGAGCTGAGCCAGTTGACGTACGTGGAGGGTTGATGGTTCAAGGCGCGATGCCCCGGGCCGCTGACATGATCAACCTGGGCTTCCTGACCGACTCGGAGCGGGAGATGATCCTGGAGGTGCTGCAACGGGACGAGGAGCTTCGGCAGGCTGAGGGGGAGCGTGTGCGGTGAGAAGAGAGCACTTCCTGTTAACTGTATTAAATGGTTCACCGGCCTCCTGTAGTTTCCATTAAATATTGAATCGGGTCAAAATGACCCGAAGGCAACACAAGGGTTAAATATAATACCATTTCAAACTACGTCATTCAGTTTTACCAGGTAATTCATAGATGTCTAAAATGGTTTCGTGTATTTTCATTTTAAGTTATCTATTACAGCTTTGATATTTTTTTGAAATTGTATTTCTTTTAATATTATATAGGTATTTAATTTATTACATCATCTAATAATGTGTCTTGTTGTTGGTAGAGCTGCTTATTGAACCTCAGTACTTTTTGAATACTTAAGTCCAGAGAATTTAGTATAACAGTTAGGATTGGAAACGTAGTCCTCCTTTTTATTCTTGTTTACTTTTTCTGTAATAGTAATGTATATACAAATTATGATTGTAATTTAATTCTTTCTTTTTGTCAACGTTCTTGTACCAAGACAACAATACATAAAACACTGCACTGAGAAAAAGGAAAAACATGTTTATATTCTTCAAACTATGTTAGTGAAAAGTATAATTTAGGTATCAGATAGCCAGGTATCGTATTATATTAGCATCAGAATAAAATAACTTCAAACCTTACAGCCCCAGTTGCTGGTTTTAGATTGACACCGTGACACGAGAGGCCATGGAGAGGACTCAAAGATACAGTGTGTCTCCTATCTTAATGTACACTGCAATGCCTTGATTGAGGGCTGGGAGCTTATTCAATATTGTCATTTATTGATTGAATATTGTGACGGCATGATCATATTCAGATTGTATTTGACAAAACTCAAACTTTTTTTGTTCATTAAGTTTGTCTTGTGTAATGCTTAACTGAAAACATTTCATGTAAGATTTTCAGATTTGGAACCAGAACAGAAATTTAAATTCTGTGAATTTCAGTGAATTCTTGGTATGTTTACCTAAATACCTTAATTAAAGTAAATAGAAAACTTCTGTTAATTGATTTTCAACAAGTTGTATTTGTTATAAAACATACAAATGAAAAATTTTATAGTAATATTGATCTCAACCATATCGATCTCCACAAGATTAGGATCCATCATACAACCCAAAATGTCCAGTATATGTAAAACCCCAAACATGAAAGTTTCTTTACAAGGAGATGTATAAATGTTTAAATATTTAATATAACTTCTAGATGACTCGGGAAGTTTCTCAAAGGACTCGTCGTCGTCTTTTAATATTTGTGCTGTGTCTCAGGGGTTTGAAGACAGATTTGCTGGATGTGAAGAGGAGAGGGGCCAAACGTGGCAGTGGACGCTACAGTGATCGTAGCTGTGGCAGATGCCAGGAGCCTCTGAGTCGACTGACGTTTTTCTCCAGCAAGTGTAAGGTGTGCAACCACCATGTGTGCAGCGACTGCCGAACAGTCCTCCACGAAGGATCCTGGCTGTGCAGCGTGTGTTCCATCGAGTCGTAAGGGATTGTTCATACTCTCCTTTAACTTGCCAGAATAATTGTGTCACATCAGTTTGTCTTTAGTGTATATATTGTTCAGATTGTCAACACATCCTGAAAAGCTCAACACCTAGTGAACATGTAAGAGTCGTACGTAAATTGTGCTCCAGGCTGTAAAAGACGGATATCTGAAAACACATAATTCATTTTTTTAACAATTGTTAAACCGAAGAGCAGAGTTTATTGAGCTCACAGCATGATGGGTATCATTACCATTTTACAAACCAGTTTTTTAACTGATTAATTAATGTAAATTCTGTTCAGTTTACACCTGTTTTTTTTAAAGAAGCATTTGTGTTGGATTCTAGGGAAATAAAGAAGAGGACGGGGGACTGGTTCTACGATCAGAGGACCAACCGTTTTTCCACGATGCCTCTACACGACCTCGTGAGAGCCTCCCTGAAAAAGAAACCTCAGGGTGAGTGCAGGAAGAGGAAGTGGGTATCGACTGTTCAACCGGGAATGTAAACAGCGCTCAGCCAAATGAAAGGCCCACCGTCACTGGAATGTGGTCCCAGTCCAACAGTAGGGGGAGAGAAATGTGAACTACAGTAACATGATGACATTTTGCTCAACTGGTGTGCGAGTTCACTTTATTTCTGTGTTTTATAGCAAAGAAGCGTGAGACAACGGGGGAAATACTGTTGAGGAGTCCTGAAATAAACCCAGATCTTCCCATTCCTGTGCCACGGGTCAGGCAGAAAAATCCGATAACGGATAACAAAGGGTGCGTTAGTCAATTTGGTCAGTTTAATAAATGGTGAATGGTTTTTCAGATTAAGAACATTTCCATCTTGTCATGTGTACAGTCATTTAAAGGAGAATTCAGGATCAGTGGCGTCAAGAGAATCGTTGGAATTGAAGGAGGATGTTTGGTCAAAGTCAGCCTGCAGTGACTCGGAGTCTGCAGAGAACAAGAGTATAAGGAGCAGTAAAACATGCTCGGATTCTGGCCATGTGACCCCTGAGCAACAACGGTAAACTCACCATAAGCTCTACTGAAATGTCCAAACGCGACAAGTGGACTTCAAAGATGCTTTAATAACAGGAGGTGTTGTGTTTGTATTCCTTCCTTATAGTCGTAGTCGATCAGTGTACTGGTGTCCAGACTGAGACGGCCGAGTCTGCCTCAGATAGTTTTTAAATACAAACTATTTAGTAATTTGTTCGAAAATCCTTTCCTTATTTTTTTTGGGTTGACCTGTAGTCTAAACTTCATAGTTTCCATTAAAAAAAGGTATTTTCATTTTGTTGTCCTCTGCACCAGACATTATAGTTTGCAAATTGCACTGTTAAAATAAATCGGTTCATTCAGCCTCATTGTATGTTAATTACCAATGGGTGGAATCTTAATGAGCAAAAAATCCCAAACCATAAATGTGACATTAACTTACTCGTGCATGGACGATTTCACTTTGGGGAATCATGTACCTGAAACATCCTCGCATAAATAAATAACTTAATGGTAGTGCTGTTCTGTTTATCTTTTTCAAATTAGAGTAAATCCCACATGTGGCATAGAACATTGGCTGAGATATCCCACTTGCTAGTTAGTTTAAATGTGATTAGAGTCACATGTTGACACTAGGTCACACACACAAGCTGAACAAATTATTTGACATCTATTTGAATGTAAAATGTTGTAACTGTTAATAATAATGACTTGTGTCCTCACACAGGAGTGATCCCTTTTTGGCTCCGCCCAGCCAAGCAGGGTCCAATGTTTCCAGTCTGACCACTCCAGTCAAAGCCATTAGCGTTGGCATTGACATGGAAGCTAACAATGTATGCTTCTTTCAAGTTTATGTCTCAAACTATAAACATTTAAAAAAATAACAACAATGTTTTGACTGACTCCCTTTTCCTGTCACTGCAGGCCCCAGAAGTCAAACCGCTCAGCACGAGCCCGCAGATAGATGTTGACAAGCTCTTCAAGAAGAGCATCAAACGGGACCCCAAACCTCCTGGTCAGCATCTGATGTGACCATGTGCAATTCCGTTGTTTTTCATTTAATTCTGAACAAAGAAAAACATCGTGTCTCAGTTTAATTGCTGTTCATAACAGAGCATGTATCGACGCTGGACCTGCGTGATGGACGCAACGCATCGGAGGCCTCGATGGGCAGCCGGAGCAAGTCTGTGCCGGGCCTGGACATGCAGGTCAGACTCAAGTGTTTCATACGCTTACCATACTGCTTTGTCATGAATCTGTAATTTTTTTTATTTAGTACAGCATTTGTTTCTTTTTCTTGTTTCTATTTTTACATTCTGCACTATAATGAAGAACCCTCAATGTAGGACATTTTTGGGGATATTGTAATATTTCAGCGACTGCAATGTACTTCAGAAGGAGGATTTCGTAGACATAGCTATCTGGCAGCAACAGAGCAGAAAGTCTCCAACAGAGAGCAAGTGACAGTCGAGCTTCTAAATCATAACGAAACATGTTTGGTGGCTGCATCACATTTTGATCTTTCTGAGGCTATCTGCATGCAATGCTTGCCTCTCCTGTGGTGGGTTATTTCCTGTGGAGTTTGTTGAACGTCACGGCCAAATGGAGGCTCTCCTCTGAATGTAGGAAATAACACTAAAGCCTGCCGCTTACAGTTGATGTTTAACAGCATTCTGCTTATTTTTTGATTTACTTCAATTCGATTAAAAAGCAGTTGTTTGTTTTTTGAATAACAAGCATAATTTTTGGCTTAAGAACCCAAATCTGAGTGTTTTTGATCGGGCTTCCAAATGTTTATTATGTTGCCACAGGAAGATGGAGAGGAGGACGAAGATATTGACAGCTTGGTTAGCTATCATAAAAGGACAATATTGTCAAGCACGTACAGCATACATAGCTCAAGGGTAAAGTATTGACTTCCTCACATTGGTCCTCTTAAGGTTCTTTGAAGAGCGGCTCAGAACGGAACCAATATTGGATAATCTGAACGAGCATCTATAACCTCAGGATATCCTGCAGCAAATTAGGACGTGTGAAATTGACGTTGCAAAATGTGTATACCGATAATAGTTACCAAAGGCACATGGGGAAAGTCAAGCAGAGGCCAGCTGACTTTCATGCGGTCAATCTGGATTCAGATGACAGAAACATCCTGATCTTTGCTAATTTGTTTGTACCCCCCCCCCCCCTCATTTAACTTTCCTATATTTATATATAATGTATGATTTCTTTGTTTACATTTGTGCGTTATTAACTGTGATCTGCAACATAAAACCTGTAGAGCTTCACTATCCAACCAATATCTTCATGTTAATATTTTGTATTAATACAACTTTGAACCAACACAGGAGTTGTTGATGATTGTCTATTTAGGGCAGCTGTCTGTGTTTCTCCAGAGTACGCTGGGCAGCATGATGAGCATCTACAGTGAAGCGGGAGACTTTGACAGCGTGGAGGTGACCGGAGACCTCGTCTTCTCCCTCTGCTACAACGACCACACCCAGAGCTTCCACGTCTTTATCGAGGAGTGCCAGGGGCTGGCCTACGGCGACGCCTCCAAGCTGCTTTCCCACCCGTAAATAAGCAAATCTTTCTCCAATTGAAGCTGTAATGTGGAGCTCCACCAGGCGAAACGCATCATTTGAAGCACAGTTTGCTCAAATTGTGGCTTTCTGAGTACAGATTGTGGTTCTAAAACAGACGCATGGTTTTACTGCACACACACACACACACACGTATACACACACGCACACGCACACGTATACACGCCTCAATCAGTGCAGATAAGAAGTTGCTGTGTTTACAAAAGCCTTTTGAAACTTGCATCCCAGAGGTGATTACTTGAGCTTAACAGGAAATCGAATGTCCACGGAAGTTGTCATTGCATTTAGTCAGGAAGTACTGCAAACGAGCCAGCAGTCACGTCCAGGAGGAACACAGTTTGTTCTGTTTTTGTGTTTCAGATATGTGAAATGTTATCTGCTCCCTGATAAATCTCGCCAGAGCAAAAAGAAGACCAGCATCAAGAGAAACACGGTCAACCCCGTCTACAAAGAGACCCTGAAGGTGAGGCTTTATAACACGCACTTCTCCAACTGCACTTCAACTGTTGACCCTGTGCTGTTGACTCAATGACACTCCCTGATTAGTGACCTTCCTCTATATAATGACCACACCTACAGAGACTATAAGGTTGATATTGACGTTCAAGATTAAAATAGCTTGTGTCAAATATTGATTTTGTTCCGATGTAGTCTACTTGAATACAATGACAAACCAAACTGCTGAGAGGGAAGCAGCTCGATGAAACCAGTGTGCAAAAGGACTGTAACTTTAGATTTGCTCTTTGAAAGAGGAAGAAGGCAATTATTTCGATTTTTAAGAAGGTTAATGCCACTTCCGATCAGATCAGAATTCATCCTCTGCTTTAATCTGTGATCTATGATTTATTTAAAACTCCCTCAGCACTAGAGCATTAAAGTTCTATACGGTTTCAGTATTGAGATGGGCCTTTGATCAATCCTGTCTTCTCCTCCTCACCTCCCACTAACAGTACTCCATCAACCGCAGTCAGCTGTTCACCCGCTCCATCTTGATATCAGTCTGGCATTATGGTCGCTTCAGCCGCAACGCCTTCCTCGGAGAGGTTGAGATCGCCCTGGACACCCGAGACCTCGACACCCCGTACATGGACCGCATGACTCTCATGGGGAAGGTAGATCCAGATAACGATGTGGCTTTATTTAGCGTACTATGGCGGCTTCTTTGTTAAAGGTGGCCTCTGAAGTGTAATGTTTACATTCAGTGACGCTCGCCCAATCACATCATGTGCCTGGCTGAGGTTTGAATACTTTTCCTTCATCACAATAAACCGAGAGGACGGCGACTTTTAGTACGTCGACATGAATGTACCATGTTATGTTTACTAAGAGGAGTCCAATAGAGGTTAGGAACTCCTCTTGTGGAGGGATTTAACGAAGTATAAACACCTCAAGGAAAAATACTTAATGGTGTTTGTTTATCCTTTCCATCCAACAAATGTCTTTAATTCATTTCCTTCCTCATAAAATGTTTGCAATGTTTTTTTATTTTAGATTTTTCTTAAAGATGTAAAGGCTGTCTTGATTGTGTACCTGTTTACTTGCCAGAAGTCTTCTTATTCGCCGTTTCATAGCGCATCACTTTGAAAGTGTGTGAACCACGTAAACCTGCGTGACAAATAGATGACCCACACGTAAAATATTAGTACAAATAAATAAATTAAATGGACATGAAAGAACAAAAAGTGCTCCAAATCAGAACAATGAACTTGGTGTAAAAATGAAGGTAAAAGAGGACCTTAAGGCAACAGTTTAAAAACTAACAAAATACTGAGATTCTGGAAAAAGTAATAACCCTTTTTCTAAGAATCCTTTTGTAAGTGTAGTTTGCTACGTTTGGTTTGTTATGTTCCTTCCAAGCACAAATATTGTCAATTTCTGCCTGAGGCCTGATTGTCAGAACGGGTTTTACTTGGTTTTGTGCTAAATATGATGCACTCTTTTTAAACAGTCAGCTTCTGCTGCTGCGGGTGGTGCTGGTGGTGGGCCTGCGTCAGCGTTTGCTCAATACAAAGGAGAGTTGGTGATCTCCTTGAAGTATGTCACACCTAAAAAGCCCAAAAACGAGAAAAACAAAGGTAAGACGATGACGAGAAACTCTGACTTTGTTTGATACACTTTGCCTTCATTTTCTTAGTGTCTATTTTCTCCTCAGGCAAAAAGGTGGTGACTGAAGGGGGGGAACTGCATGTCCTTATTAAAGAGGCCAATAATTTGGTCGCAATGAAAACAGGAGGCACCTCGGATAGCTTCGTAAAAGGGTTAGTGATGGACTCTTCTGTCTTAAAATGACTTACTGCATTTCTCTGTTTTTAAGACCTAACATGTTTGTGGTTCTGCAGATACTTGTTCCCAACGAAGGCAAAGACCACAAAGAGGAAGACTCCAGTTGTGAAGAAGACCCTGAACCCCCAATACGACCACACGTTTGTGTACAAGGAGCTGGCTCTGGAGCAGCTGGGGGAGATGTGTCTGGAGCTGACGGTGTGGGACAGAGAGGCCATGTCGAGCAACGAATTTCTGGGAGGACTTCGTCTCGGCTGCATGAAAGGTACAAAGATAGAATTCAATAAATCTATGAGAAGAAGTACTTTATTCTTTTCCCACTCGGCTTGCGCGTGAGAAGTGCTTTTGTGAGAATGAATCGGATATGGCTCTTATTTTTCCTTTTTGTGTCAAATTCTGTTGTAAATCACCTTCTGTAAATGTAAAGCATCCATTTGCTTGTCTAGTTCACAACGTTTTTTGAGGAAGTAGATTCTTTTGTTTATTATTTTGGCCTTTGTTCAGCCTGATTTATACTACTTCAACCTTTTTGTAGAAGTAATTGGTGGTACCTTTGTTTGTGTTGCACTCTAGACTTGGGTGTAGAACTGAAGGGAAGGAACATGTTATTCACATTCATAATAAGAGAAATTAATACCCTATTTTCCCTTTTCTAGTTTAGATAGTTTCATTGCAAAAGCGTTATCAACCCTTTTTTCTTTAAACACACACTTAATTTTTGACAACTGTTGAAGCAACTTCAAGGCTTCCATGTGTTTTTCCCAAGTGTGTGAGAATTCAGCGAGTATAAATAATTTGCCGTCATTAATAGTAAAAAGACTCTGTACTTCATTTCACATTCATGTACTCTTTGCTCCTGCAGGCACTGTAAAAACTGGAAAAGTGGAGGTGGAAATGGACTCTGTTGGAGAGGAAGTCAGTCTGTGGGAGAAGATGATGCAGTACCCGGACTCGTGGGCAGAGGGCACTCTTTCACTGCGCTCCACTATGCTGACGGGCAAATGAGGACTGCAAGCAGGCAGAAACCAGAAACTGAAGAAAGGATGCTGTGGGGGTCCGTGACAAATATGAGATTGTGGATTATTATATTTTATCAGACCAGAAGCTGGTCTATCTGAAGTGAACCTCCACACTGGTTGACTGTAAGCAGACACACAGCTCACTGGCCGGCTGAACATCTGCATCCCCGTATGGGCTTTGTCTTCAGCAGCGTCCCTCCACTTCACTGCGGTGTGACTGTTGAAAATCTTCACAACACTAAACTTTGGATTAATTTGAAGAGCACTTTCATAGTTGTTTTATGTTAAAAACAAATTTAGGCTGGATATATTTTTGCAATTTTTTTTAATGCATGCACAGAAAAAGTGCTGTAATGATTCACCTTTTTCCATATACATGTACAGAATTACACAGGAAAACAAGTTCTTTTAAACTGGCATTATACAACATTTCTGGTATTTTATCCAAGTAATTGTGCTATAACTTGTGTTTATATTAGTTGAAAAGCCCTATTTTAATTGATAGAATGTGTATTTTTAACTTTTAACGATATGTGATCAGTCGTGTTGAATATTGAATATTCTGTTCTCCCAATAAAAAAAACCTAAACCCAAAGACTGCTTGAGGTCCATACCAGCTGGATTTAAAAACACTGTCCACTCGACTTCCTCAGTAGTTGAAGTGATTTTCCTCTTTAATTCTTATTTAAATATCAGATCAGATTGAGGGCTCTTTGACAAAATTCACGTCATGCATCCAACCTAATTCTATGGTTCTAAATATATTGTGTGTTTTACTCTCTGCAGCTGTGATGTCCATGTTCTGGATTGTTTGAGAGTGAAAACAGTGCTAGAACTTCAGTGTTAAGTGATCACATGGAAACATGAGGAACTCTCCTCCTATTGTCCTTCTGGACCTGGTGCCTCGTTGTATGTCCTCCTTCCTCATCTTGTGCTTAGTAAAGCTGATGAGTTTATCGCTGTGGCCAGTGCTGCCGCTAGTCATGTTGGTGCCCTAAGCATAACTCCTTCATGATGCCCCCCCTGAGATAGGAAAAGGACCCGTGGTGTCGGTGGGGGGGGGGGGGGTGCTGAGCGATTAAACAGCTCTCTCTCTCTCTCTTGTTCTGCCTGTTTTGTGATATACATGCCTAAAAGGTGCCTAATATTTCTAGACTGAAATAATATCGGCATTATAGTTATTATAACTGAGGATTTTTTTAGTTGCCTATTTTGTGGTGCCCCCTCAGGACTTGGTGCCCTACGCGCAGCGCGTAGTGCGCGTTATGGGAGCGGCGGCGCTGGCTGTGGCAACCAGAAAAGTTTATTGAATTAGTCACAGAAGTCCCTGTGGAGCTCCAGTCTCTCTCGCTGCTCTTCATCCAGCAGGAAGCTGTCGATGTAGGAGAACAGCTCATCCGACGCCATCGGGGTGATGAAGCGCTCTCGGTCCAGTCCGAGCTCGTCCAGCAGCAACATGCTGAAGTAGGATCTGGAGATTCTGAACACTTGTCTACACATTGAGAGAGACACACATTGGATTATTAACCCTCCTGTCGCCTTCGGGTCATTTTGACCCGATTCAATGTTTAATGTAATGTTTAAAGTCTTTCTTTTCAACAACAAAACAAAACATAAAACAAAATAACTTAAAAAAAAAATTAATAATAAAATTAATTTGATTGTAATAGCTGGGCATATTGACCTCTCAAGTAAAAAATATGTTAAAAATATAAAAGGTAAGGAGAGGGTGAAACATTGAATCGGGTCAAATTGACCCGAAGGCAACACAAGGGTTAAATACTTTGATATTATTCAAGCTGCGATAATCAATGTTTAAAATAAAGATTTAGGGGGGTGCTCATAGTGACCGATCCACAGAGGATTATCAACAGTGGCGGTTCGTCCATAGGGGGCGCTAGGGCGTCGGCCCTCTTAAAATTTTGAGATGAAAAAAAAAAAAATACATCCTGTCAAAAAACATTATATGCCAAATCATTTAAATAGTAAATAACAGTGTTGACGCGCTAAATGTGTGTGGGAGACCGTCAGCCTGTCAACAACCACTTAAGTTAATGTGAAAAAATATAATATATCGCCATTATCACGGAGAGAAGCCCCTCCCCTTTTTCGAGGCGATCTAACGTGTGTGTACGGCATCGATACAACATTTCAGTCGTTTCGGCAAGGACGGCTTCTCATTGGCGGATGAAACGTGAATCTTGGGTCGCAAAAATGTGCGCTCGTTGGCCAATGACATCGTTTTATTATTTCACGTGACTGGACAATTCGGCAGATCAGAGACGTATCGTTCCCTCAGCCAGAGAGCTCCACGGAGCTACGCGAGCAGGTAGCTAACGGAGCTGTTAGCTGGAGGCTCAGTGAGTAATGCGCTGTTTAGTTTCCCCTGTCTGTCGTTCCAAAGTCCTGGGACTGAAACTCTCTGGACTACAACGGGGTGAGGGATCTAAAGAGCTGCAGACAAGTGTAAAGCACGAATCTTGCCGCAGTTATCTAGCTAAGAGCATGACGCTAACTCGCTAACAGCCTGAAGCTAACCCTGTTTGCAGAGCAGCAGAAGGAGACCGAACTGGCATCGAAACACAACGAAGAAGTTCTGAAAAACAGACACATTCCCTCCAGAATAATGGAAACAGGCTGGTTACAGACATGATTGACTTTAACCAGAGAGTTATGGAGAAGTTTGACCACTTTAAAGAGAGGAGGCTACTTTTCTTTACAGTAGTGGCTCTACTCTGTCACCCAATGTAACATGTGATCTCTTTCTGACTCTATTCTGCTCTGAACCTCTTTCATGTGAGGGTGAAACTTTTATTTTGTAAACCTCTGAAACCCAACCCAATGTTTCTTAAAGCTGCTCTGAACTCCTGCCATGCCCAGTTGTACAGTGTGTTGAGTTGTGTTATTGGAGTGGTTGATGGTTTTTTTTTTTTTAAATTTTTCTTTTTTTTTTTTTTAATACTAAAACCTCTTTCTTTTCATTTTTTTGTGCTATTTAAAACCGCGCCCAATTTTTCACCAGCCGCCACTGATTATCAAGCATTTCAGCTGGAGCTTTATATATATATATATACACACACTACATCTTCTCACTTTTTCATGTATAGGCTACACAAAATGTTTAATCATGGAAATTTGGTTTAAAGTCCTGTAAAGGTCCTGGAGATCCATTGCTCAGCATGTGTCCGTCACAAACAGAACTGACATCGCTTGAGTGAGTTCACTAGCCCAACTGTTTGTGGTTTAACCCCGTCATACGCGTCGTTGAGGGGGCGTGGCTTATCTCCGTTACTTTGCTCCGTGGAAAAATATGTTCCGCTATCCACCACGGAATAATTAACCACTTTTTCTACGTTATACTTCTTGTGGAAATGCCACACACGTCGTAACTTCTAGCGCCCCGGTGTGAATGACTTCCGCATCCAGCGCCACGAGAACAGCAGTAGCCAATTAGATCCAACAGCGGAGCAGCTCAGCGCTGATTGGCTCTCACAACGCAGCGTTCTGGTTCTGTGCTGTGACGTCGCTAGTGACGTCACGGAGCACTGAACCAGAGTGCATATATAGAGAGCAGACTCGAGCGCTGTTCTGAGGTCTACTTGAGGATCTGGGAGAGTCCTGGGGACCAGCATATGGTAACCAGGATGTGTACCCTGGATACTCGTAGACTGGGGGGATAGAGCAGGCTCTAGCACTGATGGGTGGGGGGTTATCTGATATATACACATGTACATACATAAATACATGGTGAACTAATCTTACATTAGGTTGTTCAGCTGTAGTAAGACGGCATTGAAGGCCTAGGTAGAAAATGCACGGCCCGCCACTGAGCTTTACAATATCTTACACCTCTGTGTTTGGGTTTTCTGGTCCACAGCTCGACTGTTTTAGTTCACTTTCACTCCTGTGGTGTTTTTGGCAGTCGCTGTTTCTCGCAAAAATGCTCTGGTACACCAACAATGTTACCTGCTCAGTAACAACTGACAGACACAGTTAGCATCCAGCTGGTGAACACAGTGGGGCGCTTTGCAGCTAGAACGACGGATATTTCCCTCATGAGTTGGTGGAGGCCATAACCGAGCTAGAAGAAGAGGGATGCTTGTCCTAAAATTCAGATGGCCAGAAACTGCAAGTGAAAGGTAATGTTGCTCCGGAAGTGAACCAAACAGTGAAGAAGTCAGCTTCCAAAACCAAAACAATTAGATGAAAGATGCTAAAAGATGTCTGATCTGAAGATAATATGTTCTAAAATCATATATAGAGTTGGATGATAATTCTGATGCATTCCCAACATTTAAATATACATAAGTGCACATTTAATCTTAACTGAAATGCTCGTTTACATTTATGTTTATCTCCTTATCTCCTAGCCATAAAGAGCATTGATCAGATGCACTCACTTCCCTCTACTTCTACTACCTAAGCGATGTATAATTGTCTGCATTTCCCAGAGTGCATTGCATTACACTCAATAAATGTGTTTCAATGGGCCACAGATGGGATTTATGTGTTAGTGGAGAGACTGAAGAGATTTTCCATTCTGGAAAAAGTGAACAGCACCCCTTACTCCAAATACAGCTGGTGGAAAAATATATATCTTTCAGTCTTCTAATCAGAATCAGAATCAGAATCAGAATTGTATAAACTACATGCCTGTGTTTGTGCAAATTGGGGACTTTCAAAAAAGCCCTGATTGATTCTCATGCGAATCAAAGCCAGGTATTTACTTTTGATGTTCTGTCACTCTCGTCAAAATCCAGTTACTGCTACGCTGGAATTATTATGTTGCTATTTTTAATATTGTTAATCCTTCAAGTGGATTTTTCCACAGAGGATTCCTTTTTATTAGGAGGCTCCTGACATTTAAAGAGAGTGAGTAGAAACAACCCTTACGGTTAATGATAATCGGAATTATATAAAGACACACACACACACACAACTGCTGAATAACTAGGCCAAGTGATGAGCTGTGTAACTTTTACCTCAACCCCTCGATGACTTCAGAGCTGAGCAGATTTTCTTTAATGCGACCCGTCTCTCGAGGCGGGGAGCCCAGGAGCTCGACGACGATTACGTGTCGCAGCTCTAATCCACAGTCTGACTTCTGGTTGAAACAAAAGAAAACAAGGAACAGATTTTGAGGATTCTTGTTTATTTCAAACGTCCTATCATTTTGGGGATTGGGGGGGGGGGGGGGTTCATGTGAAGCAACGCTTTTCCTCACTTGTATCATGATGTTCTGCAGCTGGTAGTCCGGGTCAGATATGTTGGGCGCAGACACAATCAGCAGCCTCCTCTTTTCATGGAACTGTTCCAGGAGAGCGGACACTGTCTTCACGTCGAAATTAATCTCCATTGCTACAAACACACAAAGTCACCATTGCATCCAACATCGGTACCTCACACGTGGGTACTATTGTGTTCCTGCTGCAAATTCATAAGTATGATGGGAATTTGTATTTTGACTCACCAACGCACTGGGAGGGGCTTCCCTCCCAGCTGCGGTTGAACTGGCAGACACGACTAGACACGCCCCTCCGTTCATACCCTCCGTCACAGTGGTATTCACATGCTGCACCATAGTTACTCCCATCAGAGGAGCAGGTGAGGTAGCCGTGCAGAGGTGGAGGTAGCTCTGGGCATCTTCTCACTAGGAGGGGGACACGATGCAAACAAGAAATCCAGTGTGTGATCCGAGTTATAATGCTGTGTCAATGTGTATTCAAACAGATATCGTAGGTCAACTTACCCTCAACACGTACAATAAACTTGCAGGCCGCTCTGTTTCTGGCTTGGTCGTACACTTTGTATCGGATAATGCTGGCTCCCTCGTTAAAGTTGGTGCCTGGCTCCTGGCCGACCAACATCACGCTGCAGAGAGACTGTTTAGTTGAATTTTAAGGTGAGCAGGAAAGAGGAGCCAAGGAAAGGAGCGACATACTTGAGTGATTTATCGGCAGTATCTGTAGCAGCCGGGAGGTCCCAGGTCACCATCGCAGTGAGTTTTCCAGGCTCGGCGACCTTGAGTCTGGACGGAGGACACTTGATCTTTGGAGGATCAGTATCTGAAATAAAGGAAGGAAGTGCATCTTACTGTAGAAGTCAAATAGAGCCGAATATGTAGACTGAGAAACAGCCGACCACATTTCTGGATTCAGTCCAAAAACCAGAGGAGCAAGAAATGTGCTTATTGTTGTGTGACTTTGAGACTTGTGAAAGAATAATGAAAAACTAGACAGCAATACAGATGACTTCAGGTTGATTTCACAGCAGTAAGTTAACCCTCCTAGTTGTTGTTCAACAGAGACGTTTGAGTTTGAACCTCTTGTTATCTTCATGAATCTGCCAGATTAAAACCCTCATCTGTACCGGCACAAATTGGCTGCCCTCCGCTCCACGTGCTGCTGCGCTGACAGGTGCGTGAGTGTTCCCCCTCGATGCGATAGCCGGTGTCGCAGGTGAAGTCGCACCTCGAGTCCACCATGAAGCCTTGGGTGCAGGTGTACCTGCCGTGTGGAATGAGGTGCAGCACATGGCAACGCATCTCTGAAGAACAAAGTATGTTGAGTGACAAGTGGAAACAAACATATCCGATGTACCGATACATATCTGGTGTTCCGATGGACAGTTTATCTTAAATGAGGAAGCTGGTGATAGTCTATTTTATTTATTTTGTTGGTGTAAGACCAAAACCAACAATGTGTTGGTTGGTTTCTTAATACTATTCAAAGTCTTCCTGTTGCTCTGAACCTCCCAATGCATTCCACCTGAAGACTTGAACCTTTAAAAGTGGGCTATGAATGATCACTTACATTGGAATTTTAAAAAACAGCTGAGCACTGCAGGTCTGAGCGAATACAATTCATAGTGCATTTGTTGGGGACTACTTCTAGTGGATTAATACCCATTCTGTGCACTGTTTTACAACAGTAGGATTGTGTGGACCGCGTTTAAAGCAATACAAGGAACAAATGAGCTCGAGCAATGGTGTGTTTTGAATAAGGAAAAAGGGGAATGTCACCAGATTCCTCCTCATATATGTAAATAAAGTCTCAACTTCACATACTGCGGCAGTAAGCAGTGCCAGACCAGCGTCTGTTGGCGAGGCAGTGAATCGAGCTCTTCCCCAGCAGCCGGTATCCTCGGTCGCAGCTCATCTCGCAGCGGGTGTCAAGCGTGCTCCTGTAGGCCGCGCCGCGAGGAGAGTGGCAGGTCACCTCCCCATTGGTCAGACCCGGAGGATGACACCAGTATGGGTCTGTGTTAAAAGAGTACGACCCATATCTGTAGCACTAATGGTATTGAAGAGTCTTATGCTTCCTGTTAAATGGACATGTGGTAGGAGACAGCAGTACTGTCTACTATCTGGTGTTATGTTATCATATCACCCAACCCCTGAGTGACTCGTGTTGGTTTTATTCATACGCACCTTTGTAGTCGAGCTGAGGAGCGTAGTCTTCTTCCACAAAGTCGTTGTAGCCGTCGTCCGCTGTGGTCCCAGAGACCGCTGGAAAAAAACAGACAATCCATTAGCATTTCTTATGACCATGATTCTCCCCGCACAATCTCTTCTCCGTAACTTCTTTTAAGGTTTCGTTTAACACCAGCTCAATAACTTTCCAGTCTGTAGACACCTGGATTTGCAATCAGTGATCCCAACAGAACCTCCCGAGGGTTTTAAACAAGTGAGTCCACTCAGGAAATATGGAAATCCTCTAAAAGGCAAAACATGTGTGTTGTTTCCTTGAAAGGGAAAATAATTAACTTTTATATTATAACGCATGTTAGACAATGTATTCGAGTGTTTTCTGGCCTTTTGGATCAACAATAATATTGACCATAATGTAGGGCACACAGCATGTTTTCATTACTCCCTTGGATCTTTTCCCTCTTACTCATCTGTTTTCATGTAATTGCAAACTGTAGGAAACTGTGGCCTTTATTCAAAATGGTGTCTTTCTGCACAATAAATAATTTTCACTGTTATACTTCTCTCTCAGCAGTTGTGGTTCAGGCACATAATCCATTTGAAATCCACACAAAAAATGACTCCATGTGTAGAGCTGAGAGCCAAACTTTCCAGGCTGTTAACCTCCACCCCCATCTCCGGGCAGTTCCTGTGCTGCTTCCTTTGCTGCAGCTCAACCCTTCTGTGTTATGGCCCTCAAACAAACAGAGTTCACTTTTCACACAGTTTCTAATAATAATAACAACGATGCATCACATTCAACTTCCCCTCGCTCTTCTCTGAAAGCTGCTTCAGATTGTTCCAGCGATGTGTAAATTAAAGCTACCGTCAGCGTTTTTTTCTCATAATGAGGCCGATGTTCCACTAAGTAACACTTCCCTAGACTAATGTTTCCCAAGTCCCCCTCACAGACAATTAGTCAGAGGAAATAAACAAGCGAAGCTCATAAGTCTGATGGTGTGCGGGAGGACTGGGGGAAAAAGTGGCGTTACTGTTAGACCGGCCAACTCAATACACGCCGCATTGCCCAGTCAGTGACCTACTTGGAAAAATACCCATACACTTAACATTATGTTGGATGATTACAAAGAAATTACATCACATATTTATTTATTTTACATTTGTATCCACCAATTTGCCTGGATGGACACATGGAATAAAATGATACTCGCTATTGTAACACTCCAAGGTAGGTCTAATTTGCTAGATGAATATGTTTAACTCTGGGCTAGTATCAGATGGCTGTACGTATAACTGCAAAGCCTTAAGGAATGAAGGTCAGCAGAGAAAGATCACACAAGAAAAAACAAAAAAACAATATCAGCATACTCATGTGTTATTATTACCTCACTACATGAGTAGTTTTTACAGCAGCTCACTCTTTTCTGCAACACTGTCTATGATTTTCTCACTATCCAGCATCTGCAAAACATCTGTCTGAGTAGCCATCAACATAAAGGCCTCCAGGCGCTGTTGAGAGAGTGAGCTCCTGAACCTGTTTTTCATATATTTCAGCGTCAAAAAGCTTCGCTCGCATGCTGTGTGACGAAGAGCGTAAGCATGAACCTGTATGCGAGGCCTATGATGTGGCCCAGGTTCTGTTGCCTTGGTTGTGTACTCTTGGTTGATGCCTTCCTGCGACTGTGTCCATGATTCGATTGTGGACCTAAATCTTTTATGATATTTCGGCATCAGTCACAGCCTCATCTTGGAACATCTCTCCAGGCATGGATTTCTTCCTTCTTCCCCTTTTCTGTGGCAGAGTGGTCTCCACCTCCAGCTCCCTCTCCTCACTCTACTCCTGTAGTGGATTGTTGGCCCACTGGATCAATTTGTCGGCCGCTGTCTTGACACTTTGGAATTCTCTGTTCACATCCTTCAGCTCTGCTTCTGCAGCCGCAACCGTCTGATGAGCTGCCAGGATGTCCAATCCACTTGTCTGAATGTATTTAGAGGTACATTTGGTGATGTGACCTGGAGAATTCACAGGAAGATCTGAGCTGTAAGTCGAGTCTCGTACTTCAGAAGCTGGTTGATGTGTCCCTGTGCATTGACTCGTGCCATGGCATTGATGGCCTCTCCATCCTGAATGGCTGAGAGGCCCAACATAAAGGGCCCCGTCTGGCTTTCCAAAAGAACCAAACACCTTTGTGACAGCTGCATCAAGACGACTGCCTCTTGGGTCTTTGCTCTCCTTCTCCCAGATATTCATCCTCTGGTCGGACTCTCTGAAGAAGATAGCGAAGTTGTTCATCAGGGGAAAAAGAGAGCCACTTGTCAGTACACACTGTGGTGTGTCTGACAGCACAACGTTTAGGATGTGTGAATAGCACACATGGATTTGAGTTGGAAACTTTTCGGAGAGCAGTGCAGAGAAGCCTTTATATTGGCTTTGCATATTTGAGGCCCAGTCAGTGGAATTTCCAAAACACCGCTTCACATCCAGATCCATGGTCTCCAGCATGTCATTCACAAGTTGGGCAAAGTACTGCCCAGTGGACGCCTCACATCTGATCACAGCAACTAGTCGCTCACATATTGTATCACAACAGAGCACTGATCGTGGGCGGTGATGTCCTGTGTGGCTTCAATCTTAATATTAATATATACACTTTTATTAATCCCCAAGGGGAAATTAGTTCTCTGCATTTAACCCATCCTTAGTTATTAAGGAGCAGTGGGCTGCAGTGATGCGCCCGGGAAGCAACTGGGGGTTCAGTGCCTTGCTCAAGGACACTTCGACTTGCAACTAATGGGGAGAGCAGGGATCGAACCTACAACCTCGCGGTTGCAGGACGGCCCTCTTACCCCACTGAGCTACAGCCGAGCTCCGAGTACATTCCAGATTCCCAGAGTGCAGCAGCGATGGTAGTTTTCATGAGGCGTTGAATGGTGGCGACGATGGAGTCGATGGTTGTTTTGGAGAGGAGAGTGACGAGGGCACCTCTACCTCCTCTTGAACCACACTGGTGTATCTGCTTGCTCTTTTCGATGCAGAGAGTGAGGTGTTCCTTGAGACAGACGTCATACTTTCCAAGTAAAACTATCATTTCCAAGAAGTTACCCTGTTCAATGGTGTCGCCATCAAGTGTGTATGCTGCCTCTCCCTGCTTGCCTCTGTAGCTCAAACCTCTTTTGCCGATGAGCTTCATCACATCTGTAATGCGCTCCAACACTTGTCGCCTCCTGTAGACTTGCTCTCTGTGAAGCGACATCTGAGGTCCCACGAGAAGGTCCTGGATCGTGCTTCTTGAGGATCTGAGGACATGTGCCTCAGCACAACCTCTGTGTAAGTGTCTCTTCTCATGCTCTTCCACTCTCCGGTGTACGTGTGGGAGGTCAGACATGCGGGTGATGAAAGAGCTGCTTTTTCTGGGATTAGTCAAAGCCAGACAAAGGGAACACAAGAGGGCTTCTTTGTCTTGATTGTATGATAGCCATTTTATGTTTGTGCCATCTTTGCAAAAAAAAAGCTCTGCACTACAGCCGTGTGTGCCGGGGGTGTTAAAGGAAGAAGAGATCTAATGTGTCTGACCTGGGGAAATAATCAAAATCACTTCACTTTCTGTGTCCTCATGGCCTGGGCTATTCCAGTCATCCTGGCCTTGACTGTCTCTGTGGTCCTGGTTGCTATCCCTGTCCCTGTCCCTGTCATCTTCAGCCTACATGAGTGGTAAATAGGGATTATTATGTTAGTATGTTAAACCCTTGACACAATACACTCAGCAGACTATGGTAGTATTCAGTATTAGTACCCCAGATGAAAAGAAAGTACACTTAAGTACATTAAATTTAAGTGTAATAAGTATACTTTTTTGTACTTAACTTTCCACTCTTGGCATATTAGATAAGTATACTTTCAAACCATGTACTAAACTGAAATACACTATTTTAATATAACCTTAATATATTAAAGTGTAACTTAAATATACAAAGTGTACTTTTTTGTACAAAAATGGCACACAAGTTGTAAATTGTACACAAAAATTATTTTCTGTACTAATTACTGTATGGCTCTGGGTCTTATCTTGGCTCTGGGGCCCAAAGATCATCAATCTAGAAAACATACTAACACTGTTTTAATGTTAGTGTTGTGTGTAACACAGTGATTTTAGAATAACAAGCTAGCTTGTTAACTTAAGCATTATTTGACTTAAGGTTTTTGACATAGGTTGCACAACTACCACCATGGATAGCTTACTCATCGATTGTAAGCTTTTACTGAAGGGTGTGAATACTGAATACACTCCGAGTGTGGTGAGCAGAGTGCGTCCATGAAGCAGCAATGAGTCACGCGCCGGAGGAAGGTTTGACTAATGTTTGAGTTACAAAGGATTCATTTATCTCTAATGACAAAGGCGTCCAGGAAGCTTTCCATGACTCTGTTTTATCATCTGAGCTTCTCGTGGATCTTAGGTCGTTATTATCTCTGCAGGATTAAATGGAGGCTTGTGTACACTTGGCCTAGAGGGAGGACTCCTCAGTAATTAACTGGCAGTGATTGGAGTCGAGCTGTATTTAAACTGCCTGGTCAGCAAAGCAGTGGGGTTCCTGAAAAGGCAGGCAAGTTCATTTTTGACTGGATTCTGCTGCATCATTTCATCTCTTAATTCCTGGAGGGAGGATTGGCTTCCATTTGCATTCATCCAGTGGCCTCAGCACATCTGCATCTAATACAGTTGTTATTACTGTTAAACTGAAGGCATTTCTCTACTACAGGGATTTGAGAGGATTTCTATGTTTACATGACTTTAGTCAGCAATCGTAATACAATTATTATTATTATTTGTATTATTATTTTACTTTTTAGATACTTTTTTATTTTGTATTAAATGATCATTTGAGTAAAGAAAGTGAGCTTCCTTATTTTTTGGACTTACCTGTGAAGTATAAAATGAACGCAGCAACAAAGTTGAGAATCATGACGACAGTCCTGGGAAAAAAAACTGTTTTTGTGCAGGTTGGTTCAGAACCCAAAGTCCATCCGAAAAAAGTACAAAGTTATACTCAAGAGAAAGTTCACAGTTGGTTTACCAAACGACTTTCTAAACAACTTTTTTTATAATCATCCCCGCTGAGGACAATAAGCGCTCCCGTCACACCAGAGTCTCCGCTGCTTCTGGAAAGGATCCTTCTGGTTCATCATCACAGTCAGACGCCGCTTAGTGGCGCTGTTGGATCTCCTGTGTTGGTGTGTTTCCTCCAATCGCTGCATTGTAAACATGATATTTGAGCCACTACCTTAAACCTCGCCCCTCCAACATCAAACCAGAAAGTAAAGATTAAAAACCACACGTGAATATATATAGTAATTTCTTTTAAAGACATGAAAACAGAAAATACACATAGGGCCTACTACTTATTAGATCCCACAGGTCTGTTGTAATATATATAACGCCCATTTACACAATTTAATGTAGTAATTTCAAGTCTCATTTAGTTTGAATTGTCCCACAGAAAGCCTAAAATATATAATGCTGTAAAATAAATAAAGTAGTTATTCGTGTTTATTTTATGAGCGCCGTGTTATGATGATTGTATTTACCGGACGAGCTGACGAGCAATTTAGCCCATTCAACTGTGACACATCACCAGAGGAATAATGCATTTTTTTGTATGAAGTCAGACAGCACCAGACCGGAAATAAAGCTACTGCCTTCAAAATAAAAGCATTCATTTGAACGACTAAAACAATAAACAATGACTAAATCTGAAAACGTGGCTAAAATGGATTGTTTCTTTATTAGTGGAAACAATGGAGGGCCACTTCAACCACTAACACAAAAAGTCAATTGTTAAAACTTAATTTGTGATCATTTTAGTCAAGAAGGTTCAATCAATTAGATTACTGTCACGTTTAAATACAAGCTAGAAAGTCAAAATGTTGAGCTAATATTGAGCCACATTATGCATTTACTATATCATATTTTGGCAAAAGTGAGGAGAAAGTGGGCTAGTACTAGATACCTTTTTATTATTATTTACTTATAATTGAACTTAGCAAACATTACATTTCTGAAGCCACATTTATAAGAACAATTGACTCATGAGAATGAGATGTAATTTCAATGTAACATTATGTCATAATTTGGATTTCCCATTTTAACTTTTAATCAAGATTAACTTTCCATTGCTATTCAATTGGACAGTTTTGCAGACATCCCTCCATACACGTATTGTGTGCGTCACATAATACAAGAGTTTACCGTGGTTCTCTTTTCAAAGCAGTACGTTGACGTTTTATTGTGAAGGTGTACTTGACGAGGATATGTAACATCCATGTGACCGCTGACTTGACTCTGGCTCGTTTGAAGAGTTAGTGACGACACTTCCCCTCTCGCCTCTCTCTCCCCGAAGTTGTTGCTCCTCGTCTCCCCCTCTCCCCTCCAGGGCGGTGTGAAGTCAACTTTTCTCTCTCCTTTTTGTCTTCTTCTCTCGTTGAAAGTAAAAACGCAACCATGTCGCCGCCGTCCCGACGGCTACAGACGAAGCCGGTGATCACCTGCCTGAAGACCTTCCTCATCTCCTACAGCCTCATATTCTGGGTGAGCTGCACGTAGCTAGTGGGGGCGCGAGCTCGAGCTCGAGGAGCAACAATGGGCTCAAAGCGGCGGCGGCGCTGCCAACGAGGCGATCCAACCCAACTCCTGCAATCACGAACGGGCCACACCTGCGCGCGCACACACGGAGTTAAATGTGTTGAGAAAACCGTGATTGAGTTTGAGTTTGAGCTTCGTCTCACTTGTTGACACAAAGAAGCCGCTTGTTGACGTCGGGGCGTTCGAGGTTAAAAACTCCGCAAATGACCTACAAACCGGAGAGTAACTTTGGTATAATACGTGAGGTTGTTAAGCGGAGGTCAGCTTTTACACTTTTTATTGTTGTTCTTTTAACAAACTTGATTAAATGTTAATAAACTACAATAAAAGTGCATTAGTCGATGGACAGAACATGTAGCGTTAGCTGATGATGTAACTTTATTTCCAACTGCATCATTACCGTGATAGAGACGTAATGATAGGAGTGACAACAAACACTAGTGGTCACTGTTTAGGCCGTCTTTATTTTCGTATTTAATCACTTGGTACATAAAATGTCATAAACAGTGGAAGAGAAAACATGCATTTGGTAGTAATTTTATTAAAAACAGGAATTTCCATTAAATAAAAGTAAAATTCAACCATTATTTAATTCATGTATGTAAAGTTGTTATTATTGTAAACTGTATTCTCTGTATATTTAATCGTATGCTTTCATGTAGGCACATTTCATAACGGTCTACTTTTATGTTAATGTGGGGTTGTTTGTAGGAAGTCTCAATGTACATTTGATCTACAGTACTGCGCACTAACTTAAGAACTATAACAGGCTCGCAATTAAATGGCATTTAATAAATAGTTGGAGCATTAGCGTCAACTTTTTCTAATAGCCCAACTATCTAAAACCCAAATATATTCAGATGTATTGTCACGTAGGACAAGGAAAACATGCAAATCTTCCTATTTGAGAAGCCAGGACAAGAGAATGTTTGGTGTTTGTACCTGGAAAATAATTTTCATCAAATAGTTTATTGTTATTTATTAACCAAACGATTAAATGAGACGATAACCGCCGGAATAGTTGCTAATGAAAGTAACTGCCGGTTGCAGCAGTAATTACATGGAGTACATATCTAAATGTAAGATGGTCTGGAGAAGAGAGAAAGAGAGCAGACACGTCTTCCCCCTCGTTCATCTTTGTACTGAGCAAACAGCGTCTCAGGCTGCGAACACAAAGTCCAGGTTAGTGCTTTTATCAAGCAATTTATGGCTCATGGCTGGTTGAGCTGATGCCTCCCCTCCGGCTAATGACTGGTGTGGGCAGTCAAAAGATGCTGAGATGATAAAACCTCCGGCTGAGGCGAGCGGGGTATCCCAGGTGTGTTTTTACTCCACTCTGGACAGGTAATTTGTAGATGCATAATCTGCTGCATCTGAATTATGTGTTTTTAAGACTGACACAAGGTCGGTTTATCAAACAGCTGATGATTGTGAACAATATTCGAGGCTACATTTCAGTCAGAGCGCCAACATCTCCCTTTAATGCTTCTCTTCACCTGCATTTGCTCCACTGAGAACCGATTTAACATTTTTTTTGACCTGTGTGATTACACCTTCATCTCTCCTCCCTCTCATTTCATTTTTTTTCAATGTTTTCATTCCCTGTTACCTTTATATTTATATTTATATTTATATTTTTTTTTTTTCCTTTGGGTTCCAATGAGCAAAAAAAAACAAAAAAAATTTATTTAAATTATTATTGTTTTCCCAGTTTAAGTGTGAGGCACTTTTGTTTGTTTTGACTAATGAAAGAACCGACACACAAACATTGAATGGGTAATTAATTAAAAAGGGGGGGGGAGAGGTATTGATTCGGGTCAAAATGACCCTAAGGCAACACAAGGGTTAAAGAAAGAAATCAATGAGGGAAATCGAGTATTTCATCCCAACATGGTTCTTATTTAGAAGTATTCCTGATATTGTACAATTCATATTTGTCAAAGAAACGACAACAAATTATCAAACTTATGTAACAGTAACTGTTTGTGCATTATTGCGTGACAAATAAGTGATCTGAATATCTCATAACTTTCTTTTGTTCGTCTTTACAAACTCTTCAAAATGTAGCTCCCACACATTACGTTTCATTTAATATCATTAATAGAAACAAATTAAATACTGTAGAAATGATCATTATAACCTGCATGTTTCTCTCTGGCTCTTTGTTGACTCCCTGCCGTCGCCTTCAGTTCACAGGAGTGATCCTGCTGGCCGTGGGCGTGTGGGGGAAGGTGAGCCTGGAGGCCTATTTCTCTCTGGCCTCTGAGGACAGCACCAATGCGCCTTATGTCCTCATCGGGACTGGAGCCATCATCGTTATTTTCGGACTGTTCGGATGCTTCGCTACATGCCGCGGCAGCCCATGGATGCTCAAACTGGTCAGTGGAGGTGCAGCCAGTTCCCTGAAATGGTCCCTATTTGATGTGACCGTGTGTAATGGTTTCATATGCATGGCTTCCTTCAGTATACCATGTTCCTGACCTTGGTGTTCCTGGCGGAGCTCGTGGCCGGTGTCTCAGGCTTTATCTTCAGACATGAGGTCAGTTAATCCTCCAAAACACTCAAGTGTTGTTGGTTTTTTTTGGTGCACATAATAGATATCATTTTTATTTTGAATTCACCAGATCAAGGCCAAGTTCGGCGTTGCCTATAAGAACGCTGTGAAGACCTACAATAGCACCGACAGCAGCAGCAGCAGCAGCATGGCAGTGGACTCCATCCAGAGCACCGTAAGTGGGCGGTTTCCCATCACACGAATGGTGTTACTCTTATCTGACTTGAAAACAAATAACTCTAGGGCATCTCAAAAGGGCAACTAAACACTGAACATGCAGCAGAGAAGTGCTGCTCCAAAACATCTACAGTCATTTCAAAAAGCTAAACAATGTTGACCCATTTTCTGTCGCTCAAAGAGATTTATTACATCACTGTAATAAGTTTGTTGCTGACTTTATTTCCTTATAGTTGTATTGCTGCGGAGTGAACAATTACACTGACTGGGGCGAAACAGGTTACTTTAAGGAGAATGGCATCCCTACCAGCTGCTGTAAGGACAGCGCCAACTGCCAACCAGAGATCCTCAAAGACATCATCAAGGCCGGGACGGAGGTGTACACGGTGGTGAGTTCAGCGCCTCGCATCACAACACCATAGGAACAATCGGGGAAAGCGGTTGGCTCAAAAACTGCCCAACTATGTTTGTAGAAAACTTTTTTTAAACTCCATAATTGTGTCTTTCTGCTGCAGGGCTGCTTCGCACGGGTGACCGATGTGATGGAGTCCAACCTGGGAATCATCGCAGGCATCTCCTTTGGGATTGCATTCTTCCAGGTACATCACAAGTTTTTTCAGATACTTGGTCTCCAAACAAATGGGACATATTATTTGTTTATTTCCACCATTGTGTCTTGTTTTTGTTGCTTTGGAAGTATTTAGGATGCAGTGACACAGGCAGAAAAGGAATCTAGTAGAGCAACATCTGGGCAGATGACTCTGTAACGTCAACCTTTTGGCTACTTCTGTCGCAATGACAAATGTTTATTTTTCTGTCTGTTAAATTAACCAATACGTAAATAAAATAATGTGAGCAGTCAGGAAACCAGGCATAAAATACATACATATATATATCTAAGCATACTGTCTAAAAGGTGAAAATGATCATAAATACGTACTAAAATCACCTGCTGCACAGCGATGTCGGTTCTAGCAGGGTTTGAGGGGGTGTTACCTTTTATAAATTGATGTGACTCCTGAAGTCTTTCATTTGTAGTTGTGTCACTTGTGTTCCCTCGTGCACACAAATAAACAAAACTGGGACCCTCTCAGTCGCTTAGTACTACGCCATTATTTAAAGTGGTGCCCTGTATTTAAAATCCCATTTTACTGCTCACTATCGAATTAATGAAGTGTCTATTATTCATTGAGGAGTGAACAAGTTGTTTTTACAGCTGTGATTTCATGACTAGGAAAGCAAACGTGGCCACAGCAACATGTTGATGATAATTAACCATTGTGTTGTGAAACAGTGCAGGAGGTCAAAGTTAAACCGGATAGTTGCTGTGCAGAATCCTACAACATTTACTACCTTCATTTTCGCTTTTAAATAATGGTTGACACAATCTAGTCTGTTATTTTTAGCCCGTCTCACCCCAATGCAGTCGCCCTATGCACAGCTGTATCTGCAACACTCTGCGGTTAAGTTATACAGTGAACTGATAGAACGCGTAGTTTGTGTTAAGATTAATTAGTTGTGTCTGTTTTGATTCATCTATATTGTGTCATATGTGTTTCCTCTCAGCTCATTGGGATATTCCTGTCCTGCTGCTTGTCTCGATACATAACCAACAACCAGTATGAGATGGTCTAACGGTGACCTTCCAAAGGTGAGATTTGTTATCGGCAAAGGTATAAAATATTGAGGAAGTGAAATGTTCTGAATTGCTGTTCCTAGCTGGGACACTAAATCATGTACAGATTGTACTCTGCACAATGGCGAACACATGGCAGTCAAAGAATACGTAAAAAGACCAAAAGTAGAAGTAACGGCTTCAAATAATATTTATTCTTACACAAAAACGCGAAGGGTTCATGAAGTGGGAGAGATTGGGACAGTTGTGGTTGTGCCAAACAAATGAAATTAAGATAACAAAGCTAGGCTTGGCGAACTACCTCTATGAAAAGAAAACGGGGAGCACCAACCAATAGTCTAATGTTTCTAGACAAACGGTACCTACACGAGTGTACACATGCACAGGGTACCCCAAGCGTACCTCCTGTCCTCAGCCTCTCACCACTAAACTGCACACCTAGCAGAGTCAGTGTAAACATTACACTAGTCAAACCCACCCCCGAACTTCTTCTTCTTCTTTTGTTTAACGGCGGTTGGCATCCATATAATTGGTGCATTACCGCCACCATCTGCTCTGGAGTATTAATCAGACAGTAGATTCTTTACCCTCAAAACAAAATAATTAAAAAATTACTAACCCTCATCCCTACATTTCAATTATACCTATAAAAAATAAATAAAACTCTTCAGGCTTCTTCCTTTTAAACGGGGCCCACTCAGCCGATTGGCCAGATTGCCTTCTGGAACCCAGGTGCAGTTGGATTGACCTGTCCCGGTGGTAATTGATGACACCTGAACGGATAAACAAGGAGGGAGGAGAGAACACGCAACACTGACATGTAACAACCTGTCTCACATACCTGTCTCACATGTTTTCGTTGTGTCTTCGCAGATCTCGGATGAGCAGCTCCTGATACAAACTGAGCTGAAAGAATCTCCTGTGATTTTATTTTTGTGTTTGTTGTTTGTTAGTTGATATTATTTTAGAAAGGGAAAAACACTCATTGCTTCCTCTTTTATTCACCAATGACAAATGAGCAGATGGGGAAGAAATGTGAAAGGAAACCCGAAGCGGTCGTTCTCTGCAGTGCAGTCTGAAAAATTCAAGATTACCTGGACATTTCGAACATCATTTGTTACTCCTGAGATTTAATTAGAGCTTTCTATTAAGCGTAGGTGTTACTTTATTTCAGTTAATTGACCAATTGTCAACATGTCCATGTATTGTGTCTTTGTAATGCAGCTGCCTTATTTTATAATTCTGCTTTAAAAAAAAGATGTTAAACGTCTCTGCAACACTACGTGAATTTCTGTGTAAGTGAAACCAAAAATAAGCCTGAGAGGTGGACGAGGAGGTCGCCAACCTGAAATCGCGTGTGTGTTTCACGGGAACGACCCGAAAGTGAGCGTCACTGACGACAACGTGGGCCAGAAGTGTTGAAAACCAGCATTCATGTGTGCCAGTTCCATTCGCCAGCCAACTTTATATCACAGTCTTCAGTGTTAAATTGTTATTCTTTTGTGGATGCATGTGAAATACTTGACCAAAAAAAATAAAGATTAAATTTAGTATCTTCAACAACGCGTGTGCTCGGTTATCTGCATGCAACTCTGGCTGTGTGTCCCACAGATGTCTGGAGGCTACATTCATTTGAACAAATGTTTTGTCCGATGAACACGACTCCAGGATACAACGTGGAGAGAGAGTTCAGATGTCTCTGGTCAGTTTGTCGAGAGTTGTTGTGATGAATTCCTCTCAAATATTCTGTACGATAAATGAAAATATGACTGTTGGAGGAAATCTAGAAATGCATTCGCTGTTTAATTCACTTAGTTATAACATTTTTGGTAATGCAAACTTTTAAAATATAGGAATCTAAATTTTAGAGCAGGATATCTCAAACCAGTCTTTCATGATGTATGCTGTAAATACACACACATTCTCCGGGTGCTATAGCTGGACTGAAATGATGCATATCTATGAGTATGAAGCCACAAAGAAAAGTTATGAAAAACTGCAGTTTTTCTATAACTTAATGGATACATATTCTCCCTAAAGCCTCAAGAAAGGATTCAAACAGAAAAATAATATTATTGAACTGACTGTTTCCAGTTTGACACAACAGGCGGGTCAATGGTGTAACTAATAACCTCAAAGATGCTCTGATACTGCAACACCCTAGCATTGTAATTAATCTAATTAAATTCACTTGTGCACTACTGACAAACATGCAGATAAACATGACCGTGTGACCCCTCCGTGCTGAGGATTAGTCACTACTTCATGTTTAACCCTTGTGTTGCCTTCGGGTCATTTTGACCCGATTCAATATTTAACCCTCCTGTCGCCTTCGGGTCAATTTGACCCGATTCAATGTTTAATGTCGGTGTTCTTTCGGGAGTCAACAAACAAACATAAAGTACCTCACACTTAAACTTGTAAAACAATATTAATTCAAATAATTTTCTGGAGATTTTAATAGCTGGGGTCATATTGACCTCAAGGGTAAAATATGTTAGTAAATATAAAGGTAACAGGAGGGTTAAACATTGAATCGGGTCATATTGACCCGAAGGCGACAGGAGGGTGAAACATTGAATCGGGTCAAATTGACCCGAAGGCAACACAAGGGTTAAGGTGGACGCAGTGGAGCATGTTCAAGCTTTAACCATCAGGTAACACCAACACCTTCCTTTGGAATAATTAAAGATTGTAAGGGGTAAATATTGTTGTGCATATATACCGTGATTGACAGGTTAAGATTGTAAAAAAAAAAAAGAAACACGTCCAACCAGCAGTGGAAGTGCTGTGTGAGAAAATATACTAAGGCCGCTGTAGAGCCAGTGATGAGATGATGTTAAAAAAAATTGTACAAATACTAAACGGCCATTTCCATTTAGTTGTACTGCAAAGCAAAGTCCGCCTGAAGGATCCCGTGCTGCCTCCCTGTGCGAACTTGACTCGGTTTTGCCTTCAGGCTGCAAACGGTCGGCAGGAGAGGTTACTGAGGGTTACGGGAGAACCTGGACCCACGTAATTGACTGGCAGCTGCAAGCTGGCGTTTGATTGGTCCTTTTTGGATCAGATGCTTTTAAGGGTCCGCCTAAATCCAAGCCGACCAATGGGCTCGGTAGAAAAACACAGGAAGGGCGTTTGTCATCCACTCAACCCGGCGCGTCGGGTATAAAGTCTGAGTTCATCCAGCAGACTGTTGAGGAAATCTTTTATTTTTCTTCCCGGCGGGTGGTGTGCAGAGCCTGAGAAGACGCCCAGAACGGTTTTCCTCCGGTTACCTCGTGGTTCAGGTCAGTCTGTGCATCCTTTTATATATACAAGGCCTCTGACGCGGATAATATCCTTTTTTTAAACAAATGTATATTTAAGCCCTCTGACGCGAATAATGTCCATACGAAAACAATTTGATATCAGGAGGTCAAGGTCGTAAAGATGCGAGTCGGATGTTGCAATGTGGCGAATTGAAGGCGATTATTCATGTAGCTTGTCGAAATGCGGTCGTGTGGGGGGGGGAGGAGGGGTCCTTCTGTAAACCCTGCGATGAGATGCACACAGCCTCGGTTTAATCGTATTTCCGCCCTCGCTGCACTGAACTGTCTGTAGCTGGTTATACATTGAGTTCCTTACGTCCATTTTGACTGTAAATGCGTCTGCAAGTATCTCAGACATCGACGTGTCGTCTTTCCTGCAGCAGTTTGGTGTTTTGCTTTTTATTGTTGCATCCTCATGTTTCCCACTTCCTCGTGCAGATCAGCCACCTCCTCAAACCCCAACAACAGCTCTGCCTAAATATCACCACCGCCGTAACTAAGCCACCCCAAAGCCTTCAAGATGATGCAGATCAGCGTCGACTCCGCCAGCAACAAGAACTCCCTCATCAACGTCATGCACCGCTTCATCGCGGCCGCCAACAACATGGACGAGACTATCATGGTGCCGAGCATGCTGCGCGACGTGCCGCTGGAGGAGCGCGCGGCCGGCGAGCTGGAGCCCAACAACAACAAGGAAAACAACCACGAGCCGCCGTGTCCCAACAAGCAGCGGGACATGTACGAGCACTACCTGCTGCTCAAGTCCATCAAGAACGACATGGAGTGGGGCATGCTGAAGAGGGAGATGAGCAGCGGCGCCAGCTTCCTGGAGATGGCGGTGAAGCAGGAGGAGCAGCAGCAGCAGGTCACCGGGGACCTCCTCCGGGACGAGAACACGGACCTGGAGAACCAGTTCCACTACCACCTCCGGGGTCTGTTCGGGGTTCTGTCCAAGCTCACAATGCAAGCCGACCACCTCACCAACAGGTACAAGAGGGAGATTGGAGGCGGAAACTTCATGAGATAGAAGTCACTATCCCCCCCACACACACACCTGGACTGCTTGACCTGCACAATGGGATGTGTTACCCTGGCCCCCTAAATTCTTTCTGATGGCGCTTAATGGTCAGTGAACTGACCAAGGCGACTTCTTTCACTCCTGAGAAGCAACGCCAACTATCCCCGACCCAAAACACACCTGAAGCCATTGACGCCTGCATGCGTTCCTCTGCCTGTCCCGGTGCACAGGGACACTTTGTGTGGCCGAGGTTTATTGAATCCGATCCCTTAGTCCACATGAAGCCCAGCACTAGTTCATGGAGATATCTGCCCGCCCCTTTTTTGTCTTTTCATTTCAAGTTTGAAGATTAATTGGTCACCAGATTGTGAATAAAAGGTTTCTGACTATAGGAGAAATTGAATGCTGGTTATTCTGTCCCTCCTTTTTTTTTTTATATATCAAATTTTAACGCTGAGCTGAAGGGCTCTAAAACCTGCAGAGGTTTTTAAATTGTTCCACTTGGTATTACTGTAGCATGGTGTACCTTGACTTTTTCTTTTGATACCCTCAAGCCCTGTCCAGTTACTCCTCATTGTCTGACTGCTTAAATGGTTCATCACGGTGTTTATGATATTATTAATTTGTCTGTCCTTGAATATTTCACATTTTATATTGAAACGGTTAAACTGAAATAAATAATTGGAAACTTTATTTTGCTTTGTTTGTCACTGCGCACAGGAAGGATGTTGAGAACTCTCGTCAGTGCTTGGAGCTGCACAGGAATGTCATGATGCATTTTGACACGTAAACTAGTGACTTGACTTGCTGTTACTTTGTAGGTCACGTTTAGCAGCTTGTATAATGTTAAAGGCTTTAAAGTGCTTTGCTGAGGATTTACCTAAAGGAGACTATTTAAAGACGTCGCAGCTCTTAACCGGACTTTAACTAAATGCATGTTGTGCCGTTGCCCTTCTGAATGCACTTGTGCTTGAAGGCAACTTTCCTGCAGGAATATCCTGCAGCTCGGTTCGTGTAGTAAAGTAAATATTTATGTGTGCAGTTCCTGCAAGTTAGCACACTTAATGCGTGTCACTTTGTTTTAATTCTTTAGAAAATGGCCACAAACCGAATTACATTTTTTTTTAAATGTAACTAGGTTTTTTACAGCTATTAAATTGTGGCTATGCTGTCAAGACACTTGTCCAGGTGTAACCAAACCCTCGGCACATCCTGTTTTGGTTTTATTGCCAGTGTTAAAATATTTTTGTTGACATTTACAGTCCTCTAATCATGTCAAATGGTGCGAACAACTGAGGCGGTTATAAAAGCTGTAAGTGCATTGGCTCATAAGTGATGAGACTGTATTTAGGTGAGTCGAACTCTGTTTAAACAGATGGCACAGAACATAAACCAAAAAACTGCAGGATTTTGTCTATTCAGAGGATATTGATCACATAAACACATGGAGCGTTAATTAAACATTAAATTGCTATACGTGTTGCTCAAACTGGCCCTCACCAGCTGCCACATCCATCACGGAGTAAAACCCTCCCCTTAGCAACAGCTCCACCACAAGCAGCCAATCCGGTGGCATTGGCTTTTTCCCCCTTTTTTTTCTCTCAAAGGCACATCGGTGATATGATTGTGGCGTGATGAAGGGTAGCCAGGAGAAAAGTCTAGGGCAGACATGTTCAAACAAACTAGTGCTCTTCTGTTCTCGCCAGAGTTTAAGAGTTGGCATGAAACGTGCTGCCTGAGCTCTTTGGTGTGAGGCCAGTTTTCTTTTTTCACTCAATGGGCCAAACAAATGGCTGCAAATCAAAATGGCTGTGCTGGTCACTGTGCCTCAGTCCACTTGGATAAAATGGGTCAAGCAAATTTGTGACAGCTGGCCAGACAATGAATGAATGTGAATAAAAACAGTTTTTTCTATACCTACTCCATTTTTAACCTTTTTTAATACGCAGCAATCAAATCTACATTAATTTCATTTACTATGGGGCCCAAACGTAAAGCAAAAGCTCGACAGTCTAGGAAATCTGCTTTATTGCCACGTGTTCGAGAAGTTGGTTACTCATCTTCGTTGAACATGAATCTACAGCCCACGGCTGGTTAGCATAAACGCTAAACACATCCGCGAGCTTTGCGTTGTCTAATGGCGGCAAAAATTCCAGCGCCTTAAAAGCTCACTAACCAACACATTGTAATCTTGTTTGTTAAATTCATACAAAAAAAACATCAGCCCAGGACGTTTCTGCTTCCGGATGAGAAATAGTTCAGCACGCAATCCGCTTCGATTTCATTATTTTTGTGCATAAAATAGAAATGTAAATGAATGAGCCTCAGAGGTTACGTCAGAGCCGGAGGCAGCTGTGTCGGCCTTGTTTCTAGTCTCTACGCTATGCTAATATAGGCTAACGTAAGCTAAGCTAATTGGCTTCCGGCTTGATCTTTTATTTCACCGACAGACATGAGAATAGTATCAATCTTCAATTTATTCTTATCCGAATATTCCTTTGACACTATCAAGTGTTTTAAGAACATTTTTAAAGCTACTTATATATGACACTTAAATGCTTGTTTTTTTTGTTCGATATTTGTTGCATCAAATGAGTGATATCTCCTCGAATATATGCTTTGAAATAGTATTTTCCACTGCACGCTCCAACCAAACCGATTTCAAAGAGCTTGAACCATGACATTGATATTCTGCATGCACACGTCTCCCGAGACACGCTAATATCTTGAGAAACCTGAGAGCAAATCGCTGCAACCGATCAGGACATTGCAGATTGGAAGTGGCCTCAGAGTTGAGGGTACATTGTGCTGTTTCATCAGCGTGCACAGCCGCTATTAATAAAACGGTTTCAAAGGCCATTCATTCTAAATTGAGACGTTATATTGAATGAATTACAACCTCAACATAAAGTTTTGATGTGTGATATTTTTGGCAGTTATAGGTTCAGTTCAAGGGCACCGACACATCTTGGGGACCTGGGACACATTTGGTGTTGAAAGGGGGCTCCGAGTGGTTGGCCCACCTGCCTGGCAGCACCAGGCCGTGTGACCACAGACTTGGCAGACTCCGGTCTTCATCTCCGCAGCCCTGTCTGTGGCCCAACAGCTGTGAAGCGCCTCCCAAACAGAGATACCGCTTCAGACAACCTGACGGAGCAGAGAGCATTACCGGGTCAAGTTAACATGACGCAGGTAACTAAGGGTCAGCAACGTGACTTGAAATAAGAGTTTGTACCTTTTTAGCAGTGCTCTTATAGCACCAATATACCTGGCAGCCACACCTGAACCCTGGTAGCCTTATTGTGCACTCACCTGCAATAAAAGCGCTGCTCCCTGAGTCAACACCGGAGTGCATTCACTGTGTTGTTTGCTTTAATCCCCAGAGACATGTCGGTAGACCTTTGAGTTAACTGGTGAATTAAGCAAAAGAGACAAATATGTGACTGTTTGCTTGAAATTGAATATATTTGGATTCAACAAATAACACATTTGCTGAATTTGAATTACTGGCAGCAGTGGAAGTAGTATAAAGTTGCATTACAAAAACTCCATTACTAGCATCCTGCATTCAACATTTAAACCAAATACAAAGATGTTCGCTGTAAAAGGTAGTTTAGTTTAGAAAGGCAACACTGTAAGCAGCATTTTATTGTTTTAGCTGGTTGTAAGTGCAGCTAATCTTTAACATCACATGTTTACCAGCTGATTATACACTCGACACGTAGTCATTATAAACACTACATCATTCACTTCAGAATCACCACCACTATTAACAACCTCACTCATAAACATATCTGTGGTCAAATATGCAAAACCTTTGACCGTATCTTGTGGAGTTTGCTCTGTGGCTGTTGGATACGGTTGAGAGCTCCGGTATAAAC
This sequence comes from Pseudoliparis swirei, assembly GCF_029220125.1. Taxonomy (NCBI): domain Eukaryota; kingdom Metazoa; phylum Chordata; class Actinopteri; order Perciformes; family Liparidae; genus Pseudoliparis; species Pseudoliparis swirei. The sequence continues at coordinate 19,173,884 of NC_079406.1, read as the reverse complement.
TAATGTGTGAGACCTTGAGTTTTTTATAATGTGCATGTATTCTCAAAATAAAAAATTACGTTTTTTAACGTCGAAAGATCTTTCACTCTAACATACAGTCAAGTAAATTCTGTCAAAGATTACGTGAGTTCCATTCTTCCCGGTGAACTGGAAGTTGCCCTCCAGCAGGTGTTTGGGCTCCAGGTGACGGTTGTTTGTGACTGAAACAGGTTTGTTGTTGTGTGACATCGTTGGATTCATTGGTCTCATGTGAAAGGCGGTGAAGCCTCCATTATCGTGAGGTCTCAGATGGACAATGCGCTGCCTTGTTGTGCTGCAGAAATAATGCCAACCAGAACGCTCACTCATTTCATTCACATTTCTGTGTGTTCGACATCTCACTTGCAGCACAAGAGCAGAACACATCCGTGAAGAAAGCTCAGTCTCTCCTCCGGCTTCACCTGATGAGATAGAATAAGAACGTGATACTCTGAAAAGAATATAGTGGAAAGTATGTACAATATAACGAGAAACGGATCAACCACGTACAAGGAAGTGAAAAAGCCACCTCTCCAATGCTTGGTTTGTCCCTTCTGGGCTACTGTAGAAACATGACCGCTCCCTCTGTAGATATAAACAGCTCATTCTAAGTTTGCAAAATCACAATGCTTCTTGTTTTCAGGGGATTATACATTAATAAAAACATAGCTCTGAATATTATATTCCATTTCTGCCATTAAATCCCACACACACGACAACACACTGTTCCTTTATTCTAACACACAACTATATCAGTGAATAGCTGCTACTTGTACATCTAAGTAGCCTACAGTCATAGTGGAATTATTAGAAATGGGCCCCTGCATGTCACAGACGTGTAAAAGGCCCAACTTTTCTCCAGACTGAAAGACACAGACAACGTCTTGTATCTTTTCATTGTCGTCTCTCAGGTCATTTTGCAGTCATTTAAAAAAGAAGAACATCTGCATGATGACTACTTTAAATACAAGTATTACATTGTGGTACTTTTTCTTCAGTAAAGGGTCTGAATACTTCTCCCACCACTATTCTTACAGGTCAACTGATGTTCTCTATAGCCAGAATGTTATCAGTAACTACATTATTATTGTGTTCTTGGATCAAGGCCTCTGTATCTCTATCAAACTTTGATTATTGACCAAAAGATTGCAGATTAAGTCTCTCTGTCAGGTCTCTCAGCTTCAGATCATCCTCAGCTCTGTTGTCTCATCAGCAAAACACAGATGTAAAGCCAGGAACAACATGTTTTCTTTTAGGCAGAGGCTGAACCACAACATAGAGGCACCGCCCTCCTTGCCCCTTCCCCCTTCCTCTATCCTCCATCTTCCCTCTTCCTCGTCTTTGTGATAAGACCTGGCCTCGACTGATAGTTCTGTATCCTCTGGTTCTGGGAAAAGAAGCCCTCAGAGTGTTGTTTGGGTTACAAAGGGCTTCCTTGCTGGTGGAACTTGGTCCTCTGACATTGGAGGAGAAAATACTGAATTCCCCCAAAGCTCATTAAAGCCAATTAGTTTCCCCCCCCCCCCCCCCAGAAGAAAACCCATCTGGCCCACGCCATTACACTTGCAAACCCCAGAGAACACGACACTCTGCCATCGCTGGTGATCACCAGGATCAGTATGCGCCGGCTCCGTGCAGAACCTACAGGGGCGGGATGCATGAGGTTATGCAAAAGTGGAGTGGGTGTGAAGTCCAGCTGGAGCGGCTTACAGCCTGACACAGAGCGAACAATCCCCTCAGCCCGGCCCTGTCTGCTGCTAATATAGGTCAATGCAACCTTGCACAATGTACACACACACAGAGAGTCCGGAGCTTTGTATGCTTTTTTTCTTTGTGTGTATATTTTTCCAAAGATGATCTCTGGGAGCCGTTGGCAGAAGTCGTTAAAATGTTTTGTGTGGAAAAACGTCTTCTGAAAAGTATTACGTTAGCTGTCAGATGATTGAATGAGTGGATATTTAATCCTAAATGTACCGAAGTAGAAGTAAAAAGGAGAATATAATCTCAAACTACTTTCCACCAGTGGCCCTCTTATCTCTACAGGGATGGCACTCTGTTTACTCGGGTCCTGATTATCAGTTAGGTGAAAACCATCCGGGTCATCCCTCCCACTGAAGTCCTCCGGCTCTGCAGCACAAACAGGTGCCATCTCTGGTTTGTCGCTGCATTTAATCCAATCTTCAAGACAAGAGGCGAGACAATGGCTGTGTGTGAGTGCGTTCGATAACAATGCGGCCCTCTGTTGTCAGTGGAGATTGGAAATTCACAGAGATCACCGGGTTCAAGTTTCCAAGTGTTCCAGTGTTTTGTTTTCTAGCTAGAAGGTTATCTTTCAATGAGAGGATTTTGGGGTTCTCGAGGTCTTTAGTTATAGAAATCAACATGAAGCCACATTTTAAGTGAGACAAAGACCAGAGACGTGTCCTCCCTCTGAAGTGAAGAGTTTCTCCATTTTAACCAGAATTCCTGTCTAGGCAAGTTTTGAAAGTGGGCCGGCCGCATGCAGGCAACACCTACTCTTCAACTCCAACTGACGATCTGACGGCTTTGTGTTAAATGTCAACAACAATTTCACCGCTGATGTCAGCAAATACATTTCTGACATTTCAACTGACACTTCAAACTTTTCCTCAGTTTAAACTCATGAAGGTGCTTTGAGTTAAACGACTCACCTCTGCATAAACTGCTCTCAGCTGCTCAGTGTCTCTGTGCTTAAATACACACGGGCAATCAACTTCCTGTAGCTCTGTAAATGGAAATTGAACGTGCCTTCAGCACTTCTGATTTCAACTATCGATACTGACGCCTGAACTTAAACTTAACACATTATTCCAAGTGCAAACAATTCACATTTCAAGACATTTTAACAATAACCTTTTTGCACAATGTTCTGTGGGAGCAACCCCGCCTCTCCCCTCATTTAATCTTTTGGTTTACATAGGAATACAAAGTTCAAGTGCAAAGTTTATATTTGAGTTTTTTTAGACACATGCAGGTTTGCTGCTCTTCATTGTGTGCGCGGTTATCGACAAACTGGCGCTTCAAATTCCTACAGAACATGAATCTAACATGCTTTTCAACATTTAGCTCTCACATTCAAAATGAAATTACTCTTTAAAATCTTTTTTTCTGATCTTCAACTAATAATTCAACTGTAATGTAATTACTTCAACATAAACTGAAACTCCCATATATTGTTCATACAATATTTATCATGCAACTGACAATTCAACGGCTTTCAATGCTTGCTTTCAGTCTGCTTTCATCTCTTACACTTCAATTGATATTCTAACTGACCTCTCAGCTCCTCTCAGTGCTTCAACTTCACATCATACATTGATTAGTCCAACAGATTTGAATCCTTTTATGATATCTGCACTTGCACGTTATAATGCGGACCTCATCTAGTTTGATTAACCTTCATGTGGCTATAAAGTGGAAATTATTTCAATCAGATTTCATGACTGTCTGGGTGGCTGTGTGTCTCAGGCCTGCAGGCTTGCTGCAATGTTTGGACAATTACCAAAACTAACTCAGATGTCTGGACGAGGTCAAGCTTCTTGCAGCATTGTTATTTTCTGCCCCTGGGTTATATTTAGAGCTGAGAGGGTGAAACAATTAAGTCAGAGATAGCAACAGATCAAACACCATTAGATCTCTTGAAATCAACGCGAACCGAGGACATGTAACGTCCCATGAGAGCGCTATTTCAAAGCAGTGCTTCCATAATGTATCAATGTGTTGTGGAGCGACATTCAACACTTAACTGGCTGTGGAGCGAGAGAACACATTCATCTCCTGATATTAACAAAAGAGTCCTGTGTCGTCTCACGGGATGAAAGCTAGTTTGATCTGTCTCAGGCACTAAAACATTCCTCAAACGTCCCAATGACAACTCAGACAGTTTACAACGTTTATTCTGGTATATGTTTAAGATTCAGGTCGGCGAGCGGTAATGAGGACTGAGAGAAAAGGAAAGTATCTGGGCTGAGCTTTAGATGCAAGCTAAGTGACCAGGACTCCCCCCTGCTCTGTGAGGGCTGTTATGTAACTGTTGCACCAGATGCACTCAGTGAACCTGAAGTCCAGGCGGAACTCATTATCATAACAAACAATATACAGACAGGTACATAATAACCATTGACAACCTGAAAAGGCGTGTGAAGCATGATGGCGTGTGTTGCTCGGGCTGGATTTTCATTGAAAGTTTGGTAAAAAAAAGAAACCAAATAGGCCTATGGTGTATTATAACATATGGTGAGTTTAAGTTAAAGAATACATGCAATATATAAGGACCACCCATCTCCCTCACACATACACATACACAGGTTGTATATATTATGCTGTTGTACAAAACGTTGCTATGCCTCATAATCCTTTTGTCTCCAAGGCTGGCCTCCCATTCCTCTTTCCATGTCAGTCTGTCAGTAGGTCTTGTGGAGACTTGCCCTCGTTTTCCTCCAATCAGATGCTACTACGTCACAACAGGTAGCCAATGAGCGCGGAGGTCTGGCGGGGGCTTGGTGAAAGGGGGCGGCCCGTGAGTTCATCCTCCATGTATGACATAATGAGGCTTGATTTACGGAAAAGTCAAGCTTTCCCAAAGACTCCTAAAATTTACAGGCACATAATCCCATCACTTGGAATAGTTTGAACAATCTGGATAAAGTTTTACACAAAAAATAGAAAAACATCAGAAGTTGGAAGTTTGAGGTGCAAACATTTTTAATTTTAAAATCCTCATTACGAGTAGGTCATGAAAAATACTTAAATCAGATAAAAATCTACATGAAACAGGCTCAAAACCGTCAGCAGCCACATGCGATCACGGCTATGAGAAACAGCCGGTAGCAGCAGAGACTGAACTCTAGTAACCTCATGGAGGCTGTAGTTTTCACTGAGGGTTGGACCATCTGCACCATGGGGCCTGTAAGGGGAAACGACTGGTATGTCACATCCCAGTACAATAACACACCTCTCTATCACACACACACACACACACACACACACACACACACACACACACACACACACACACACACACACACACACACACACACACACACACACACACACACACACACACACACACACACACACACACACACACACACACACAAACACAGGCCCATATGCTCCTGGGCAAATCTTGTATCCCAGTCTATTATGGTGGCTCAGATATTAGTGGTGGCATTAGGAGAAATATGCTTCTTTTTTAAAATGCATTCCTTAATTTTGTCCATGTCTTAAGATAGAAACTTAAAGTTCAACTTCAAAATAGAAGGTAAATACAAGGTAAAAGGGATAAGTGTGATCTGATGGCACCGTTATGTCATTTTTAAGCATTCATTTTGCTTATGTTTGTGTCATTTTTGTAAATGTCATGAGCTAAAGTTATGTAATATGTTATTGTAATGGTTAAACATATTACATTTTGTCAATTAACATCAAATGGTTATGTGGTTATTAACTTGTTGTGTGTTAAGTTTCAGACCAGCTGTCCTGCAGGCTGAACAGAGTCACTCGTCTCTCACGATGCCCTCTCCTGCATGAGGCTCCATTGTGTCTCGAACAACAACAGTGACAAGCTTCATTTTAAAAACACTCTCCAAACTAAAAAAAAGGTGGGAGAATGGAAGAAACCTCCGGAAGAGCAACTGAGGAGGGACAGTGTGTACAGAAAGACCAACGTAACAAAATTACAATACAGACAATCTCGAGGACAAAGTGGTACACAGAATGTGAACGCGCTGTATCTGATAAAGATAGATGCAGGAGGACGTCAAGCGGCTTCCAGGTCGTCTCCACTCTGCGAGAGCCTGACTGAACCCGTGTAACCCGGAAAGAGGACACGCTACACACATGAAATCTCAAGCACACCCTTAATGCAAATGAGATTCAAACAAACACACAGAGGGAGACAAGAGGAGAGGCTCAATCTCTCCGAGGACGGAGATTCAGATTCGACATGTGAATGAAGGGAGAACGAGAGGTCGCAGGGAACCAAGGAAACAGTGGGATTGAGGAGCACTGGCTTTCAGAAGGATAACATTATTTTTGTCTGCAGGACTACCGAGTTTCTATTATACATTGAGATTGACACCGCCAGCCAGATGAGTAGAGAATAAGCAGCTTGTTGAAGGGTCTCAACAGAATCACATTGACTTCCATAAGAATATTGTTCCAGAGGAAGGGTGTGTGATAGGAAATGGCCCTTTGGCCTGCTGACTTCATTTCTTTTTACTCATGGGACAGACAGGAGGTCTGTATTAGAACAGCAGTCACCAGAAGCCCCTCAAATTCGGATCTAACACAGACCGGAAGTCAATGAACGGTAGCTAAAACTGGAGCGTTCTGCTCATTCCAGCTGCAGAGTTATGAACCATTTGAAGACGTGTGGTACTTGCAAGCAGCAGGCCCAACAAAAAAACGACACAATAATCCAATCTGGATTATTGTGTCAACGGCCTGAGTTAGGATGTCTGCATCAGCGATGGATAAAGATACCATATTTCAGCTTTTTATTGCATTCGTGAAAGAATTTCAGAATTTGACTGTGCTGATGAAAAATTGAATCGAAATTAACCCCAAGATTCGTAACTGTCAATCTTTTGGATATTCCACATGGTTGTCTAGTGTTACTGTTACTTCTCCATTGTCAAACTGGGCCGATTACCCGCGTCTCAGTTTTATTTGAGTGTGGAAGCAAGACATTACTTGACTTTTGACTTTTCACAGCAGAGGGCCGAGAACAGAGCCCTGGGGTACTAATGTTCTATTATGAAAGGAAACACAACGTGGTCTTTCAGAAAGGGGAGATATGAACCACACAGGAGCTCACAGTGGCTTGAAGCTGAGTTATGTGTTATTTTCAGAAAACAATAGAACATGAGGTGAAATAATTTTTTAAGTAAAGTCCCTACGAACTGATGTATTTGAGCTTAATAATAAT